>NC_092562.1:4647500-4980000 GCF_037975245.1 Apostichopus japonicus
GGTTCCGCACTCCCTGTGAGGTCTCGCTGGACCCGTGGTCTCTCGGAGCCCATCTCTGTGTGCGTACCTAGCCGGGTACCACTCCTCTCGACCCGGACATTCTGTCCATTCCGGTCGGAATTTCAAATGGGCTATTTATTGGCCTTGAGCCTTGCCCTTGCCTTCCCCCTTGGTCATAGAATCCGGACGGTGCCGGGACCTTGGGGGGCAATAT
Organism: Apostichopus japonicus; assembly: GCF_037975245.1. Taxonomy (NCBI): domain Eukaryota; kingdom Metazoa; phylum Echinodermata; class Holothuroidea; order Aspidochirotida; family Stichopodidae; genus Apostichopus; species Apostichopus japonicus. The sequence continues at coordinate 4,647,715 of NC_092562.1, forward strand.
CTCTTTCTCCTCTCTCTCTCTCTCTCCTCCGGCCTCTCTCGCCGGACTCGGGCTCCCGGAGCCTATCTCTGTGTGCGTACCACGCCGGGTACCACTCTCCTCGACCCGGACATTCCGTCCGTTCCGGTCGGAACTTCTAAAGGGCTTTTTATTGGCCTTGAGCCTAGCCTTCCTTGGGTCGGAGGGGAACGTCTGTTCCGGGCTCCTTCTGAGGTCTCGCCGGACCCTGGCTCTCCGGAGCCCCTCTCTTTGCGCGCACCACAACGGGTGCCGCTCTCTGCGACCCGGACGGACTGTCCGCTCTGGCCGTCTTTGTCATGGGCTTTTGGTTGGCCTTGAGCCTTGCCCTTGCCCTAGCCCTTGGTGGTACATCCGGACAGCGCCGGCACCTTGGGTGGCAAAATCTGCATCTCTCTCTCTCTCACATGGGCTTTTGGTTGGCCTTGAGCCTTGCCCTTGCCCTAGCCCTTGGTGGTACATCCGGACAGCGCCGGCACCTTGGGTGGCAAATCTCCATCTCTCTCTCTCTCTCTCTTCTCCGGCCCTCTCCTGGCCTCTCTCCATCTCAACTCCCACCAACTCTCTCACTTCCTCTTCATCTCCTGTCTCTCCTCCGATTCCCTCCAGGGGAACTGTGGGTTCGGTGATAGATCTAACCTGTCCCGGCCTGCTAGCCAGGTGTCGATGTGCTGCCACTGTCTGGTGTGAAAACAAAACAGACTAGACAGAGGTCTCGGGACAGTTCACACATTTAAGGTGGCTTCGAGACATGTCTGAGAAACCCACGTTAAGGAGAGACTAACGGCAAATAGTCTAACGTATCAAACGGAACGACTATAAGGAGGAAGTAGGGTGGGAGTATGCTAACAGAGAGTAAAGTTACGTGACAAAAACAACGCGCCCCGCTAGAGGCTCGCGGCTTACAAGGTACGCTACAATAGTGAAAAACTTCCCACACTTAGAAGCGAACACGTAACCAGAATACATGAAGGAAAAGGACGAAGCATGTAAACAAGGGAGAGAACCCCTCTATCCGCGTACAGAGCGGGAAGGGAGGAACAAGGCTACGAGATACGCCCCAAGTGAAAACTCCCGACACTTAGGAGGTGCACGAGTAGCGAAACCCATGGAGAACATGAAAATATGTACAAATATATGAAGGTTCAAACAAGAACAACAACAACGTAATCGAACCGCCTAGTATTGGATAGGAGTTCGCGGCTTACAAGATACGTTACAAGGAGAAACACTTCCGACATATGGAAGCAACGTAACTAAACATATATGCATCGAAAACTTGTAAAAGGACGAAACATGTATATAAGGGAGAGAACCCCCTAACCGCGAACCAGCGGAGGGGGGAACAAGGCTACGAGGTACACCCCAAGTCATGAGACTCAGGGCGCGCACGTAGCAACAACTGGAGGAAACATGAAAATATACAACAATATATGAAATCAAGGATACTCCCGTCTTAACATGAAAAACAACGAAACGAGCCGACTATCTCGACTAGTTAGGAGATATCGGAACGTGGCTACAACTACGCTACAAAAGTGAAACCCACACTGAAAGCGTAAAAATTAACGAAGTACATGAAAGCAAAACATCTTATGCTAAGTAAGAAAAGCTGAAACACATGTACATACGGAAAAACATGCCTATCCGCGTAAACAAGGCGGTATAGGCAACGCTACAAATTACGCTACAAGGGGAAAACCCACACAAAGGCGTAAGAAGTAACGAAGGTACATGAAACAAGCAAAACATATTATCTTTTAAAGTAAGAAAAGCTGAAACATGTACATACGAAAATATATGCCTATCCGCGTAAACAAGGCGGTATAGGCAACGAACGAAGTAGTCTCGCAGAGCTACTACCTGTTACCCTAAAAACGTTACGTAAGAAAAAACGAACGCATGGGCGAGAGTGTACACTAAAAACAGCCCCCAAAAACACCCTTCCCTACAAGAAAAGGATACTTATCAGGCTGGAAAAGATCCTTGGAAGTGCAGAAGTCCTGATAGGAAACTTCTAGAGTATAAATCCAAGGTAATCCGGGCGAATTTCGCGAAAATTTTTCTAACTCCGAAAAACACATTGAGACACTTTGTGGGTAGAAAAATGAAGGAAGGCCATTTGGGCCAGTGAGGGTGTACAGTGTTAAAAGATTACCAGGGCATTCTAGACACGGTAGAATGCGGTGCATAGGTTGTGGGGAGACAGGTAAGTGGGGAACGAAGTAAGAAGTAAGAGTTACAGAAATGCTATAAAGGATGCCAAAATAAAAATTCACCCCCCCCCCCAACTTTCCCTAATTTTACCAATCAAATCTCGTATCAATTAACTAAACAGCTTGCATTTTACCCTCTGATACCTCAAAACTGCAAAGTTTCTAAGTGGGTAATGCCCCCTTAACCTCTATAAGGGCCCTGAAGGTTGGCCCCCTTGACGCCATCACATTGATGCCTTTCACATCATGTTGCCCCAAGAAGGTAGGACACCCACTTTAAAAATTTGGACACCTTCATCCACCATTTCTGCCTCAACACCTGCAGTAGATAGAGTGCATATATACTATGAGGCAGGTAAGCATGCAAAGGTCTGTACTGATTTACTATGTAGTAGCTGGATTTGCTTTTAAACTCTCACATCAACTAATTTAGACTTACTATTATTACTGTACAGGTCTACACAGCCACTGCACAGAACAAAGACAGGTGATTTGTAATTCCCAGAGTTCTCCCGTTATCTGAATTACTTTACATGTATATCTCTAGGATGTACTGTAGCACACTGGACTCCCTTGGTATTGGAAATTCCCGATCTTTTTCACGTCTGATTCTTCTGAAACTTCTAGAGTATAAATCCAAGGTATTCCGGGCGAATTTCGCGAAAATATTCCTAACTCCGAAAAACACAGTGAGACACTTTGTGGGTAGAAAAATGAAGGAAGGCCATTAGGGCCAGTGAGGGTGTACAGTGTTAAAAGATTACCAGGGCATTCTAGACACGGTAGAATGTGGTGCATAGGTTGTGGGGAGACAGGTAAGTGGGGAACGAGGTAAATTTGGAAATTCCCGATCTTTTCCCCGTCTGATTCTATCAACCTGATAATTAACTACCTCCCTGACTTTGTTTTTACATAACACCTATTGACTGAGGACGCCCATCTCCAAATGATTACAAATTAAATTACTGTAGAAGATATTTCCTTTGCTTAATGCCCATTGACAATTAAAAACAATATATAAGTGGAAGTAGCACCATTAACATGTAAAGCAGTCCCTTCCACATGACATGTGCATATAAGCTTAAGTCAACACGTGTGTTTTCTTGTCACCGAATCACAATATTTTTGTCGTTGAAAAACAGCTTTCTTAACGACCCATAATTGCAACAAAGGAACAATCAAATGAGTGATTAACAATAGGGTGTAAAGTACCTATCAGCATGGTGCAAAGGGGCAACCTTCCTTCTAAAGTGCATTATTTAAAATTGACTTTCATCAGATCTGCTAATAATTTGACCTATATTGTACTATATTAAGTTTTTTTCCCCACCATGCATGTTTTACATTAAACTTTGATAAAATGGTGCTTGTGACAGGCCCATAACCACAGTTAGATATTTGGGGGCCCGGGGGATAAGGGGGAGGGGGTGATATCCACCACATGAGGAGTCTAAGGGGAGGGGTGGTCTGTCTGACTCTGCTTCTTTTATCCATACACATATGTATGGCTACAGTGTGGTTGGGCTATTCTATGAGATCCATGCGTCGTTGTACCACAATGCAGTAATGACTCTTGGAGGGTGTTCCGTACTGGGTAGGTGTATTTTAGATCATGTCCTTAGACTCATGAAACTACAGCATAAATGATAAACGTTGGAGAAGCCATTTCGATATTTGATTTTTGTGAACAGCAAACCCAAACTGAATAAACAGTCATTTAAACTTAAAGCTGGTTAAGTTTCCGTTCTTACTTTCTCTGTTTGTAGGGTATCTGCGAGGGCTCCCTCTGCGGTAGTAACCATCGGTTGCCATCCACAGTCCCTGATTCGCCGCCATGCTGGTGGTGACTTACACGGAGGGGAGTTCATTAACGGTTGGGTGGAGGCATTAATCGTTTACATCTCTGCACAGAAACAAACCCTGTTGAATAGAAAGAAAATAAGGAACAATCCATTATGTAATTTTTAATATTCTAATTCTTTTAGTATTAACAACAACTACTATAGGCCTTCACAGGGGGGGGGGGGGGGGACCTAACTGTAAGCTGATTTAAGCTTAAAAGACCAACATTTATGTTATGTATGTCAGTATATATTTGCATTATTCTGAATGTTAGGATACCAATTCTGTGATTTGTTTGTGTCAACGTCAAACACAGAAACAATGTACAGTAGTATAATAGTATTGACACTTGAATTTCAACATACATGAAGCAAAAGGTTTAACAAGTGCTGTAGCTATAGAACACCTTAATGAGTGGAAGAAAGAAAATGATGTCAAGTCAAAGGGAGCATCATTTTAGGTGTCAGCACCCTCCCTCCAGCACCCAGTTCTTGTTGTTGTCATTATATATCACCAAGAATGCCTTTTGACATTTGAGATTAATACTGTACCTGGGGGCTTTTTTCCAAACAATTTAGATTCAGAGAGAGACCACCAAAGATATAAGATGTAAATGGATACTGCAGTCATTTTTGCTTTCCTTCCATTTAACCTCTTTACAATGATTCAAAAGCTGGTTATTACAAGTAATCTCAGTTACAATGTATGGGAATAAATCACTCTTTACTCTCAGACCTCACTGTGCATATATCCATCCCTGTATGTCAGTTCCATATGGTATTTAGTTTGTGGTTGCAGGCACAAAACCTATATAAGTATATAATGGATTAAAGCTGGGATAGAGTGGTTAGCTCTAGGCCACAATCTAAGAAGGAGGTTCACCTGTGGCAAGAAACGTTTCAGATTCCAGCCAGTAACTTGTATAAATTTGTAACATTGTATTTCAGGTTTAGTACAACAGGAGTTTTTAAATAATTTGTTAAAAGTAAAAATATGGAGGGAATACAAATTAAGTAATGATGGCTAATGATAGGAGTACATTTAATACTACAAGCTAATCTAGCGACCCCCTCCCCCCCCACCCCCTCACCTCTCTAAAGGTGTATACTTGTAGAATTCCATAAAAAAAAACTGGGTATTGGTGCCTCACCATTCCACCGTGCACAAACATTGTTTAACAAAAATGAACAGTACAAATAAAATTCCATTAACTTTTGTCAGATATTAAATTGTTTAGCTGAAACTTATTGCATAAAATCCATGAGAAATGGGACACATGTTACAGTAATACCAGGCACAGTATGACTTCTGTAGTAAACCAATATGGAAGCAACACCTTGACAGCAATAATAATATTATGAACAAGCTAAAGGTATAGAACTAATCTGTTCTGAAACTGTTGTGTTTTAAACTTTATAGTTAGAACAGTTACTTCCCACTGAGTAAACCTTGATAGAACTTTTACAGAAGAAAGAAAAATACCCAAAAAAACCCAAAAGATACAGTTTGCGATAAAGGTTTTGTCGTGCTGCGACAGTTAATCTAAATAAGTTTGGTGGTCAGCAATGAAGCGTAAGATTAGCTTTATTCTGGCATATTTAGGCGCCTTAAAGAGACATGGCACAAAGCATTTAATTCTGTATAGTAACGGTCTGTATTTTTCTACACTATTGGAAAACATTCCCACGATGTGATCAATAATTGTTGAATTGTTTAAAGGGAAGAATTACTGAAGGCAAGAATAAAACCCATACACAAGACAGAGAAATAGAACCATATAATCGGTCCATTTTCCCAGTAATGTTCAGTTTTACTTCGCCAAATTGCTGAGTCGATCCCCGAATTAAGTAGCCGCAACGCTAAGGCACTGTACCATTTTTAGTAGGTTAGACTGACAGGAGAGTGAAGTTAATATCAAATTCATTTCAAACTGCACAAATTAACAACCTGAGACATAAAGTTCTACATCACCGTTAACAATCTGAACAGACAACAGCATTCCTTATTTGCTATCATGTTTTGCTTGTTCTTAACTATAACAACAATAGTTATGGACTTTCTCTAAGGTTCTTATATTACAGCAATGCTACACACTTTGAAAGATGCAGAGTTCCTAACAAAGCAACATCATGAGCTATATCACAGTATTTATAATTATCATTACATTTCAACCCATATACTTTCATATCACAAGTTATACTAAGAAACCACCAAATCAAGTGAACACAATCTGCAACCAAGTCAAGGACGATGTATTTCCAGTAATAAAATGATTTGTATGACTCATGGCCAAGAACTTGGGTGATCGATTTCTTATAAGACTTAGATATCTACGAATGGTCTGCCTTGGAAGACTAATATGCATAACTGATATCAAGATATACTGTTTGCTGTAATACATATATGTATATGAATAATATTCAAATATGAAAGCAAGAAACTCTGTACGTCCACCTTCAAGGGGCAATATCATATGTACGCACAATACTGTACTTTACTTTGATTTTTAAAGGAAGATATTTATTGCCGATTTGCAAATTGGGTGGGGGGTGGGGGGGTTGGATAGACTCTACCTGTAACAAACAATCAGTGAAAAAGCACAGTCATGAATTTAAAGATAAACTCCTGCATACAAACATGGGTGTCAGGCTTCTGAATGGTAGATTTGGATGGATGAGGGCGATGAGGGTCATCTAGGGCCCAGTCACTAGTTAGGCTAGGGTTTATAGATCGGAGTGCTCATGTATACGGGACGGCAAAGTGCTTTTTACCACCAAACTTTACTGTAGGAGTGTTATAAACATGTATGCTTCAAGTTCACAGTAATCTATTCATGTTTTTCTTGAATATTGCATGCATCGTCTATAACGTATATAGGTTAGTGATAGTAATAATAAAAAATATGTACCTTAATTTACAGACATGGAGAGCACCATACACAGTGAAAAAAAACAAAAGGGCTGGTTTTAAAATAAACACATTGCAACTGGGGGCAGTGAACTGATGGGTGCATGATAAAGACACAAACCCTGAGTGCTGTTTGTTTTCTATGTTTGTAGTTCTATGTCCATTGAATGGTTCTATACATACAGTACTGTATATATATATAGACTACTGTACATTGACTGCTCCAGATAACACATTATGCTCCCACTGTGTTGTATATATATCTGCATATAGTGTAATTGCACTGCCACAGGCAGTACATACTGACAACACTGCTGAGAGTCAATGGTATAGTACTGTACGACTTGACACTGTAAGAGTACGGTATAAGATTTGACATCGTTAATCATTAATCAATAATCCATGGGTCAGTTAAGACCTCATTAATGGATTCTGCTTAATCCACTGCATCATGATCCAACAGTGAATTCAATCAAATCCTCGGTGGCTCGAAATCCAAATCGATTGTCTCTGACACTTTAACACATTCCAAGCACACCAGTTATAAGTGGCACTTCACCATCCAGGCACCAAGAGACTTGACAGTCTTGACTGACGTCTACAGGTGTAGATATAGTCACCCTTTAACCTTTCAACTGTAATCTTTACCTTCTATTAAACTATATATCTTTGGCTGTTTCCAGTTTATTGACTTACATCACCTGGAAAATGGTTCCCACCCCTGCGTATATATACACTATAGTACCACATTAAATATAACCACAGTATCGCTATCAAGTCATCGCTTCATTCTACTGCAGTAAAGTACTCTGCCCCCGTAAATGGAGGAGGGATTGTAGTAAACATTCCAATCAACCAGCCTAATGTGTACATTTACAGCCCACTCAGTATGTACACCTACCTGTTGGCCAATAAAACTATTGGGTTAGCAAGGAATCATAATGCCATCAAACAGCAATGATATCTTGTATTAAATAAACCGGGCCAATACTGACAACTTTAGGCAACTTATAACTGAACTTTTTCAAATGTCACGTTTGTTATGTTCCTTCTAGAACTTCATCTGGTCGTTCAAGTTTACAAACCCTACAGAGTATTGCCCAAAAACAGATCGTTGCAATTGATTAATTAAGCTAGAACATCCTCTGTTTTTTGTTTTTAACCAAATGGACCGTTCATTCGTAAGCAATGAATCTGAATGGATTATAAACATTTTGTTACCCAGACAATTTTTCATTGTAAATTATTAACAAGTGTGAAAAGCAATTTGACTTCAAAACGTTACAAAACTATCAATACTTAATTTTTAATTTGAATTGAAACATGACTTTCAGTCAAGTTTTTTTCATTGTGAAAGGAAATGGAATACACACATCCAAAACTTTACCAAAATGCTACCTTAATCGCTTGTCAATATATCTGGGAATCACTGTAAGGGTCAGAAGATACACTGGAAGCAAATGCTAATGACCTTTCAGATGGCTAAGGGGGCCTGTTGTGGTCCTGAGAGATGGTTGCTTTTAACATCTGTTAATGATGCCTTTCATTCCATCTGTTGAAAGATTAGGTGTCCAATTAAAGGGAACTTAAAAAGAATTTCTCATCTTTTTTAGCAGTGCCCTTAGGGTATGAAATATAAGAAATCTTTGAAATATTTTGGAGTGTCTCTGTTTGAATTGTGTTACCCCCATTATAAGCCATATATAGAAGGGCCTATAGGCAGGTACATACAGTGTGAAAGATCACACGAATAAACCAGTGAGTTGCAATCGATCCAGACAAACGGCTCCCGGAGTAAAAGTATCAAGTATAATACTGAATTATTCAAGAGGGAAGGAGGACCACAAGGTGTTCCCGTTTCAAGTTACCAGAGAGTTTTGGATGCAGATGTTGCATTCTCTCTAGTACTCCATATGATAACAAAAATCATACATTTTCTACAGATTTCTTACAAGAAATGCAAAATTTATTCATGTCTGACAATGTGTATGAGATGATTAATTATTTGTATTGACTTAATATTTCATTGAAGTGGTTAACGTTCCAATGTGAAGAGTAATTTTTCATGTTGAGACCAAACCAGACCATTTCATGTCCATGCACTGTTCTCTTGCACATTTTGCCTGTACAGTACTAATCTTCCACCCCCCCCCTTCCCCCTCCCACTTACCATTCACCCAAGTTTAGTTAACTCAATGAATTGATGAAGAACCTATTTTCCTCACACAAATTTCACTTTTACCTCTCCTCTACTCTCCTCTTACCCCTCGTCCCTCCACACATCCCCTCTCCCGTAAATAATGTCTATAATCTCGATAATTGATTAATACACCAAGTGCTGTAAACTATATATACTTTAAGCACAGACAATGAAATGTTTTTAAATCCATCAAAGTATAACTCTACATACAGGTCTGCAATATCATCACCATATCAGATTTTATTTTTGTAAACACATCTTTGAATGTACAACCTGGTCATAGCTCAGCATCATCCCACGCTACTGTATAATAATTATCTCTCAAATTTCCTGTTAATCCTCCAGTTGTAAATATCTCATTTTTCCAATTATCTTGATCCAACCCTGGACATGTTTCCTCTTATCATCGATGATAATCGAAACGCACGTAATACAAGTTACAAAAACAGAAACATGACATCATTTGTATTTTGTTGTTGATTTGGCACATGGAAGTATTTCTATAGGAGGAGATTGGTCAGTTAAGTTACACTGTGTGCGGAGGAAGATAACAAACATCTCATAATTGACATACCATATATCTGCTAACTGTCTACATTCTAAACTCTTATATAGATCTTCTATTCTTATCCCAGTGTAGTTAGCTTCATCCTCCTGGTATGTGGTATTTGCACTGCTTCTCCTTGTCTCTGAATCAGCCTTGCATCAAATTTACACACAAACTGTACTTTAAAGCAACCTACACGGCGGCTACAGGACTGCATGAGTAAATATCTGTGCTCATGTGTCTACGTAAATGCTGCTAACGTTAAGTTCTAAAAGATCTGCAGTACTTAGTTTCTATGGTGACATGTGGGTAATACTGGTTTTGCATGCATTTTATTTTGTTTCAATTAAAATGTTGCTTATCAAATCGCAAGATATATGGGCTACTGATTTGCTAGAAATTGGAAACTTTTGATTTTTTTTCATAATTCTACAACACTGATTTTAATTCACCAAAGGAGGCATGTTAAAAGTGTTCTGATGGTTTAGGATAAAGACACTGTGCTTTTGCTTACTGTAGTCCATGGATAGAACAAATTGATCGTGAATATACCTGTAGGCTCTACAGTAAATACAGTACTGTACATGAGCAATTAATACACAGGTCCTGCGGTCCACTTGATTCTGTTCGATTCGCAAATATTCTAGTATTCACAAAGTCACCCACTATGGATATATACAAAGTGAACCAGAACTTGAAGAAGGAAAAAAAAATCATAACAATATCGATAATATGCGACCCCCTTCCAAGTTTCGATACAAATATACTGTATACTGTACAGCAATAGCTTAACAACCAATATTTATTCAGTTTTAGCAAATCTCAGGAACACCATGCTTTTCTTTTTTACTTTCAGGTTTTAAATCCCTATTGTAAGATCTTGGCTGCTTCATTCTATCACTCACCTTAAGACCATACCCCATGTAACCCTGATCTCTGATCCCTTACCCCTATCCCCTAACTCACCCTTTATCTCTCTAGATCCTAATATTGTTCCCTGCATTGATTGGGGCTTCTTATCTTTGCCGACTGTTCTGTTAAACACTGAATAGATTCAAAGGAATTTTCTATCAACAATGCCATGTTGTCTTTCAAAATAAACGGTGAAGACTTTCTGCTGTACATACAATGTTCATCATAAACTGAAGGAGTTCAGTGGGGCTGTGTTCTTTAATAGTTGAGTAAAATGACATGAATGTACTGTATGTATATTTCCACTTTCAACCAGATTCACTTATATCCAAACTGGCTATAAAGCTTAGGCCCAAGATCTGTCCATGAAACTTTACCAAATGATGCCATCTTTAAGCCAGTGCAACTTTTCCTGAAAAAGGTGCAACAAACAGCTCCAAAAAGTTTGTTTAGAAGTTCTAAGAAAGACTTGAGCCAGAAATCTCCCTGATGGAAAATGAAGGGTGATTTGTTTGTTCAATAAACCTAAGAAACATTCCACCCACCATTTGGGATATAAGCAGTGCTCTCAATTGAAGAAACTTTTGCCAAAAGGGGGAGGGGTGGGAGAGGAGGGTGAAGAAGTCTGGTAAGGTTGAGGGGTGGGAGGGGAGTGGGATGAGGAGCAGTAGGAGGGGTTAACCCATTACACTACCTACTTCCTATCTCTGGTTAAAGCCCTGGAAATATGAAATTCTCTACTTGTATACTGTAAGTGAATAAATTAATATTTCTTGTCAGGGTTCAATTGCCTGGAAAAGTCGCATCCTTTCAATAGCTCCCAATTGTTATGTGCCTTAATTATTTTTGCCTTACATGGAGAAATCCTCGGTACGTTTGTAGAAACTGCAGAGTGCAGATCACGTCTCGAAAGCCCCTATAAACCAACAGTATGTATTACTGTACTGTAGGTATTAACATACTTTTTGTGTTTACACAAGCCTGAACAATGAGCCGGTTACAATGTCATCAAAGTAGAAGCAAAAGAAAGCAAACATATATCTGGATACATGCATCAACTATTCCAACAACGCTACAAAAGATATACTGTAATCGGAACGTCAAATACTTGGTATTTTGGTTGCAGGAAACCATTGAAAGGTATTGAGGGAGTGTAAAATAATACAACAGCGGAGCCACTGAGGTATTTCTTCTAGGGGTAAGGCTAACTGTTTAAGATTCTATATACCGTACTGTACATGTGTGGAATCTCGCCCAAGACAAGACTATACTTCGAGTGAACCAATCCATATGCAGACAAACTAATGTAGTGCATAACAATCCAGCATTAACTTTCTGGTACACAGCTACGACATGCTTCGATCGCCCTTGATTATAGGGATGCACCGGATATTCGGTCCGGCCGGACTATCCGGCCGGATAGTGAGCAATTATCCGGTTCCGGTTCCGGCCAGATCTTTTTCAAAATCTGGCCTGAATTATTCCTTAAAAAGGTGTTGGTATTAACTTAAATCAATGTAAACTATTTCCAAAAATTAATAAAAACATTCAAAGTAAGGAAAAATTAGGTTTAACATGTTTAATTTAATTTTCTCAATGGTTTATTTCACCTTCTTTAATATGCCTATACCTCACCTAAGATTTGCTCCTTGTTTCATACTTCTACTTCTTATTAATGATTTTCTTTTGTGTAATGAAAAAATCCGGTTCCGGCCGGATTTCATGTACTATCCGGCAAAATCCGGTTCCGGCCGGATCCAAAAACTTGGATCCGGTGCATCCCAACTCGATTATAACCTTACATTCGGTCTGTATTCCGGTAAGAGGCGAGTTAAATGGTACTGTACAGTAGCAAACCGTAATGAACAACTTAGCGCACTGCATGACTAGTAAAAGTTTGCAAGATTAATTTCATATTTTGCTCTTGATATAGATTTTGGATGATTTTGTTTTGTTGTTCGACATTGAAGCAAAGTACAACATACGGTAACGACTGACTGAGTATTTAATTAAGCTAGGGGATGTACGTACATAAAATGGTCCTCCTTCATCTTAAGGACTGGTGGTCTGACAAACTTAATCAGAACCTGGTAATAACTAATCAAATGTTCGACTTTTGTCTGGCATTTTGGAGCTCTGCACTGTGACATTTATAAAATACTATCAATGGTTCATATCTACCAAAAAAACTGCTACCTTCTTTTTGCACAGTTGGTATAGCAAAATTCCTGTTTGGCCATGCGATACAGAACAAAGTATTCCCTAAAGACTTAAATCGGAGGGACTTGTCAAGCCTTAAAAATCCTCCCTGACTATATATCATGCAATTACTCAGTTCAAATGTCTGATATGTAGATGATACATGACAGTAATGGTACTACAGATCTTCATATAAGATATACCGCACATGGTGTGCGAGGAAGAAGGAGGTTGTAGTAATGATTGATACTACCAGCATTAATTAACAACCAATATATATATATCAAACTTTTCACTATATTGCTTTAATGTAGATGTTAAAGCTGCAAGTTTGAAATACCACAGAAGTTCAACATCGCCTGCAGGCTGCTAACTACTGCATTTCCAGATCTCTAACGAGATGTGATGAATTCATTTCTGTTTATTTGATAAACTTTAAATAATCCTCTTCTCCTAAGAGGTCTCTTAACTCTTGGAGAGGGCAATATTGATGGTTTTGCCAGCTTCATCCACAGAGAAATCAACCATGGGAATGAAATATTGTATTGAAGTATTGTCTAATTTAGACAAGTACTGAGGATGAGCAAACTAAACCGTTTAACGACCCCCTGGGCTTTTTTTTTTTCGATGGATTTTTCTCTGCTAGAAAGTACGAGACTTCAAATGTGAGAGCATGGGACATAGTTAAAGGAGGAATCTAAATTGATATCCAACAATGCTTAATGAACTTCCAAAATTACTAGGTGAATATTGCACCATGAATCCACACCTACTTCCATACAGTATAACAAAACATGATAAATCTATGAAAATATCATAAATTTCCAAAATGTTGATGCCCACCTACAGTATAAGTCAATCCGTGGAAGATGTTCAACTATGTAGCTACTTTTTACGTACATGTCTCACTTTTAAATTTAAGCGAGAGAAGGGACAGACTTCTAGAACAATATTAAAAATATATCCCAGCCTAGCTGTCTTATTAACTTACCTCCAGGGATAGCTTAGTCTTTGGATCAATAGTTCACCACTTCTTCAACTCTCTTCTCAAAATAATCAAATAATAATCAATTGACAAGTGTCATGATCTATATTTTGTCAAGTTTTATGAATATCCCAAGGAAGAGATGCCTTTCACATTTAATACTACAATACAACACTAAACAGTACGATACATGCACTGTAAAGTACTACACTACAGTATGTACAACACAATACAGTACAATACATGTACTGTTAAGTACTACACTACAGTATGTACATCACTCTCACAGTACAATACATGTACTGTAAATTACTCCAGTGCAGTATGTACGGCACTAAACAGTACGATACATGCACTGTAAAGTACTACACTACAGTACAGTATGTACAACACAATACAGTACAATACATGTACTGTTAAGTACTACACTACAGTATGTACATCACTCTCACAGTACAATACATGTACTGTAAATTACTCCAGTGCAGTATGTACGGCACTAAACAGTACGATACATGCACTGTAAAGTACTACACTACAGTACAGTATGTACAACACAATACAGTACAATACATGTACTGTTAAGTACTACACTACAGTATGTACATCACTCTCACAGTACAATACATGTACTGTAAATTACTCCAGTGCAGTATGTACGGCACTAAACAGTACAATACATGCACTGTAAAGTACTTCACTACAGTATGTACAACACAATACAGTACAATACATGTACTGTAAAGTACTACACTACAGTATGAACGGCACTAAACAGTACGATACATGCACTGTAAAGTACTACACTACAGTAAGTACAGCACTGTAATTTACTACAGTGCAGTATGTACAACACAATACAGTACAATACATGTACTGTTAAGTACTACAGAACAGTTTGTATGGCACTATACAGTACAATACATGCACTGTAAAGTACTACACTACAGTATGTACGACACTTAAAACAGTACAGTATATGTACTGTAAAGTACTACACTACAGTTTGTACTGTACGCCACTATCAGTACAATACATGTACTGTAAATTACTACACTGTACAGTATCTTACAGTGGCTGTTGACGTGTCATTTCAAAGACCCTACATTTAACGTGATACTGAAGCATTTGTGCTTTGCACTTACAGTACATATAAGTGGTACAAACCTGTAAATTATTGGTTCCATCACCATTATTTTTGCCCTGAAAGTTTGCAAAAGAAAGAAGTAACTGAAACTTATATTCTAAGCTAGGAACTTTTAAAAGATGAGAGAGAGGAGGGGAGAGGGGAAATGAGATGAGGAGAAGAACGCCAGTAGTGAAGATACCTTTTGCCAAACTTACAGTACAGGGTACACATGTGGGGTCCAGGGGTGTAACTTTGGCTTCCACTATCAAGCCTACAATCTTGCATACAATAACCATAATTCTGCATACAACAACCATAATTCTTTTTTTTCCCCCTCAATTCCTCAAAGAAACCATAGTGGCACAATTGAGGTGTACAATATCATACTTCACCCACAATATGCTAGCTTTAACAGATAATATCTGTTTTAATACATTCTTATAATGTGTACAGTATTCAAATACATACTTCTCATTACTTGAATCACCGTCAAATCTACAAACCCAATTTTCAAATCATCATAACTATCTGTTTACTGTGTTTAGTACACCTTTGTTCCCATACAACATCCTCTCTGAGCCTAACACTTCATCGCTGGCTCGGTCATACCAAACAGAATCAGCAAATCAAGAAGAAGAATAAACCTTCCTTCCACCACAAAGGAATGAGTCATCCCGGCAGAAGACCAGTTTAATTTTCTTGATGAAACCCACTTAGAGGTAAAGCATAATTTGTCTGTCACTTTTTGTTATTGTGTAAATAATTAAATTCATGATAATGCAATTACTCAGTGTCGGATTTTGCCCAGAGTGACAGTCATGGGTAGTTTTGACGATTACGAATCGCGCGTCGTGGCGCAGTGCGTGACACGGTGATGTGTGAAACTATGATCACATTCTAATAATATCAGGGTCTTTTCGACCTGCGTATCAAATGTACTACGTATAATACATTTTGTTGCAAGAAGATAACGTTACGTTATTTTTTACCCGAATTTTGTTTTCTGAATTTCTTCCCTCATATTTATAGAAATAATAACTTAAAAAGTTGGTCACTAACATAAATAATTACATGTGAGGTGGAGGTAAGGGAGGTGAGGATTAGAGAAGGTGGAGGTAAGGACAGGGCTGGGTGAGTCTGGGAAGGATATATCACATAGATGAATAGCTGATCGTCCTTTATATGTTCTTAAACTTTTGGTACAAATTTATCACATTTTGTATTTAATTTTAAAATTTGGAAGACACATGTCAGATGTTTAATACAGTCTATGGCTTGCTGCGTGCTGCCAAATAAATAATCAGGATTAGCCACGGTTGTCAAATGATGGATTAGCTGCTAGATTTCATGATTTTATGTAGACAGCTGAGATATGCATGGCTAACATTAACCAAACATTCCATCTCAAATTATAGCTGATCTCTGTTAAACAATTAACTTGAAAACTTTGTACGTCATTCCTGCGGGGAATTGTTTAAACGTGGTGGGAAAGGAGGAAATTTGAAGTGAAACCGGAAAAACTATTGTGGCTGAAAGAGAAAAATTTTCCCATAGACTCAGTAGCTAAACATTAGATTGATCAGGAAGTTTGGGAACAATGGAATTAGTCACATAGTTTTGTTGGATGTTAATCATACATATCTATGTATATTTAACAAATATAAATAAAGGTCTTTACGAAAGAAAGTATGTTTTGATTGATAACATTGTCAAAAGTGCTCAATCTTCCGTTTGAACTGCAATGTTACAGTGTTATACAGACTATGATTGATAACGTTTGTAAAAGCTGACACACTAACACTGCTTCACTGTAATTGTATAAATTAATCAACATACAGATCTATACCGCACATGATTAGTCGTCTCAATCCCCTTCTCAAGCTTTGCTAGTATTTTCATTTTGGGCCTACTGCCGTTACCACTGTTATGGTAGTACGAAATTATCGAAATATGACTCATACATGCCAGCACCCCCCGACAGTCAGACGTAGACGAAACAAGGAAACAAAGAGATCTCATCGAGCAATGTAATAAAGTGACAAGGACTCGCCAAATGGGTTGAGGAAAATGAGAGGCAAGTCGGACGTCATAGGTACAGTACTCGGATCTGATGCAATTATTGGATAAATTATACAAGACGGGACTGACTGAAAAGTGAATGAGACCAATTTCATCTTTGAAACTAACGTGGAATAATTTAAACATTTACTCTTAGAAGCAAGCAAGTCTTATGGAGTCATTTCTTAGATGATCTAGGGAATAATAAGAATTTTAAACGAAAATTAGACCGAAACGAATTACCTTGCCTCGAAAAAATTAAAATTAAAAACCAACTTGTCTGTGAGAATTGAGCTCTTGTGGGATAATATGTATAAGGTAATTAGGCATAGTTGGGCTTTGATTACCCAAGAGATGAATAATATATGAGTTATGTATGGAATTAAAGCCAGGTATACAGGTACCTTAGTAACTGCACTGTATTATACTAGAAGGTAGGTCAGATGTTTTCATAGAGACTGACTGTGCCGTCCCACACATTACATACGAAACGGTAATTGTGGGTAGGCAACATAGTGTAGAGGGTATATGTATATCAAAATTTTGCTCGACAATTTTGCTCGACAAAGACAGCTTGAAATTAACCTTGATAAAGTTATGTTATATAGCAAATTCTTTTGCCACAAGATGTCTACTGCTACTTGGAAGGCTAAAACTATTTACTTAATATCAGGTACAACATCATCTTTTGTCTTGACTCTTATGCAAATTACTAATGGCAATTAGCACGGTGGCAAGCTGGTTTGCAAAGGCAGGAGGGGTTTGGAATTAAAGGGGGGAGTGGGATGGGGTCAGGTCTAGATGAATCTGCCATGGGGAAGTTCTATGTTTTAACTCTTTATACTAAACCAACTGAATCATTTGCTATACATCAGACATTTGACTTTTTTTACTACTTTAACTAATTTATGCAACACACTAAATATTTTCCTTTTCCAAGTCTATGCATGGTAGGAATCCTTGTTTGTACCCTTGCTTGCTTTAACCCTGTCCAAAAATTGCCCTCTCAGAAGACTTTTACCAAAACCATTCCATTACTGTAACTTCAGTTCTTATAGAAAATTCACAGATCTAGAGCTTTTTTTTGTTCCGGAATGGCTTCAATTAACATTCTCTCCAAAATTACTGACACAAAAATAGCCCTCATTTACAGAAAAGAGATTATGGCTTCAAACTGAGAGTTTCTTTCTCCAGATTTGATCTTTGTGTCTAGGTTGTGAACATCTATTCATACAAACCAACAATCGCAAAGAATCAGGATAGCCTTGGGTTTCGTCTTAAAGGTGTACGCAGGAAAATGACCTTTTCTTCTCGACAAACAGTGCACGTTAAGCAAAACAAGGCAAAAAATACTGTAGATCTGTGCATATTTTTTGCTGTAAGTACTGTAGGTTGGCAAAGTTGCTGGAACAACGCTGACTGGTGATATTGTGAAGGCCTGGTCCATAGTGTTATTGTGTGCCATTAGTACAGTATATACAGTAGCACACTTAATAGAAGGATGGATCTGAACTCTTCCATCTTCCGTGAGAAAGAATTTTCAAGAGTGGTTAAAATAACCGTTCAATGTTATTTTGTGTGTTGTGTTTGTTTAATTGTATGTTAGTTTGTTTGTTTTAGATTATTCTGAACTTTACTGAAAAATATTTGACAACACTATTTTAAAAGATTTGAATATTCTGTCTCTTGTGTTCAGAACAAGACCTCCAGGCAGAAGGCCAGATCAGTACGGTACCAAATATATGGTCCACAAAAAGCAACGTTTTAGTTCTATAAAATTATCATTTGGTTTAGTTACCAGTGACCACTAAATGAGTGGTCACACAAGGACAGCCACCAACTAAGGACTGGATAGCCACGTTAGTAGAGCATTGATTTATATAGCACTGAACAGTACTAGTGTACACTCAAGCTCATGAATAAACAAATTGGTCAGCCAGTCGTTGGGGCAGTTTCTTCAATGTTTTCAAATATATTTCAACTACAAGCTGTTCACAAGCTTACGCAGATTTATAAGTTTATAATAATAATAACTGAAAAGTAAAACAAAGGTCCTTCAATAATCTGAAACATATTTTATCAAGGGTTCAGTACAAGACATGCCACAAACTAACAGACAATGGAAGTAATACGCTAGATATTATTTGAACCAAAAACTGTCTGAGAATTCATGTTTGAAAAAAATCTGGTTTTTATTATACCACTTACATGTACTCTTCTTTCACGTTATTCCTTTTTAACAGTAACGTTGTTGTCAAACAGGATTTAAAACAGTTACACAGTGAGATAGTTTCATCCCCCCCCCACCAGGCACCATCCCACCAAAGGAACTTTCTCTGTAAACTATATACTTGTGATCCACTGGCCTCTTCAACTTTCCACACAGTTATATGTTTTCCAACTTTTCACACGTATCATTATCAGCCTCCATTTTTTCAACTATTCAATTATTTGTTGAGGGCCTTCAAAAGTGACCAACAAGTTGTATTGTAACGAGTGAGTTTCCTAACGGATGAACCTGCCAATGGCCTCCTGTACAAAATAAATGCCTTTAGAAAAAGGTTTGTTCCTAATTGACAGATACAATGTTTTAACAAAAGTGTACATTGCCGCTGTCAACCAAAGAAAAATAGAGAAAGCATCCTTTGCTTGAACTGTCAACAAGACTTTCAGTTTTGTTTAATCACCCAAGATGTAAATACCTGCTCAGGCAAATAAGGCTGAGAAAGCACAGGGCTTTAATCTGAGACTAGGAAACAATGTACTCACACCCCGTAACAGAATTTATGCATGCATGCATTAAATGATCCATAACTAAGTCCAGGCCAAAAGAGTGTCGGGTGGGGATAATCTAGGTGTACAGTATATCTTTTTAATGGCGCAATTCTTATTTCTTAAAGAGGATTCAAGGAAACACGACCTAGGGTAAATTTACAAGGGAATTTTTTACTGCACAGATACACTGTACCTTCACTGATACTCATGGATACCTCTTTGGCTGAATTCTAACATTTGTTTCCGATAAATATACAGAAGTTCTCTGTTTTGCTCTTGAAGCACAAAATTTTTAAACTTCTACAGTAGTGATACATATATTGTGATTGGCAAATTTGTTAGGAGTACCTGTATTAAATCAATATAAATATATATCAATTTGATATAAACAGGAGGGCAAGGGTAAAACACCCTCCTCCCATTTTGCAATCCAAATAATATCTCATGAGCAAATAATTTAATCAACAATCATAAAAGTTTTTCTAAATTCTCGCTTTCTGAAGAAATTTAATACGATTTAAATCATTCACTGTTATTAAACGAAAAGCAAAGCCCAAACATCTGCTGACAAAATTCCATGATATAGACTTAAGAAGTAAAGAAGTTTGTAAGAAAACTTTTAAGTTAACAAACACATAACAAATCAGTCAGTGGTGGGGAGGATACTGATGATCATTTAATGAGAAACTTTGTATAAAATATCTGTCCTCACTTACCATAAAGTAAACAGAAGCACAATCACAGTATTAAACTTCAGAGGTCAATGTTACTGACTTTTTATGTATTATTGATCCAAACTAAAATTCCTGATATTCTGTAACATAACTTACATATATACTGTATAAGTCCTGCATATAGCTTCCGTAATTCTGTCAGAATAAACTCTGAGCTGGTTTACAGCACATTATGAAGGCAAGCTTTTATTCTACTTCAATGTTTACATATATTTTGCACCTGACTGGTCCTAAAGAAATGCTCAGTGCTAGTCACGGACCACTCCCCCTTTTTTGACAAACTACAGTACTATTCAAACCAACTTCGGCGGATAAACAAAGCGGTGTGTAGGGGCATTGTCTAGCATATGGAAAGGGAATTCTACAGTAGGTGACATCTCTTTGTAGATTTTATAATATAACCGATCCCTTCTTTTTGACAGCGATTGGCTTATGAAAACTAGATGGCGTTATGGGACAATACCAGTCAATGAATCAAACCTAATCGACTGGAAATGTTATCAAAGCAAAAACAATTTGCTCAAGACTCAAAGGTTGGATCATCAGTTTTGTCCAAAGTGTGAACAAATTGACCTTCTGCTCTAGAAAACAAATTTGACCATATAAGTTAGCCAAGTGTTATATATGACAGCATAATTTGTAGCTCTTCCATTAAAAGCCAATTTATACAATGACCCCAAAAAAGGTCTTGTGCAATACTCATAAAAGTCTCTCAAAAGGAACCATAACCACTGGCCTATGTCTGTCAAACAACTGATTTCACTAAAAAAGAAAATGCACAATACCAGGCAACACATTAAAAAAGGAATAATTTTCAAAGCCTTTGTTTAAAGTTTTTGAAGGAGCGCTCTGAATTTCTCTCAAAAGGAACCATAACCACTGGCCTATGTCTGTCAAACAACTGATTTCACTAAAAAAGAAAATGCACAATACCAGGCAACACATTAAAAAAGGAATAATTTTCAAAGCCTTTGTTTAAAGTTTTTGAAGGAGCGCTCTGAATTTACTCTAGAGCTTTTAAAATACCAACGTTACCTGTTTCCAAAAAAACTGCTCCATAGCTCTGGACTGGTATGGCAATTAAACCACTTTGCATGGCATTTTGTGATGCACTACCGGACCAGTTATTCCCTGTCTGATGTGTATGGATGTGTACATTTGACCATTTTGCCATGCGATACCGATACCAATTATTCCATGTAAAAGATTCTGGGATAGTCATGAAGTACTCCTTTCTTTGGAATTTCTTTTCAAACTTTCCTTGAATTTACGACTGCATTAAATTTTCTCACACATAAATTTTTTAATACAAGATATGCAAAGAAATCTACAGTGCTTGAGCCTAGTACACAAATATGTATTTAAATTATGTGCATCACCATTAGATCTCATGGTTGGCTCTCACTGATGTCTCTCACTTGTAAATGAAGCAAACCAGATATCATAAACTTCAAAACAAACTGAAAAACTAATTGGTGCCCCTTAACATGGTGACTGGACATATCATAACCGTGGTAATTTCTAAGTAAGAATCATATAAAAAGTTGGACTTTGCTTTCCAAGTTTTGATACAATTTGAATTCATATAAGTTTTTGAGAGGTAACCATATGGTACTGTAGATCATGCTTATAGAATCTTACTAAACTGGCAAAGTTATGGTATATTTTTTTGGGGGGTTGAATGAAGCCTACTGAGTAGTGTAGTAGCAGTAGCCTACAAAAGGATGTACGTATTGGCATCAACAGTAAAACAAGAAATCTAACACAAAATGAGAACAAAGTGGCTATTCTTACGACTGTTCGTAAGAATAATTTCCGACTACGCATGCGCAGTTGCTATTTTTATGACAGGAGAACTATTTTTTACGACCAGGAGTAACAATAATTTCCAGTTAGGGTTAGTGTTAGGGTTAGGATTGGGGTTTAGGGTTAAAGTTAGGGTTAGTGTTAACCCTACTACATGCGCAGTTGCTTTATTTACTTTACTGCGCTTGAATTCGCCTTTGTCGTAAGGATAATTTATAAATAATTGTTACGACTAGTCGTAAGAATAGCCACGGCCAAATGAGAAACCTTAAAAACCAGTTGTCCATCTGATGTCATTGAGCCCTTTGCTGAGATTTTATATATGCAATATAATCAAGATACTTGAAATGTGCAAACATGTAATGAGCACTAGCAGTGTTGTGGCCTTTTAATTGCTGCAACAGGAATTGTGGGCTAACTTGTACATACGCTCTGGCCTAACTAGCTAAGTTTACTGAAGTGTCATTTTGCAATATGGACAACAGTGTAGACTACACAGACAAGTTTGTAATGATAGGCATAGCTAACATAGGACTATCCTGAGATAGAAATGTGATCATGAACCTGTGCCCACGTTTCATGACCTTGCCTAACTTAGGTCTAACTTGTAAGGCCTACAGCTACAAGGGTAGAGTAGCCTAGGCCTAGGTCCCCTAACCAGCCTAGGCTAATTCTAGGCCTAACTAAGGTCCACTATTTTTGTAGGCTAGCTTATGCCAAGAACTGTTGTGTGTTAGACATGTCCTTTGCAACAAACTATTTGTTGTGGTTTAAAACACTGTATTCTCAACTTAAGAAATTTGTCTGAATATTTGCTTACTCACATATGCTTGACCTTCAGCCTTTCAAATTCAACATGCAATGCAGCACGATTATCCCTGTCAGCTGCTGAGCTACTGTTATTGCCTCGGAGCTGCACGTTGATAACACCAGCGCATGTGAAGTTGGTCATATCTGCGTGCGGCCTACTACTGTACTGTATACGTTGGATACGGTCTGCTCAGTCGAAGTTAAATGCATACCAGGTACCGTTTGTTAGACTGTGTGTTTGTTTACAAAGCACGCCCCCATTTTCAGTGAGTTGTTGCCTTAGATATTAAAGAAAAATTCATTGTCCTGATTAACCTATCACTCAGAAACATTTATATAGCGCCAATATCAATAAAAGTTGTTCAAAGGCGATACGAGACAGGTAGATGATATTAACTATCATACGCTTGTTCATACGGGTAGTGTTTTAGCAGTTTCTTGAAAATATCAATAGTCTGAGCGTTTCTGATACGAAGGAAAAACATAAGGATATCTGTAGAGGAGTGGAGAAGGGGTTTGGGGAGGGGGGAGGTCGAGGATCTAAATACCTATAGGAAAATGGGAGGCACGTTTCAGTTTACGTTAACACGTACTACGTTGCGGCATTCATATAACACTTTCCTACGTTGACATAAATAGGACATTACCATAAAATGCTGCCCGTTCTCGATAAGGGCTGCAAAAAAGCATACTTCGCGGGCAAAAGAAGCATACTGAAGCAAATCAGACAAAACTGACAGAGAAGCACCATTAACGCTCCAGGAATTGAACCTTTTTTTAGCTATCACGGTTTGAAAATTCGGTCATAATAGAAATAGCACTCGAAATGTGCTTGAAACTTGACCTATTCTACCGAAACACATTGCAACGGAAAAGGTTTTAGGAATAGCGTAAACAGCTGTTAAAATGCCAAAAATATTAACTTCAGAAATTTCAAACATAATCCAATCTGCCCTGCTAAGTTCTTGACTCCCAAGGTAAAAAAAAAACTCCAGCAATATCCGCTTCGATTTACTTAAGTTTAACTGGTGATCGGGTTCCTAGTACAGCTATGCATTCTTTGATCACCCTCATGATCACCCAAAATGGCGCATTCAGCAATACAGTCGCCAGTTTTCTTCACTTGATGATAACTAACAACTCAGCAGCCTATATGTTGATATATAATTTTGGTAACTAGTGGTATGTTACAGTATTTTCTTCCTTCTTTTGGACGTACATAGAGCTTGTCTCAAGCCGTTTTACGTGTTGGTATACTGATAAAACAAAATAAAAACAACAACAATAACAATAAAAAAATACGAAAACAAAGATAGGCTAAGTTTGGATTCGTATTCGTCACGAAACGTTTAACAAAGCTTTTAAAGTTTCACTAGTATTATATATATATATATATATATATATATATATATATATATATATATATATATATATATATATATATATATATATATATATATATATATATATATATATATATATATGCTAGAAATTACTTTCCTAATAGAGGGCGCTTGTCAGCAACTGTATGTTCCTCTTTTGAATCGCTTGAGACGGTACACCATGTATATTGATTGCGACACCCTTTCTCATACTTCATCCCATTCCAAAGGCCATCCCACCCTTTCACCTCACACTGCATTCACCCTTGTTCCATTTAGGGACAATTAAATTTCATTTTAAAATCTGAATCAGGTAAGATTTCTTCATTCATTGAAACAATTGTGTATTTTAGACAGGATTTTCAATCTTGATCTTATTACTTTTAACCTATACATATATGATCAAATAACTGCGGTTAACAGCAATGTTTACATTATGTTTAGCCTTAAAAGTCCATTATTAAATTTCATGCGTCTGCTTGAAGTAGGATAACACTGACCCATAAAAGAAACTTCCTAGGCTTCCGGCAAAATATATTAACCAAAACCACATTGTATCATCATACAATAACAGTATCGCAGGATTTAATCCGCCCAGCGAACTAACCCGAAACAGAAATGCTATCGAAATTATATGCGCACAATCCACGGCCACTCACCATCAATATTATATCTTATACACGTAGAACTGTATAGAGGGTACTGTATCTGTACTGGACAGAATAACCTAAGTATATGTATACAGAAATGACATCACAGTTGAATTTGTTACCTATATAGATTTGCTGTTTTCCCAATCCATGTTGTCGATGTAGGATGATTTTTGTTAAAAAACCTTCTACTGTTATATGTGCATGACTGTTTATTACATTCATCATAAAATTACAACCTCAAAACCGAACGCACAAAACTTAACGATTTAATTAGCGCCTGGTGGCACCATTTTATAACGTCATAGATAAGGCAAAATGATATTCTGATCAACTCTATTCAAGTTTCAAGTCATGCACACACCAGTTTAATCGTAGGCGTTTTGTTTACTTTGTTTACATAATTACACCCACATGAAAAACTAACAACTTTAAAGAACTTTATGAACGGTATATGATGATTTGATACTTAATTAAAGCAGCTTCTTTAGTATATGATCGACACGTTCTCGAAACTTACTGAAGATTTCTCACAATAAAATTGCAGAAATTAACCAAACTAGAAAACGTTTTATATTTTACTTGTTGAACGCATATTGTATGCTCAACATTGCGCCGCCTCTGACTCTGATTCTGACTCTGATTCTGATTCTGATGATGACTCAGATTCTGATTCTGATGATGACGATAATGATGATGATGATGACGACGACGACGACGACGACGATGATGATGATGATGATGATGATGATGATGATGATGATGATGATGATCATGATGATCATGATGATCATGATGATGATGATGATCATGATGATCATGATATTGATGATGATGACGATGAATAAAATGACGATGAATATGATGATTATGATTATGATTACGATCACAGTCACGATCACGGTAACGATTACGATTACGTTTACGATTACGGTTACGGTTACGGTTAAGGTTATGATTATGATTTTGATTTTGATTATGATTATGATCTCGAAACTTTTGCTCTTTGTTCGTGATTATTATTTTGCAAAGAAACTTGACATGCTAATGGTTAACTAACTTGTGATTGAAGTTTACTACCAAGCAGCCACGTAGAGTTTTATACCAAAGCACCTCAGTATGGTTAATGGTATTGGTAGATCTATATTTGATTTTATTATGACAAACTCTCCTACATACCTAGATCAATTTATCAATGTAAGGTATTTGCACCAACAGCCTTTATCCTCTTCATGAATCTATATAAGTTAGGATATTTATTCAAACCCAGTGGCGTAGGAAGGTACTTTTGAGTGTGGGGGGGGGGGCTGAAGACTGATGGCCGGTCTGGGAGAGGGGTCTAAGGGGAGGGGGTGTCCCCCTCCCCTTTGGAATTTTTTTTGCATTTCCAGGTGGCCTCAGATGCAATTTGGTGCAATATAGCACACTTCACACTTGATCATTTATTGAGAAATGAAAAAGGGGTTTTCTGACTTGCGAAGCGGGGGGGGGGGGCGAAATGATACTTCCGCCCCCCATATTTTTCACTGGGGGGGGGCTGGCGCCCCCAGCCCCCGGTTCCTACGCTCCTGTTCAAACCTACGCACGAAGTAAAGCTATCTGTTATTAGGTCTGTTTCTGTAACTGGCATATAGACGATCTCTTTAAATCATGCTGTGAATCTTTGTTTTTGACATTTTTGTTTTTCAACTTTTGGCCGCTCCCCAAGACGTCCAAACATTCTCCTGGTATATATCCTTCCGCCTATCAGATCTTGTATTATTGAGGAAACACTATTTAAACGAAGAACAGAGAATTTTCTCTTTTCGAATACAGTTTGGTGTTAAAGTAGACATTTCCTGAATTACTTCAATACACTTCCGTTATAAGCAATTCTTGGTATGTGGTTCATTTGAATGTCTTCTTTACTGAATCCTTCAGGAGGTTCATAACCTTGCTATGAGGTAACTTGAGACATTTTAAGCTAAAGTTCAAAATTGTTATAATCTACATACACGGGTCGTGTGTTTCAAGTAGTCATGCAGGAAAAATGAAATAAATCTTTCTACGGAAACGTTAAGGTACCGTCGTTAGTTTTGAAAATATTCACGAAATTGATTTCCATTTTATTTGATTTATATTTATCTATTCCATAATTTCTTGCATTTAAAAGAATGAATCGATGAATTGATAACTTGTTGTATCTTAGATAATATAAGGCATTTCAACATTTTCTTGAAAATAGTGAAAAATGATAAATCTATAATGACAATTCAACATTATATATTATTTTATTGACGCCACCGTTTTATGTTTAGAGAGATATTCATAATATTTAATTAAAACAGTATTTTTCATATTTTGCAGTTATATCATAAAAAGAAAAGGCATTTAATAATTTTGACACACTTACCGATCAATTCACAAACGTTTTGTTGAAAATTACTATTGACGTTGAAAGGCACTTTAGCACCTCCATAGTCTTCATTATAAACTTTCCTTTGTTATTTGTGGTTCTCAGAAGTTTGACCTTACCTCGTAAAAAAAAAAATAATACATCGCTGCCAACCTTCTTACATTAACGCTACATTTTCATTTAAGGCTTAACTCAGTTCAGTTGCAGAGACCAACTCATTGAATTATATACTAGTTAAAATTTTACTTATAAAATGTGGACTATATATAAAGTACGTACGAACGTTATGTTGCAATTGGTGGTATTGTTGGGTCTCGTTGGTTTCATCCAGGCGAAGGTAGTGACAGGAGGCGATGCCGATGCTATTACGGATGACGAAGTGAAGACATGTATCGTACCCGTCACTTACAACGTTAAAGTGAACAACGGCGGCAACAGTAGGCTGCTTAGAAGTAATGGTGAGTTATAAAACAAATCATAGGCCTACTGCAGGAATGAGCCCGGAGATCCGAGCCCTTTTAGTTTTTATGTGTACAAAAACAGTTGTAAGCATACATATATACATATACATATATACATATATATATATATATTTATATATATATATATATATATAAATATATATATATATATATATATACATATATATATATATATTTATATATATATATATAAATATATATATATATATATATATATATATATATATATATATATATATATATATATATATATATATATGTATATATATACATATATATATATATATATATATATATATATAATGTGTTGTGTACTGTTTCATCTAGGAGAAGCCAACAAGGGCATCACTGAGGTAAAATTTAGTTCTCTGCTTGTTCGGAGGGAGATATTAGGCCCAACAACAGTAAGAATGGGTTACAAATAGGCGGATTTGGTTTGGAACTTCCGTAAAGTAGAAAAGAAAATTTGGACAAAGCGATAGAGTCTTCCCATGCAAACACAGAAGTCTTTTCAAATAATAATCGTTCTTTCATAATTCTTTTCAGATTCCGAATTTGCATATTTTACTATTGTGAACTTTTTCCCTACTGGAGCTGACCAAGATTCACCATATTACATGTGTTCCATGACGTCAAATAATGCTGACATCCCTCGAACTGATTATAACCGTTACGCCACAACTAAAAACGTTCCAGCTGGGCGAAAGGGTGCGTTAGCCCACCGGCCCTTACCACCAGCAATGATAGACAATGAAACGAATACATTAAATGTTCGAGTGAAATTAAACCCCTCAGACGCAGCTGGGATCTATTTTTGTTCCGCTTTCTCCGAAGGAGGAAGAAAGAGCACTGCAACTACTGTTTTCTTGAAATCCAACGGTAGGTTCTGCTCTATGACGTATTTTATATACAGTCTATATCTTCCTTTATCTAGTTTAGTTCTTAACATTATTCAAATTCTAAAACAATTGTGTCCGGAATCGGTCCCGGACGAAGGGCGGGATCACCGGGGCTACGGCCCGGACCCCACATCTAGAGTCCCTCACATATTTCCACTTTTACAGTATAAAAAATCACAAACTAACCGAGTTCTTATACTCTACAGTGGTTTTTATTTTTGTTGAAGGAGGAGGGGTGGGGGGGGGGGGTTATTGTGTGTATGCATGCAATGGTGAAGATATAATGTTTTGTCCAAATTTGGGCCATTGCCACAGATCGAATAAATTAAAAAATGAAGTGTTAGTAGTGACATGAAGAGATGGAGGTATAGGGTGTATGTGGAAATAGTCTCCCCAATTATATGATGTTTTTTACGTATAGGTATAACAGATCATAAGACAATGCAAAATACGATAAGATATTTGATACGTCTATGTCTTAAATGTTTGCTGGACCCCATTACGAGAAGAACACCCACTTGTCATCAACAAAGCAATATATTGCGTACATATTCTGTAACCGTGTATCCACTGGCGGATCCAGGGCCTTTGTTTGGGAGGGGCCAAAGTGGCATTAGAGTGATATGGGGGAGGGGTCTAAGGGGAGGGGGTGCCCCCTCCCCTTTGGAAAATTTTCTATTGCTGAATGCCCTCAGATGCAATTTGGTGCGACAAAAGTGTACAATGGTGATGTTAATTTACTTCTAAAAAAATGTATGTTTCCTAGGTGTATTTTTCTAAAATATTTATAAAACAAAGTTGGGATCATCTTTCTCAAGAAATTTTATTTCTCATAGGTTATAAATTTCTTACAACCAGCCTGTAACTGCAAAGTGGTGTTAAACTGTAAATCCTCATGCTCATACATTTACATAGCTCCCAACTCTTGAGAAGGCAAATGCTGGTCATGCCATGAACCGCCATCCTGGGGGAGGGGTATAAGGGGAGGGGGTGTCCCCCTCCCCTTTTGAATATTTTTGGAATCCTGGTGATGCCTACATGTAAAATGGTGGCACTTAGAAAGGCTTTTGTCACCCAAAATTTTCTGAGAAATATGCATTTTTTTGTGTGTAACATCAATAAATTGAATAGGTGATAATTCATTCTTTCCCGTGGCATGAAACTCGCCCCAATGAAAAGAATTATAGGCTAATTTGAGGTTTAAATGATGCTGTAAAGGAGGTTTTATACTCTATTATGCTATAAATGCTAAAGAAATGATGGTTGCTAAGCCAAAATTTGATGCAATTTTTTTTATGTATACTTGACAATTACAATGCGTTTTTTTCGGACGCTTGTGCGGGTCAGCGGGTTTGGGTGTTAGAATGCGGGTCTAATTCCCGCGAATTGCGGGTCAGTTGGGAGCTCTGCATTTAATTTTAAACCAGAAAACGAAAAGGTTTAGACTAGTCTACCACTGCTATTCCTCTCGATTTTTTTAAGTTCCAATTATATGATTTAGCGGATGTTCGGAAACACTTTTTGGCTCACCTTTGGGGGGGGGGGGGGCCATGGCCCCCCCCTTGGATCCGCCAGTGCGTGTATCGTATATATACATATTACATATAGACCTACTATATATGTGAACGCATTAGTGTTACTTTGTGAGAGCGCATGGTTATAACCAAAAAGGGAATTTACTCCAATTGCGAGTAAAGTTACATCCCCAGTTCTACTAGGCAAATGCGAGTAAATTTACGACCACTATGAGTATTCTTAAATGGTGCTGGTAGTAAAGTTACTATATAAGCCTCGTAAAGTTACATCCCGAAAACTACCATGAAGTTTGTTTAAATTTACTATTCGAACCATAAACATACTCAAGCCATGAGTAAAATTACTATTCACTAAACCATTTATTTAATCTTAAGAAATGAAAGCTGAGAAAACATATTGTAGTTTTGTCAATGTTTTATTGAAACAAATACGTATCAAATCAAACGCGTCAGAACATACCAAAAGAAGGCACACTAAACACATGTACTCTCATAAAACAGTAAAAGTATTCTTAGACTTGTTAAAACGATATCTTCCTTGAAATTACGTAAAAAGCGGATGACTTTGATCAATCTTTTCCGTTCATGAAAAACACATAATTTTCTTTGCAAGATATGCTTTGGCTAATTAACTTTATGTATATATGCTATGACTTATAAAATGACCAGATATAATGACGAGAACGATAAACACCATTGATTTCCAATCAATTAAACATCAACGATTATTTGTTTTCGTAGTACAAAAAACTCTGCTTTAGGATGTAATCAACACCAAACATCTTTAAACTTTTTAGATTTCTCCCGCCCATGCATGTGTACATCTCAAAGGGTTGAAATGTTTTACATATAAATACATTGTTATGATACTAAATTCTAATATGAAACTTTAGTGATTTACTTTTAATATCATCATGGAAAGGTTGACATAAACTTGAAATGATGATCATTCATTGGAAAGGGTTAACAATTATAAATCAAAGTGCATCAAACATGGATTTGCAAGTGCAGACCAGAACTTTTTCAGCCCATGCAGCAATTATTTATGAAGAATAAATAATTTATAAGAAAGAAAATGGAAAAGAACAGTCAAAACCTTTGTTTTTTCAAAAGTTTCTTTGCATTGGTAATAAAATGAAGAAAAACATACACCTAAACTTTGAGAAACAGAATAACAATACTTTTTACACTTTTTTGCTTTCAATTAGTTTTCCATTGTATGGAACTCTTAGTCTATTAAAGTTCTGAACATCAGAGCTATATGAAGGTCCTTTGAATCAGTAATTACATAGTTTGTGTTTTTTCTGTTCTGGACTAATATCATTGTTTCAGCCAGCAGTAATGGATTTTAACATATCTTCGATACTCAATATCAAAGTTAGTGCAAATCAGGGTGTTTTACACTTTGGAGGTACATGAAAGTACCTTTTGAATAAGTGATTGTGCACCCCGTGTTGTTGTATTCTTCGCTCCAAGCATGGTTTCTGCCAGCAACAAGGAATTTTTACATTCCTTTGGATACTCCATATCAAAGGCAGGGTATGTGCAAATTAGACAACAAAGAGCATCTAACATCGATTTGCATGTTTGCTTCCTCAGACATAGCCAGTGTTTCATCCAAATGACAATTATTATGCACCCTTTTCAGATGTTTCTTAAATGAATCAATTTTAACATAAGTCTTTTCACAATTTTTTATTCCGCATCTAAGTGAAAAATGTTGCTCATGAGAGTGAATGAGGTGTAAATGTTCTAAGAGTTTATTGAACCTTCCTGTCCAAAAGACCAAACATTTTGGGCATTGGTAATTTAAATTCCACCTATTTTCTGCCATGCTTACTTTGCGTATGTTTGACTCCTTTTCAGGACTGTCGTTCTGCAGTGTTTATGAAAATCTGAAATGAAAAAGAACCATTTCATTTCAAAACATCATTATACAGTAAAGTGCGTACGAAATATGTTTTCCAGTCATTTAAAGATAATACTGTCGATAGCAGTATAACTGTATTACTGACTGATTAAATGTAACTTGGTGTAATCCAGTAACACCTTTCTATGTAGGCCTAAAACATTTATAAAATCACATTTAGGCATTAGCATCAATGGGCTTATATTTGACTAATGGCTATCGACAACCATTAAATTCAAAATCATGATTCAAGGCAGTTTTCTTTACTGATGGCTACAATGACCTGTTGAACAGAGCATGCTTTTAAGTGGACTATGGTGAAAGTCTATGATACAGTAGAAGTATAGGATCAAAATCATCGATAAAACAGGACAAAAGAAGAATTTTGTAGCCCAAAATTAGGACAAAAGTAAGACTTTTGAAAGTAGTCAATATTCATCAACGTTTGCAGCACTTTATGAATATTTTAGGCAATGGAATTGTCCGTTGATTTTCACATTAATATTATAATTTTTTTCAGTCTTTGAGAAGAATAAAGTAGTCTGAATTAAATAAAAAAAAGGAGAAACTATTAACTGCTGTAAATTAGGCCTATATGCATTTTAAAACTCTGAGACATCAATCAGCATCTGTTTATAACATCAAGGACATGACAGAGCTTTGACTTCAATCAATAATTTCATTATTCTTCCCTCCTTATCATCAGAATATGACAATTTATCATTTGATGTACGTTTCTCACTAAATTTCATCCAGCCTAGTTCATTATGATCAACTACTTCATACTGGTACACTTATGAATTTTAGTGAAGGATTTTGTAGCAATGGTGATTCAACTAAGCGGCCTGTGTATTGACTTCTGTGGTCTATTGTTACTGCAAGAATAATGAAGGCTTTTAGTTTAAGGGGTTTGTATAAACAATGGCAGACCTATATAATTTGAATGAAATTAGGCATAAAGGCTAGGCCTAATTTTATTCAAATACCTAGGTATATAGTGCCTGACTTTCACATTTTTAAATAGTATATTTCTACCTCTGCTGACCCAATGATAAGCTACTTCTGCTTCTCACCGGACCTTTACTACATTAAGAGTCATGTACCCTATAATAAGGTAGCCAAGGGCGGCGGAAGCACTTTTAATCTGGGGGGGCACCGACATCAAAGGGCACTTTGCAGAAATTCGATTGGACTGATGCAGCTTCATATTTAGTACCCTTTATATCTCTTATTGTATTATCTTATTTGCGTATACACATCACTCCATCAACACCCCCCCCCCCCCCTCAAGGAAAATATGCATACTAGCACTGCAATATCCAATGTGCAAATTGGGAAACAAGGAACAAGTTTTCTTTTGAGACAAAATGAGGTGAAATCATGCTAGTTGCTAATGTAGGAATCTTCCGAATTAGAGTTTATTTCTTGTTAATATCTTAACAACTTTTTCCATTCGAAATAGCTTTGAGTTTGACCCACAGAAATTCATTAAAAGTCAGGGGCATAGACAAAGTTGTATGCACGACTATCTGAGCGGAGCGCCACCATCGGTTGGCGCGGAGCGTACAAGAAAATTTTTGGTTTTTACAAACCCCTCAGATGGCCGGAAACGGCCCTTC
The DNA here is from genome assembly GCF_037975245.1 of Apostichopus japonicus. Classification (NCBI taxonomy): domain Eukaryota; kingdom Metazoa; phylum Echinodermata; class Holothuroidea; order Aspidochirotida; family Stichopodidae; genus Apostichopus; species Apostichopus japonicus. The sequence continues at coordinate 4,681,724 of NC_092562.1, forward strand.
CCGAGTGTTCATTCTGGTTCCCTGGCCTGTTGCTAACTTGAGACACCTCAATTTTTATGTAGAAAAAGGGCACATTTTTAACCTGAGGAAAAGTGGGGGGGCACGTGCCCCCTGTGCCCCCCCGGTTCCGCCGCCCTTGAAGGTAGCCTAGATGATGTTCCAACTTCCAAGTAGCATGGTAATTTGGTTGTTCATGTTCTTATATAGGCCCTAGGCCCCCATTATTTTTTTTTTAACAGTACATCTCAAGTTATAACAAGTATGATCTCTTTCACAATATTACCCTATAGGGCCTACTGTTAATACCCCCCCCCCCCGGCCCCCACTCTGCTTTGGCAGGGCTAGGGCCTGCACAAACACAATGAAATTGCTACTCGTTAGGACTAAGTAAGGCTGGACTACACAGAACCACATATCATTGCCGTCATAAACTTTCGGCTAAGTGGAACAATAGTACTAGTAGCATATGCGGGTCATTTCTTAGTTGAACAACTGCCACACTGCTGTTCACAAAGTCAACGTCAACTCAGATGGCATATGCCTAGCCTATTATCAATTCTTTTAGCCTAGTCTATGCCTACTTACACGTAAATGTAGGCCTAGCCTACAAAGACTACGGGACAACGCTGCCCAAGTATGCTATTCTAACGTTGCAACTTACAAGTAACCTTGCAGCAAACTGTCACTGTACGTATGGTGGCATACTCCTATTAGAGTCTATATCAATCCGCTCGATTGTTCTCCTGTCTCAGGAAAAGTGCCGAAAAGCAGCGGGAGAACATCTTTTGTGACCTGTTATCAATCATAATCTAGTTTTTTGTGGCTTGCATGTTGAAGAGCATGAATGGAAGTACATGTGGTGAGAAAATTGGGTCAATTGAGGCAATTTTAGACCCCTTTAGGCCTCCCGGGAGCAGCGTAGGAAATTTGTTTACCACTGAGTGAAGAGGTTTGTTTACAAGTGACGAAAACTTCCGGCTCTGATAGCAAAAATTCTTCATGGTCATGGTACGGAAAATTGATGGTGCCATGAAAGGCCAACTTGTCAGCTATCCGGTGATGGGTAGCGTTTAGCTAGTGAAAACTTCTATCTAGACTTAGAGACCACATTACTTTTGTGATTTAGTGTGTAAGTCAATGGGGCTTTTAATGGGCGTATGCTACCGTATCAGTCTAGTAGCTGAATGAGTTGATATAATAATGAAAAGTTAGGTATAGTCCACGACCAGTGCTGTTGGATCATCTTTTCAATAAAATACTTACTCTTAGATGCTTAACGAAACACCCACACCAAAAGAAGTGAGGACGGATTGAGTAACGTGTAACTTCGTGAGCGCCGGGTATAAGGTAGTATGCGTGAAAGTGACGTATTCATCGTACGAAGTAGTAGTCGTTGAAAACGGCGTGTGAGATTATTCTAATACTAGTAAAGTTAAACACGAACGTGTACTTCAACTCTCGTTGTTGTAAGACATCTCTGAAGCGATTGAGTAAATTTACCATGGTCAAGGGTAAAATTAAATGTGCGAATAGTTTTATCATTTGAAGCTAGTATTAATACCACTAAAGCTCTAATTCTACGTTTCTTGCGTAGACGAATGAGTAAATTAAAGCATGATGGTACAAATACTCACACAAACCTAAGCAAGCTCGTTCAAACACACAATATGTGAACGAATAATAGTTTTGACACTCATTTGTTAAGTAAATTTACTCTCAATGAGTACTTTTTGTTTTCGGGTATACCCGTATGCGATGAGAAATGGATCGGTTGCTTTTTAGTTATTTCCAATACAGTTGTTATTTCCTATCGTCCGTATAGCAAAAGTCCGACCAGTCGACGGCATGGTTACTAGGACTGTTAGTCTTGGAGATACAGGCGTTTCTATAGACGTATTACTCACAACAGGAAATGTCGGTAACATTAAATGGAGGCAAAATGACGTGTTTACCGATAGCACCAGAGATGGACAACTCAGCTATCTTTTCCATCATCCAATCAAATCAAAAGATGCAGGGGTATACGAGTGTTATTTGAGTGGAGAAAGGAACACTGGTTTAACAATGATCAAACGGCTGATTGTTAGAGGTTAGTTGTAGTGTAATCACCACTTGACATATACATAAGGGTGTTACGGTACTATATTATATTATAGGGTTATCTTTTACTGGCATGATTGAATTCCTTTTCCCATTATACTTTTTGTCACACTTCTACGAGATTTGAGCAATTATATCATACGCACTGATGCTGAGGACGCCCTCCATAAATTAACTGTCAAATTCATGGACTCTGTTCATTGGTCGTTTGCTTAAACTATTTCAGTCATATTCCTGCGCCCAAATATGTGATATGTCTTTATAGGCAACAATGTATAACAGGTTATCAGAATGATGCCTCCAAATACATACCAGAAAATGACACAATGATCACACATTTTCAAACTTACTTCAAAAATCCTTTCCTATAGCCACACTCAATGATTTCTCTTTCACTGTACATTTAATTTAAAACACTGCAATATGTGGGGAAAAAATTGGATAGTCCCAACAATCCACAGGAGATTTTTTATGAAACACTGTTTACCATATTTTAGCACACGGAACTTTCTCAAGTTAGCATTCTAAATTCAAATATGTAGCTTTATCTGCATGGGAGTTTGGGTCGAGTGGGTGTGGGTGTGGTGGGGAGGGGGTTGTGGGTAGTTCAGCCTCTATAATTATGTTTCATCATGCATGAGTGAGAATAAATCTTTGATATTGTCCCTTTAAAGGTTGTCCTGTGAACAGATGGAATCCTCCAGCCTGTTTGGGAATTTGCGACAACTGTTACAATGGAGGGATTTGTGGTGACATATCTGGTAGATGCGTCTGCGCACCTGGCTTTTCTGGCCCGAATTGCCTGTTAGGTATACGGTAACTTGTATTGCAATACTCGGTGTGATGCAAATTTGTAGAGATATGTTTCTTGTTTTTTTTATTATATATATATATATATATATATATATATATATATATATATATATATATATATATATATATATATATATATTTAATATCTTCATTGAGCTATTAAGCTGCCTATCACACTATATGGTATACAATCATGGGCTCATGCATGGGCACTGGTATATATAAAGAAGTTCATGGGTAATTTATAGCCTCATTGTATGAGAACTTTGAGAGTGATAACCGTATCGTAGGTTCGTCCACGACTAGGCCAATATTGATCTTTACAACAATATAAAAAAAAAAACATAGAAATATAAACAATTATGCAACTGTATGTAACAGCCTCGAATATCGCCAGTGGTATATCGTAGTTCCAGAGGTCGTTTCATATTTATGAATAATATTGTTTATCGTTTTATATATACACAGGGTGTGGCGGTAATAGATTTGGTCGGGACTGCGAAATGCAATGCAATGATACCTCACAATCGCAGGATGCGTGCAGGGGTACTCTGTTCTGCCTACCGGATCCATACGGGTGTTCGTGCGGACCAGGGTTTAAAAGTCTCAACTGTACACAGGGTAAGCCTATGTTGTAAGCATGAATTTATGTACCGAATCGCCCTTGTATAATCATCTCAGCTATATAATTTACCGAATAATATGAAGTCGTTACATTCTTTATCGAGACTAGATTATATAAATGTACACTATTGTGGCATACTCCAAGTTGCACTGATAACATGTGCAGTATGAATATCATTTCAAACAAAAATGTTAGGAACTTATTATATTGTCAATATGAGTGCTTTGAACTAACATGCTGTCAGAGCACAACATAGTGTTATTAGCATTGGGAAAGTGTCCCTTCTGGCCGCGGCCATATCCTCGATAGGCCTACTTTAGATATGCAAATGCCACTACAGAAATACAGCACAGTATATGAACGTAAAATGTGCATAGACTGGTCTTGGTCAAGATATATAATATATTGATTAAGAACATGGTTATCTACATCTAAGATACCAAAGGAAAAAAAGATCCGAATCGCCTTCAATTCTTTAGCAATTAAACATTACTTGAATGCTAAAAGGGTGTAAAGACTCGCGCAAAAAGAAACGTCTAATGCTGGTAATTTGACCTAGTTTCGAATGAGGTGTAACAGAAGTGTTATACACCACCATCGATCCCAGAAAATACACACACAGCTTGCTACCGTCGGTAATTAGACACTAGTGTACAATCAGTACATACAGCTGCGGTCAATACCCACTGCACAGTGTACAAAAGATACAGCGATGGACATCTCAGGTCCAGCTAAAGATAACAAGGTATCACGTTTCATTACTGTCTGCATTTTGTAGCGACAAGCAGAAAACCTTCACTTGAAGGCAACTTAAAGTTAACTTTTTAAGATGGCGGCACGCTGTTTGGGGCGAGTCTTTAATGCCATTAAGAATTCTGCGAAGACTGTTTTACTTTGCCATCACAGTGAATGACATTTTCCAATCCTATCTCTGATTTCAGAATGTGACACTGGCTATTTTGGGGCTGGCTGTTTACAGCCTTGTCGCTGCCTGTCGGGTACCTGTGATAGATTCACTGGCAGATGCCTCCCGTCAGACTCGGTTAACTCAACAGCTTGCCATGACGGTTGGATAGGGGTAACCTGCCAAAGTAAGAAAATGCATTCTCTTGTTTCTACAGAGTCGATTGCTTAACAATTGCAATTGCATTAGTATCAACCAAATTGGAGGGGGGAAAATCAACAAATAAAATAACTTATTATTTGCTTAAAAGTATAAACTACACTGTGCAATGGTATTTTCTGTCAAAAAAAAATATATATAAAAAATACCCTTCACGAGGTGTTACTAAATGCTCCACATGATAAACACACGTCTAGGTGTGTTGAGTCAAATACTCGAGCGTGGTTGTAAAGTCTCTCTTGAAGTTTGAAACTAAGTGACCATTATTTGGATTTTTAGCATATGTTAGGTCAATATTGTGCTCTTTGTGATGATTCAGCAACATCCGTAGCCAGGCTGGGATACGATGGCAAGTACCTCTCCCACATCATATCGTGATTACTAACTCCCCTGGCATCGGCCACCCTATACGTGTACAAACTCATTCACAGAGTTATTGCACGCAAATCGCGTGCTCCTCCTTATGTTGGTGCCCGAACTTAGAATTCCTTGCACTACGGGTCTGGGAACATGAGATCAACATTCTGTTTTTAAGTATTGGTTTTGGTCGTTCGTATAGGATGGATAGAAATAGGTGCACAACTTGCACAAATATTAAAGGGAATTCGACGTATGCAAGAATCGACAATTTAACTTAACTACAATCACTTAAAATGCCCATGCATGGTTGTTGTACAGGCCCACTTGAATCGCACTGCACGTCATACGTTATGACGTCATTCTCAATCACTCCATACACATCAACATATCATATTTTCCGACAAGTGTGTTAGTATTTTTATTTCCAGTACCTGAAGTCTGTGACAGGGGTTACTATGGAGATTTATGTACTAAACAGTGTTACTGTACTCATGACATGGCGTGTGAAAGATTAACTGGAAAGTGTCCTGAAGACAAAAGTCAATACTTGACGATTACGATTAACGCGACGGTCCCATGCAATGTAAAAGGTAAACGTGTATTTGTGTGTTTATTTTATAACTGCCTTAGAAATTACGTACCGCCCAACTCTTTTGTTTACCCCTTTTCACTGACGCAGTGATTTTTAGTAGGGGCGACGGGGCCTATGGGATGTACAGTGGCACCTATGCCCCACCGCAATGGCATTTTTGTGAAAAACCTCAAAAGTGCCCCTTTTCATAACCCAAGTCCCCTTGTTATTAGTGAAACATACTCGTTTTCCATTTTGCTATGTGCAAGCTAGTACTATTTTGTTATATGAACAATTCCCTGAGAAATTTCGAAAATATGTACATTGAAAAAAGTCCTCTTGATGAGAGATCAAAATCCAAATTTGTTTCAATAAAAAATTTTGTTAACGATTTCCTTCCAAGAATTAGTCAAATGTTTATTGTGTTTGTGTGGTAGTTCATTCATGTCATTTTCCCGCAGATACCAGCTCTGACCCAGTCAACATAGAGAAACCAGCGATTGGTCACGTGGGGTCCACTTCTCCTGATGACACCACCAGTCCTCATACGATGATGTTCGTGTTGGGAGTTCTTTTAGTTATGGTCGTCTTCTTGATCCTCCAGGTGGGCATGTTTCTGGTGCTACGTCATCACGACAAACTCTTAAAGCGACACAGACAAATGGACGAGACGCTGGAATTTACAAACAAGGTATATCACGGTTTTTATCATATATTCAGTTAAACTTGTAGGGTATTAATTATATTGAAGCAATACTGCAGTGATATTTGAGAATCGCTTTGAATCCTCAATAGCCCCTCTACTTCCGGTAAACAAACACTAGAACTTGTGGAGTATGGAAATGTTGACTACTGTATAATTAAAGTTCTTGTGAATATTTTATCACTAAATATTTCAAGGGATGTTATATAATTTTAAGCAAGAAGGAACATGTTTTTTTGTTTAATAACATGGCCCGTCGAAAGATGGTATGTTTAACAGACATTTGTCGACCTATAACATTTGTCAGATAACCATCCATAAGCAAAGTACCCATCCGGTACAAGGGTTCAGTGTATTGTAAAGATCTTCAGATGATATGTATTTCATTGCTTTCTATAGATGCAAGATGAAATTTGAACTGACTGGGCTTATCACCTCAAAGGGGTCACGAACGTTGGTCGGTCTATTCTGAAGATATCGAGCATATTTTTGAATCGGTTCTGCCGCATTTACATTTTTCACTACCTTGCAATATAAGAACGTTTATTAAAAAATATGATGATATCACACCTTCTTCCTCCGTCAAGTTCATGCACATGTGACAACACAATGCAGGGCGTCGATCTGCTGGGTGGGGGGGGGGTGGGCGGGGAGAGACGGTCAGTGACCTACCCAACCCCAGAAAACGAATCAACGCTCCTGATTTTCAAAAATCATTAGATAAAAAAAATAGGAATCGAATGCAAATTCACTATAATGTTTAAACCATGTTCCACTGTATAAAGAAAAACAAAATTATGAAATATTCTGCTACATTCGGTTATGTGCAGGAGCCACACCAATGTTCAATGCTGCTACAATTGCCAACTGTCACGGTCGACACTGCACCTGCGTAAAAGTCACTGCTGTCACATTTGTCCTGCTTGGTGCGGGCCCTAAATTATAAAAGAATTTAAATTGGGCAGAATGTGTTACACGTTTCGAAGATTTCCTGCCATTTTTTTTTCTGGCAAAACCATAATGCGAGAGCACACTAATTAGCAGTCGGCTGAGTGGTATGATGTTATTGAAAGCAAAAAGTCCCTGTACATGTTGCTTAACAACTTTTATATCATATAACTATGCGAAAACTGGACTTAATTGTGCGATGAAATGAAATAATTATCAAAATCATAACAATAATAATACTAGACCAGACTAAAAAAAAAAAAAATGTAACAGTATGTAGATGTGAGTGTCAAAACTGCATGTAAATTTTCCAGGATAGGTATTTTATTCTCTTACATATTATTCCATTTTCGGAGGTTTGTCAAAGCGCTGTTGCATATTCGATTGCCATTTTTTGGCCTTTACTAGGAAAAAGTATGGCCAGTGCCAAAGTACTTTTTTCCGTAGCGTATTTGTAGATAAAGCATAAAATCTTTAACCAATCAAATATGTTATAGTATCGTTGCAACTTGCTATTAATGTACTACAAATAAAGAAATTCAATAAGGCAAGAATTACTTTCCGTTTTTCTCTGCGCCTCACATATATAATTAATTGTATTCCATTAAGCATGCCATTTCATGTTGCCTCCGTCTCTTTGGCTACGTAATAATGGAGGAATGTTCATGTTTTAATTTCCGAGTGTCGTACGTGTAGGAACGATCAACAATTATCACCCGAGAATGCAGGCTTTTGTCATATTTGGGACCATTTAGACTCTAAACCGATACTCGCCTGTCCTCCTCTCACATTCAAGAAAAATCAAGTGTCCAATCAGCTCATTGAACACTGAACATACTTATAAAACCATCGAGCTTCCTGCACTTAATTATCCAAGAACTCATTTAATTAAGGGTCCATTCACATGATGGCGTATCGAGCTGCAAGATTTCTAATAAAAAGCGTTTTTTTAATTTTGTTATAACACTTGAGCATGTGTTTATTCATATTACCACAAATAAAATATTGACTCAATTTGCCTGTCGTGAATACTTAGTTGTCATAGCGACACCAAGCCTCTGTTTTCGTAGAGCGCTGTAAACCTGTGCACTAAAATTGCACACGAGAAAATACAACAGGTGTATGTCATATTACCGTCGTCCGTACTACCAAAGCGTGCTAGGCTGACATGGTAACGTAATGTAATTCGTACTGCACCGAAGCCCCTTGAGTACTAGTTGGAACAAGGCAAGGGCTATTCTATTTTCGATCACTGATTTGAATACATGCCAAAAACAACTCTGTTGTCGATGAACTAGCTGTTTTGTAATGCTCACAGACCAGTGCCTTCTTCATCTAATGTGAGGTTACAGTATTTTTCGAAGATAATTGCTACTGTGGTAAGGTCATTTTCACCCTTCAGAAATCAGTCATACCTAGGCTAGGCCTACTGTACTATTCTAGTATAATGCCCAACTAACACTCAGTAAGACTGACTGGGTAACATTTAGCCTTGGTGCAAAGCCTTTGTTTAAATTATAGTAGCCTAGTATTTTAGCTTAATCAGTTGTAGTCTTAATCATTAGACTACGTAATAATAGTAGTAACCTTACGTTAAGCATAATGTGTGGTAATGACATTTTTATCATGACTAGGCCTAGTACGAACTTAATTGAAGAGCCAAAATGACCTTGGTGTAACAACACTGTCAGCAGTAGGGCCTAAATTGGCCAGGGCATATATGCAAAAGTCTGTAGGCTAGGCGTAAATTAGGCGACAATGCACTGAAACAGTGACTAAACCTTAGGCCTAAATGTGTAGTGAACTGGCTATTGTGATAATTACAGGTTGGGACTCCCACCCAGTATCAGCAGGTACCATGTAGAGGGTAGTTTTGACAATAGCAGATCTTGTCCTCTGGCTGGATTAAAACAAAAGTAAGGCTACTGTATTGTAGTCTGTAGTAAAGGAAAAATTTTCAAGTTACCTTAAGTCATGCTACAACTTTTTTTCAAGTGTGCTCGAGGAGATCGAACAACTGTTACTAAATTCATCTCGTTCTGGAAAGATTAAATTTAGATTAGGTAAAATCCAATAATCTGTCCCTTATAATTGAGCATGAAACCTGGTAGTGGTATAAGACATAGATTCCATGGATGCATTGGAAATCTCCAGAGAAACTTTAGGCCTAAGAAACGATAAACTGTCCATAGAAATGTCCCCAGATTTTTTATGCACTCTCCTTGGAAATTCCCTGAATTTGTAAAATCTCAACTTAACTTGTCTGGACTAGAAACTGCTTGAATTTAAACTGATTTTTTTTACAACCACAAAATTAAGTCCATTCAATCATAATCCACAGATATTTAAGGCAATCCAATTATATCCTGTATTTTAAACGGACACAACAGCACTTAAAGGAATTGTCTGGTGGTAGGTTTTGATACATTGTCCTTGTAGTTATTATTTTTCTCTTTCTAACCATGTAAAAATTGTCTCCATTCGTCGTTTTCTTCTTTAAGAAATCTGGTTTTCAAATTCACCAGTTTCTCACCAAAAGTACCGTTTGTTCGAACACATCAATATGGTGATTGACGTAGTGCTTGCAAATAGGCAAAACAGGCGACTTGAAGATAGCACTCCAATTTCCGCAACAAATACACTCTCACGTTTGTACACGCACAGGTGACCGCCTATTACATATAACGTACCTATCCCGAACGTTACAGCCTACCATGCCCAGTTGGTATACGTATAGCGTTGCAAATAATGTACTCTGACACTCTAACCACAGTTCCTAAACTGTTCTTCGAAATAGCTGAAATAAAATTCACGGAATTAACAGTAAAAAGAAACTTGAAAAGTATTCGTAACACCGAAAGATGAAACTTGGCGGAATCGATGTCAGAGCAGAATGTAGCACCGAGAAGCTTAGGCTTTGCAGAACTGTCCGATTGTAAACGTTAGAGTAGCCTACCTGTACACGTGAATATTGTTGGAGCTGGATAGCGCGATGTACAAACAACGAAGAGTCTGCTGTTAAAACTTACCTTGAGTTACACAGAGACCACGAAACCACCGATCTACTTATTCTACTACATATATGGCGGCTTAAGGAGTTTTTTAAATCATAACTAATTTATAAGAAATTTCACCTAAAATTAAGGAAGAAATTGATCGGAATAGATGTCAGAGCAGAATGTAGCAAGGAGAAGCTTAGGCTTCGCAGAACTGACCGATTATAAACGTTAGAGTAGCCTATATGTGAACATTCTTCGCGTTGGAGCTGGATAGCGCGATGTATAAACAACAAAGAGTCTGCTGTTAAAATTTATCTTGTGTTGCACAAAGACCACGAAACCACCGATCAACTACGTATATGGAGTACAGCTTAAGGAGTTTTTGAAAACATATCTAATTTCTAAGAAATTTCACCGAAAATTAAGGAAGAAATTTATCTGTATACAAACACGTTTTTTGTTGTGATTACCGTATAGGTTCTGTACGGAGGGTGGGTTATGTGGCAATCTGCATTAGCATAGCTGACGTCACGTTCTGTACTGTTCAAATCATATTTGAAATGTCTATCCTTAACGATTAAAAAATCGTTTCTCTGTCAAACGCAACATTAGCGTTCTCATACTTGTTTCTCATACAACATGTTTGGACTTTGGAAAATTATTTATCATTGTTTAAGGTAACTTCTTTGGGCCACCAGACAATTCTTGTAAGAATAAATAAATTGATTTGGTTAGACTAATTTTTGGCTGCAAAGTAAGCAGTTTTACAAAGCAGCTTGATCGATGGGAAATATTTTACAGTGACTTTATTACCGTAGCATCATGGTCTTCAAAATCAAATACTGTATTTTGAGAGAAGTATGTTATAATACAGGTAGTGACCCACTGAACAAGCCTGCAATAGGTTTGGTTAGATCACTTTGTTGCAATGTTTGCATACATTTCTACAAGCTACATATTTGATAGTTTTCCATATGTTTACGTTGCGATAAACCAATAGATGAAATGAAAGTGTCATAATCTGCATATGTTATCAGCATTGTATTGTATGTTTAATTCTCACAGCATATTTCTCCACAATTCTTATGAGATTTTGACCAGAAAGGAGATCATAACTTGTACATGTACATTATACTGTATTCAGAGCACTGTTTGCCTACTCTAAAGGAAGTTTAACTTACATGTGTTTTAAAGCTACTCTGACTATTATCACTAATGGTAGATAGTTGTTAAAAGTTGTACTATGTAATTATCAGACATGTGTTATGTAATACAATGCAGACTAGAGTTGTTCAAAACTATATCTTGTCAACATCTTTGGTTTTCCCTTTTAGACTGAAACCACTTATACGCAGAATTGTTTTGTCTTTCCCATTATCCTGTTACAGCCTATTCGTGTCGTAGCATATAAGTCCTGTAGAAGGACTTCAACATGGGGTGCGGCTCATCCCAGTCCATGGCGGTTCCCTCGGGTTCCTCAGGCTACAAATATGTGGTAGAGAGAACTTGGGAGAAAGTAGACAACACTCTGGATAAAGGCAAGAAGTCCAAAATTGTTGTGACTAGGTCTGGTTGGAAGACAGTGCGGATATTTGTGTCATCGACATTCAAGGACTTTCACGCGGAGAGAGAAGTCTTGGTCAAAGAGGTCAGCATTTACTGTACATATCACTTATGTTAAGTAGGTCAATTATGTTTATGCTCTTAAAGTCTGGATTATTATTTAATAAGTGTAATTAAGCCATTAATAATTACGTGTAACGATTCTGTTAATTCTGTTTTACAGTTGTTTCGAGGTAAAAAAATAAGACCTGAGCCGAAATTTAATTATGATGAGACAGACATTGCAAGAAGAGATAAAATGGAATGAATGATGCTTTTAAAAGATTTGAAGAACTTTTACTAATGTATTTGGGATATGAATCTCGCTGTTGTAAGTCAGCACCAAACAGTGTGAAATAGTGCTGTGACTAAGAATCATGATTACAGTACAAGGTGAGGAAGTGACTGGCAAACCAGGGAAAACTTGGTGTCAAAAGGGTACAGTTTAATGACAGGATAAATGCTTGACTTAAAAAACAGCACAGAGTGTTGAGTACCCCCCCCCCCACTGCTGCTACCATTACAAAATGTGTTGATCTAGTGCTGCAGAGTGGGGTGTCCTTTTTAACATGGACTGTCAGACTGTCCTGTGTATCATGAATGTATGTATGTATGTATTTTTAAACCATATAACCAGTGGTGTACGTTTTAGCACACCAGCTGGGTTATAGGGATACATTTTCAAGGGACAGACAAAATATGTGTTTACCAACTGAAATATGATAATCTTAAAAGATGATTATAACAATATAAATTCTTTTAGTGGAATTGCAAAATTGACAACATTGCTGTAATTATCAAAGACAATAAACTACAAGTAATTAATCAAAAAAAAAACAAGTGAGGTCAAATCCAAAATATTGATTATTTTTCCAGGAGTAGTGGACTCTGTTTTGCATTTTGAACAATGCGAGCAGCTCTGTATTAAATTAAACACACAAGTTATGAAAGGTTGTATACGTTTGCAAATTACCAACACTCCCTTAGTATACTGTTCTTGCACAAACCTTGTATCCCAATGACCAAGTCACCTGGACAACTGCATGTTTAATCCCTCTGTCTTCTGGTAAAAAATGAACTGATGTTTAAATTTCTTCCTTTACATTTTTGCTTTCAGGTATTTCCAGACTTGAGACAGTGGTGTGAAAAGAGGAGATTACATTTAATAGAGTGTGACCTTAGATGGGTAAGAAAGGGAAACATTCCATGTTTTTACATCATTTTTGTCTTTAATACTGTCTTTGCAAGGCTGCAAGTGAAGTTTTGAAGTGTAGCATCTGCTGCATTGCAAACTATACAAAAGCACAATATATAGTAACATTAAGTAATGTAAGACATGTTATGTTATGTCATATAAGAATACTTGCCATCAATCTTATAAGGTTTTGCCTAAATATCTTGAAGTTTAGAGTAAGTTTTTCTTGTCTTTGAATGGCGTGATTTCCTTCTCTTCTTTTAGACTTACCCGTATTTTCTATAATAGAAGACATACAAGGGTTTAGAAATGTGATATCAAATTATCGATAAGTCTGCAAGTTTACCTTCGTACTAATTCTAAATGTCTAATTTATTTCATAGCCTCAGATTTTGTTTTTATTTTAATGCCCGACTGCCCGCTCCTTCCCAACCCACTTGAAAGAAAATAGTTAGTGAAAGAACTTGACTTGTTTATCAATTTCAATCAGTATCAATTTCCTTATTTGAGCTTCTTTTGACATATAACTAATACAGGGTGTTCCTAAAGATACTACCACAGAAGAAACGTTAAGGATGTGCCTCGGTGAAATCGATCGCTGCTATCAAGACAACATCATGCCTTTCTTTCTGAACCTGACCAGGTAAGATGCTTTATTTACCGAGTGAAGTCTGGTTGACTATTTCATGCCTATCTGAGCATCTTTTCATGACCTCATGTAAACAAGAGACTGCTTAGATGTGGGAGGGGCAAGAAGTACGTGTTCATTGCAATCCAAAATCTTGTGAGGATCTTTCCAATTATCTGCCATATTTTGCTTTAAATCAAGTCTGAAATATTTGAACTAGAAAATATCTTCAGGTCCACTGTGAGAGAACCTCAGGGGTGACATGATTGTAAACAATGATGCTGTTCTGGACAGGAGCAAGCACCCTACACTTGCATGTTTCTCAAATTGTCCACATCTACAGTAGCTAAATAGAATTGGAGGAATGCGTTAATAATTTTCCCGATTTGAGCTTAGTTATGATTTACTTCCCATAAGACTAAAATGTAAGTTTCTGTGATTTGATTGGTTGGTTTGAAAGCATCATTCAGATTATGACAAAGCACACTCCTCTCTGATCATCAATAACAGTGAAAGATGCGGTTGGATCCCTGCTACCAATGACGTATCTCCATCACTGGCCAAAGAGTATCGCTGGATCCAGGGTTTGTCCGTGACCGAGATGGAGATTCTCCATGGAGCTTACCGGAGGGATAATCCTAACTGTAAGTACATGAAACCAGTAGCATCGTTAAAGGGTTGAGAGTTTGGCTTAGGCCCGGAGGCCAGGGGTGGGGGATGGGCAAGGGAGGAGGGGCCATGGAGTCAAGGCAGGGGTAGAAGCTGTAGTAGAATTCCGTTCAGCTGCAGTGTCCATTGGTGTTTCTAGTGACATCGTTAAGTGACAGTGTATAAATTGTACCCTCTGTATATGGGAATGATTTTTTTATTATTCACAATTCTTATTGAAGAAGTTAAAACTTGGAAATCTGAATCTACTGATTTTTTTAGCAAATTGTCATATGGAATGATTCATATCACAAAAATGAACCTCAGTAATGATAATATCTACTAAATTGAATGATAAAATTTAATTGTTTTCTGTTGAAAAAGTCCAAATTTGAATCATACTTTATATTTTAATATACATCTAATTCATCCACAGCTCTTTTCATGATCCGGAAATCTGATTTCCTGTCGTCCGTACCAGCAGAGTACGAGAGCGACTTCTTAGATCCTAATCCCATCGCTTGTCACAAGCTGGAGTATCTCAAGACAATGCTGCAACAGAGATTGGTAAGTATTAGTAAAGCAATCAATGGGGTGAAGGACGTGGGGGTTGGAGGAGGTATAGGGGCTGGATATATTCACCCCTACATCTGCATATCATCCATGGGGAGAATGATGTGGGGCTTGGTGGAGGTAAATGGGATGGACATATTCACCCCTACATCTGCATCTCATCCATAGGTAGAAGGATGTGGGGGTTGGAGGAGGTAAAGGGGATGGATGTATTCACCCCAACATCTGGATCTCAGCTATTTAAAGGCCTTTCTTCCATAATGTAAAATTTCTATGATCTGCTTAGTGAAACCTGCCTCCAATTGTTATTATATCATGCTGTAGCCCCCACCTTCCCCACCCCTCCCCCATCACCAGCCTGATCTAGATCAACTCATCCTGTGTTCACAATTGTAAATTTACATAAACATGTTGTAATTGTACTATGGCTATTTGGTGATTAGATGATATTTAAAAATAGAATAATAGTCTAGAAAAATATTTCAATCATCCTTTAAAGACATATTTAATAAACAGTTGTGACAGTTGAAGATATTGCTTTAATTTTTACAGCAGTGTTTTGCTTGTTTTTATAGGGTGACAGAGTCGTTTGGTACGATGTGGAATTCGCTGGAATCGATGAAGATGGAAAAGTGGAGTTCAATGGGTTACAGGAAAACTTTTCAAAGAAGGTAAAATTGACCTGAAATTTATTTTCTGGAAAAATAAACATTGAGTACTTTCACAGTTTTGTATTTGGCATATTTTGCTTAATTTCACTTTGATTATGTGGAATCATTTTATAGAATATATCACAATCTTTAACTTGTGCCTCTGTTTTCCTTGGTAGGTGTTTGATTTCTTCAAGGGTCGTATCAATGAGCAGTATCCACTGGTTGATGCTCATCTCAATCCGTATCAACAAACCAAAGAAGCTCATGAGGTGAGATTATAAGCATAGCTACCTATTGAATCAGCAGTATGACAGGGGTTGTTGGGGACGGTGAGGGGATTAGAGTTTGGCCAATCAGCAGGGGACATACGACACATTCAAATATCTTGTACATCACACAAGGTCTCTCTTTAATGTCAAAAAGAAAGAAAGTTGTCAGATGCTTCATGAGGTGAGATTATAAAGCATAGCTACCTATTGAATCAGCAGTGTGACTGGGGGGGGGGGGTGGGGTGAGGGGATTAGAGTTTGGCCAATCAGCAGGGGACATACGACACATTCAAATGTCTTGTACATCACACAAGGTCTCTCTTCAATGACAAAAAGAAAGAAAGAAAAAAAGTTTTCAGATGCTTCATGAGGTGAGATTATAAAGCATAGCTACCTATTGATATCAGCAGTGTGACTGAGGGGGGGGGGGTGAGGGGATTAGAGTTTGGCCAATCAGCAGGTGACATACGGCACATGCAAATGTCTTGTACATCACACAAGGTCTCTCTTTAATGTCAAAAAGAAAGAAAGAAAAAAGTTTTCAGATGCTTCGTGAGTTGAGATTATAAGCATAGCTACCTATTGAATCAGCAGTGTGACTGGGGGGGGGGGGGTGGGGTGAGGGGATTAGAGTTTGGCCAATCAGCAGGGGACATACGACACATTCAAATGTCTTGTACATCACACAAGGTATCTCTTTAATGTCAAAAAGAAAGAAAGAAAGTTGTCAGATGCTTCATGGGTAATATCACATCTGTTAGTTGGGATTTTGACAAGAACAAGAATTGAAGAAAAAGATTAAAATATATCATTTCCTCATGGTCTCTTAAACCTTTCGGTAAAGCTAAGGTAAAAATTGAAAAGCATTTTATTTCTCTTTGAGGTATTAAAAGCATTTATTTTGAAGTTATTATGCAGTAGAAGGGACAATAAAAGTTTGCGTTTGGTAGTTCACTGTGAATAACTTTTAAAGTGACTTTAAATGCATAGAATTTCACTTCATAGATACTAACTGGACAGGTTAATGGCTGAAATGACATCATTAGCATAATCATCATCCTTTTCAGGTCATAATTTGTGATTGGTTTTTTCTTTTCAGTCATTTCTCAAGAGCCGTGGGAGTGTGGTCCTCGGTAGGGATGGTATACTAGAACAGATCAAGTCATACGTAGAAGAAGCCGGTAGCAGCAAACCACTTATCGTGACAGGGGGCGCCGGAACAGGAAAATCATCTCTTATGGCAAGAGTTGCTGATGTAGCACAAACTATGGCATTGAACAAGAAGATACCAGGGTTGGTGATATTATTTTAACAAATGTTCTCTACCTATGTCAGTAGGGGAAGGGGGGGGGGATGTGAGGTGTGGTAATCTGTAGGAACAGGGGTTGGGAAGGTTGCTTTATTGACAAAGTTAATTCTCAAACTTATGCCATTATGTTTTGTTTTTCTTGTCGAGGAACTTTAATCACAGTCCAACTTTTGGTAGCACAAGTTCCTTTAACAGTTAGCGATCTTGTTTCATATTTATGAGACTTTTGGTTCATTTCTAAGGGTAATTATATACAAGCAAGTATGGTAACTAGGTAACGAGGCACTCAACTTAACAATGGCAGGTTCTTGGCAAAGCTGTAAGAAGTTTCAATATTCTCAGCGAGAGAATTCTCTTTACTTCCACTGTCTCCCAACCCCCATTCCACTCTCTTTTTTTATACCGCAAAAGTTTCACGGTGATTAGTGAATATAGCAAATAATTACAAACTGTGGTGAGTTATATATTGGTTTTTTAACTCTGCTGTTTGTTTGTAATTTTGTTCTTACAGAGGTGGTAAAGAAGGCTGGCATGTATTCTACCACTTTGTCGGAGCTGTCCCAGGTTCGACAGACCTAGAGAGATGCATAAAGAGACTGCTGAAAGAGCTAGATGCCTTCAATGTAAGTGTAAACATCTCAACCAAAAACACTTAGTTTAACAAATCAGTATCATTCCAGAGAGATGTATAAAGAGACTGCTGAAAGAGCTAGATGCCTTCAATGTAAGTGTAAACATCTCAACCAAAAACACTTAGTTTAATAAATCAGTATCATTCCAGAGAGATGTGTAAAGAGACTGCTGAAAGAGCTAGATGCCTTCAATGTAAGTGTAAACATCTCAACCAAAAACACTTAGTTTAATAAATCAGTATCATTCCAGAGAGATGTATAAAGAGACTGCTGAAAGAGCTAGATGCCTTCAATGTAAGTGTAAACATCTCAACCAAAAACACTTAGATAAATAACAAATCAGTATTATTCCATGATTGCGACAGAATCGATTGAGAATTGCAAATTTGAATTCAGTAAAAGTTTTACTTGGTGTCATCAGTTGTTGGAAACTTTAGATGGCTTCAATTTAAAGATTCGGCATGCTTTATGTTAAACCGTGACTACAATATAGCTACAAATATAGCTACAAATATAGCTAAAATATAGCTACAAATATAGCTAAAATATAGCAACAAATGACTACAATGTAGCTTCTCACTGTTCATTCAGTAGTCAGGTTTGGACTGAAGTATAGTAATGCTGTTAGTCATATGTCAACTTTGTGACTGAAATACATGTTAGTCAACTTTACAACTGAATTAGTTATTCATAACTCATCATTCAAAAGTCAGATTTGTGACTAACATACCTGTGACAGTTGAATTAATTTGACTAATTATGTAGATAGCTTTAGTCTTGCCTTTGCATTCCTAATATCAATATGTATTTCTGATCCAAGTATAGCCATGTGACTAGTAACTCACCAGTCATATTTGTGACAATCATATACCAAGTGACAGTTGAATAACTTTTACTTATAATATAGATACCTTTAGTCCTACCTTTGCGTTCCTATGTGTATCTCTGATGCAAGTATAGCCATTGACTGTTCGTTCAAGAGTCACCTTTGCGACTGAACTATATCCATGTGACTAGTAACTTACCAGTCAAATTTGTGAATTAAATTAACTTTGCAACTGAAGTATTAGCCATATTAGTCATCAATTTTACGTTTGTTTGGTCGGATGAACTAAAGAATGTGAGTTTCTCCCAGGAATTTATGCTTGAGATGTCATTTTTTTGAGTTGTGTGACAGTGTCTGTCCATTGAATTTTCAGGATGCTACAGCCCCAAAGAATCTTGAAGCAACTTGTCAGCTGAGCTGCGGAGTTTTATCCAACCCAAAGACGAGACCGGTCATTGTTATAATGGATGCTCTCAATCAGGTGAGATGGATGGGTGGAAAATACAAAGATAATCTGGATTGAACATTTGAAAGAAGAATATTTGTAATCCTAAATCTTGGTCTAAACATTAGCTTTAGTCTCAGCAAGTTACACTCTTACACATATCAGAAATTATACCAGAATAGTTAGTCAGGTTTTTTTTTTTAATGATGAAGGAATATAATGTTTCCATGACAACCAGCTAATATAAGATTCTGTTAACATGTGCTCACAAGGTCGTGGTAATAGACTTGAATGAGATGGGGGCAGTATTGCACTATTCCTTCTGTTAGGCTCAAGCCATGAAGTTTGTCATTAGGTTGGCAACAGTTTAGTGAGGGGTACAACCATTACTATCTGCTACCGGTGTATAATGTACGCTGTTCACATCCAAATTGACCCTTTAGTTTTCACTATATCTCACACATTTCTGAAAATCAAAATGCTCTTGTTTATGTCTTTCTTTCACTCCTGTTGTTTCATTATTATTATTATAATTATTATGATGATTATTTTCAGTTTGATGATGATAAAAGTGGTTCAGTGTTGAGCTGGCTACCCAGGAAGTTATCGCCGCAGGTTCGTGTCATGCTGTCCATGATAGACGACACGCCTCCGCACAAGATTCTCCAGGAGCGCTCCAACCCTCCAGTGGATATTAAAGTCACCCCTCTTGACATGCAAGCAAGAGAAGTAAGTTTTAACTGAATAAACAGAACCAAGCAAGAAGCATATGGCTGTGGAAGGAGTTTCTTTAAAAATATAGAAAGTCATTACCCTAAACTGATCAATCTGGGAACAGCATTATCAATATTTTAATTATTAGGTTATGTAGCTTTATGAAAATAGTGAGGCAAAGCAAGCGTGTGTTTGAACATAGCAAAAGTTTATTTATGTAGTCACTTACAAGAGATTCCTTATAGCAGTGCTAGATTTTTCATAATCCTATTTTTGGAAGAGCATACGATTGAAAGAGCGGAAATATTATTCAATGAATAAAAGAGTAAGTTTCTTGAAAGAAAGTGAAAGTCTTGAAGTTGACCTAGTTTAAAATGACACTAACAATAAGCCCTTGCCAGAATGGGTCAATTTTTGATGATTTTCCTGGCAGTGTATTTTGCACTGTTTTTGTACGGTAGGGGTTACTCTTATATTGGTAGACTATATGATGGCAGTACCAATTGTCAGCCCCATCTCTAAGGATTCTAAAAGTGTTTCCTGTTTATCGACAGCAAATTGTGAAGGAAATGCTGGGCAAATACAACAAGAAGCTGGACCAACATCAGATGGTCAGCCTCCTGTCCAAGAAATCGTCCGAGAACCCTCTATGGCTGTCCATAGCCTGCGAAGAGCTCCGTGTGTTTGGACTGTTTGATAAAGTCACGGACAAGATCAATAGTCTGGATGATGGTTTATTGGAGTGAGTATTTGCCAACCAGATGTCAACAGATCATTGTTGTCGCTTAAAAATATGCTTCAAACCAAAAACCACCTACAAGATGTGAAAACTGTTTAGGAAAGGCTGTGCTTTAAAGAAGTATAAAAGTTAACAAGGGTCTGAAGTTGCAAGGACCCTCTTGTTCCAGCAAGGTTTGGAAATATTAGTTCCTCTGATGTGTAAACTCCCATGTGTACGCAAGTCAGTCACATATTAAGGCTTACTGGGGAATTAGCGGAGTGACTGAAGTATTGGTTAAAATGGAATTGAAACTAGTGACAAGTCCTGCACTTTACCAGCTGAGCTTTCTAGTGAATAGTTGGTGGTGACAACCGTCTCTCTGCTTGAGGGGGAAAGGGGGGGGTGAAAGTGTGGGGCAAGCCAGAGGGTAACAGTGTCTTGCTTACTGTGTAGCCAGTGTTAACACCCTTAGGTGTCATTTTTACAGCCACAAATTGGCTGGGAAGAGGTTTGAAAAGGAAGTTTAACTGTGTGGGGTAGAACACAAAACTCTTTATTTCACTGGTTCAAATCTAGTGTCTATTCTATATTATAGCCAATAGTTTCTTTGCTATGGCAAAAGTTAATACATAGGAAACATTGTAAGGAAATAAAGTTAAATTAGGATAAAGAAATATAGTGAAGTTGAGATCATAAATAACCTAATCCCTCTTTTTAGTCGTATGAAACTTAAGCTGTTGAGATAATTTATTCTTTAACGAGGCGTTTCTCTAACGAGGCATTTCTCTAATGTGTTTTTCTTACGTGGTGTTTCTTCCAATTGCATTGTTATGTCGTTTGTAATACCTGATAAATTAGATGCATGAGTTAAAGTTACATTTTTCTTTTTTTTCCAGTCAATTTTTATAGTTGGTAGTTATTACCTTGTGTTCTGTATGTATGTGTGTGTGTATGTATGTATTATTATGATTGTTATTATTATGATTATTGTATACTCCACCTGATCATTTTTCATTTCATTTGTCTAGAAAAACTACCCATTTTATTGAAAATACAGGCTATTTGTATATCAGTCTTTGTTAGAGGTTGTGATACATGCTGAATGTGTTTTTGACAAAAAAGTCTTGGGAGTAATTTTGTTGCAGCCTAACAGAATATTTAAAACTTATTGTCGTTATAAAACTTTACTGGGGGGGAAGCAAATGAGGTTATTCATATGCAATTTTTGAGGTCATGTCATAAACAAAACTCGCTTGAATAGAATATCATTCTCCTCATCATTCCACATTTAAAAGATTTTTATCAATCTCCCAAATTTCCTTCAGACTTTTGGAGCAGGTTTTCACAAGATTTGAGGAGGAAAATGGTGGTGAATTATTGACGTCAACCCTTTGCCTGTTGGAGACATCGTCGACTGGATTACTGGAGACGGAGCTCCTGAAGATACTGGGAGATGAGGATAATCTCATCCCCGACAACAGCGCTGAAAATGAAAAAGAATCTAAAGGTCAGCTTTAAGATCAACTTTAAAAACTGCTGATTTAATTACCTTGACTTTATTCATGCCCTTTTCAACTTTCCACTCGATATGTTTTCTTTCTCTGAAGAAGTTTAGTGTACTGTTTCCAAGAAAATGTCCTAAAGGTTTTGTGAACATGTAGAGTAGATGATCTTACCTTCTAATATGGCTAGTCTTTGTTTGGATATATTTTCAATTTCCTTTTAATTCAAGCCTAGCATGATTCTCATATAATATATGTTGGATTGAAGTAGGTACTACCATAAAGTAATTTAGCTAATAACCAAACCAATCTCTACATTTTAACAATTAGTCATTTATATATGATATGTGTAAGAGATATCAAATCAAACTATTTGGTTGTTGGTTTTTCTTTTGCACCGTAGAGAAGGAGAGCAGAGAAAAGACATCCAAGGACATTGGACCCCTCCCAGCTTACAAGTGGGCCACAGTCTTCAGGGCCTTGAAACCTTTTATAAGGCCTTTTGGTGACAGTGGTGAAGGAAGGCTTGACTTTTACCACAGGGCCCTCAGCAAAGCAGTCAGGAAAAAGTAAGAGAACAACTTTTGCTCTGCCTCCTGTAATCATATGTACAGTATCAGTGTGTGGTAGGAGAGGATAGAATGATAGCCTATACAGTATCAGTGTGTGGTACGAGAGGATAGAATGATAGCCTATACAGTATCAGTTTATGGTATGCAGCTAATTTCTCATATTCCCCCCAACAGGTATTTTGGAGGCGCTGCTGGGGCTGCCAAATACGATCAAACCTGGTGGCATCATAAACTAGCGGATTATTTCTTTGAGGTTAACGTGATTCATCGAAAAGTAGAAGTAAGTACAATCTCCTTCCTGTCCTTTTTACTTACACTGTCAAGTATTACATCTTAATGGATTGAAGTGCTTGGGGGGGGGGGGAAGGGGGGGTGTTGCATGCTTACAGGTTATTCCCCTACTCATTTTTGGAAGATTCCTTATAAAACATAAACTCAGATCCCAGAGAACGTTTCCTTTTGCATTCCTTCTTCCCGAGAGCAAAAAGACACACAAATGACTGTAAATACCATCTTTGTTACTCTGTTTGTTGTAACTTGAAAAACAAATTGTATCATAATTGTATGACTCTCTCATGACAAACACCTTTTTGTTTTTCTATATGTATAGATACTATTTCAAAATTACTCAATTTTTGTCCGATTCTCCCTCTTTGTTTGACAAGGAACTCCCGGCACACCTTTTGGCCATCAACGATGTCGAACGGTTGAAGGTTTTCCTGACAAATTGGGCTGTGTTTGACATGCTGTACAATGAGGACTACAGTACATTGCTTCTAAAGCACTGGAGAGAGGTGAAGATCTGATTCTTGTTATATCTCTTTTGCAGCTGTTATCTAAAAAGGATGAAACTGCAAAACCACTTTGATTTCATGTAGATGAATTTTGTCACAGGGACCCATGGTGGTAATATGAGTAATATTTGAAATCTTGTTTGAAGCCAAATGAGGCATACGGCTTGGTCAGGAGATGGAACGGGTGGAATTAATTTAGCTTGAAACTCATCAGTTCATTTTGAGTACATTTCTAAGTAAGTCAGGTAACGATGACCCTACCTTTTATTAGGAAGAAGATCTTTGTGTAAGAGTTGTGTTTATACCTTGGAACATGTTAAAACATGATATTATGGACTAGAGTCTTTTTCCATCACCAGGCCTTACTGCCAAATTCCTTTAGAACCCCTAATCTCTCACTCCTCCCCACCCCCCCCCCCTCTCTCACACACACACAAACAGGTACATTCAGACAGAGGACCCCATGGTTTTTTCCATTGTTCAAATTCACGAACCCTAACCTTAACAATACCCCATAACAATAGAATTCTTGTGAGGACGTTGCGATTCTTTAGAAATCACATTCGAGGACCTGGAATTCTTTTGTTCAAATCCTCAGTCAGAAATACAAAACAAATGCACACATACCTTCATAAGGTACACAGCCGCTATAAATCAGTATTTGGAAACAGAGCATTTGTTTGTCTTTTCATCAGGGGCTTGGCAAGGACTGGCAGGATGTCTTGAAGGCTGAATATACGGCTTGTCTCGAGAGGCTTGATGAGGAAGAAGGAGAGGGGTTCGTCACCAAAGAGGAGCTTGCACTGAGATACGAGAAAGTAGCCAGAGTCTTGTGAGTTGCCACTTACATTCAACAAGATATCTGTTTATCTCCATCTTTATTGATCATAAAGCAATGTAGCTTAATTTGACGATAATTTAAATCATTTGACAAGAGTGATCGAAGAATTTGTCCAAGTTTTGTAGACATTCGCAATGATGAAATTCCTGGCTGTAAACTAGTTTCAACATAGAGGCTGTGAGAAAAACCACTTGAAGTTGACAGTAACAGTTTCAGCATGGATTTTTTTTTATGTAAATTAGATTCAGCAATTACGCTAGAATTGCTTAAGTCGGATGCTAGAATCTTGGTGTTGGTGTTGAAAATAATTTGGATTATTTTGGAAAAGAATTTGTTCTGAATATGAAACAATTTCATGGGCTTTGTAAACATGTGAATGAGAAAATGCTGTGAACTACTTCTACCTTTGTTTTTTGTTTTATAAAATTCGCTTTTTAACCTTTTGCAGGGCTCAGTCAGGCAAGCATATCGATGCACTGGAATTATTGAATAAAACTATTACCCTGGAAGAGAATGAACTAGGCGCAAGGCCAGAGAGAATGGTAGAAATATTTGCCTTGGTTTGTACCATCTATGATGAGGTAAGAACTTCTTTTTTTGTTTCTTTCTTTGTTCTTCACCTGTAAAGCTGCATTTCTCTTTGACCAAGCCATTTAATATTTAGACAAAATGGGATAATTCTCAATCTATCCAAGAGGTGACCGTAATTTAATCTTCTTCGTTAGCAAATTTACGAACAGTTCAATCCACTACAGAAAGTTTTGCTCTCCAAAACTTGTATGTACTTTTTGCAATTCACTCATTGGCAAACCAGTGACAGCTGTCTGTCCAACGTGATCGTTCCTAGCATCATTATCGATAGACTGACCTGGTAATAGGTACGATGTCCAGGTACCTGCTCTTTCCCTTTAACCACTCTGTATAGTACCACACACATGGAGCTTTCAAAAAATATAGTGGATCTCTGACTTGCAATAGGTAATATATTACTTAAAAGGTGATCATTTATGGCAGGCGAAGGATATCCTTGACTGATAAATTGATCTGACCCATGCAAGGCACAAAATGTCTGCTGACAGCTGAAATCAGGCTCACCTGCTGCTGCTTTGAATCTGCTCTAGGTCTATGCTAAGCATTCGTATATATATGTCTTTGAAATTAGCAACTGAACTTTTGAATGTTAACAGTGTGGTTATACTTTATTAGGGTCGTTGGCTGAAGAGGGCAAGGAGGTGGGGGGGGGGGGTGGGTGGGTTGGTGTATGGGAGATATAGACATCAGTTTTACCTCATTTATAAGCAACATTTTGAAACCACATTCTCATCCTGGAAATGTTAGAAGTGAGATGTTTTAAAGGAGGGAGGATGTTTGTTACAAGGTGTACAATTGCCAGACCAGCATCAATTTCTCCCTGTCCGTTATCCGAAACAAGTATGGTATTCCCTTTGTACAATACACATGGGTTAACAGCAGGGGAATGGACACCATCCACATTACAAAAACTTGACACTGGATGAGATTCCGTTCATCTTTCTCTTGACAGAAATTGAAGCTGTATGAGTACGTGGATGTCTCGCAGAAGAGGGAGCTTAGGCCGGCTATAGAGTATGCTAGGAAATCTATCGCACTCAGAGAGACTCTGGACGGTGAGATTCACAAGGTAGGTAACGGCTCACGAACCGTTGGAAGACCGAAGGACCCGAGCACTTACTCAACAGTTGCATTTGTATGGACAAAAGCTCTCATCATTGCTGAAATGCTCAATGCATCAAAGACTTTATTACAGACAGCACAGAACCGAAGGTGGGGGGAATGTAGGGCTCACAATATCTAGTCTTTGGGGTAGTCAGGATTTAGCAGCAGCGGTGGGAAAGAAACAATGATCACCAGCATCTTTTAGGTGGTGTATTATATTTTTTCACCTAGATTACAACTTTGTATATAGTAATGAATCTAGGGGGGAGGGAGGAGCTAAATGTGGTCCTCTTATTGATTTTCATTTCATCCTTACATAAATATGAAGAGGCATTATTAATAATAAAAACCAATCTGATGCCTGAAGGACCTCTGATATGATGATGGAGGCAGTGACCCAAACACTGAATGTGTTTATACTGGTCCTGTAATGATTAACTTTACAGTCCCCATCCCATCTCCAGCCCATCCAAAAAAAATATGCAACCCTTCCCCCCCCCCTCCCCCTGACCCAATGAAATAAACACATGCTTACAAAGTAGTTTTTGAAATGAATTTGATATCTTTTCTGCTTTTTTTTGTGTGTAGTATAAGCTGGGCAGAATCTTCATTCAGTTGGCCTTCAATCTCCAGTCGTGGGTCGAGGTCGGAGGTGATAACAGCCTCAGTGTGGAAGAGGCCGAGTCTGAAGCCAAGAATAATGTAGAGAAGGCTATAACCATCTTCACAGAGGTGACACAGAGGTTTCCTATATAATATGTACCATGCATGAGTCCTTTTTTTTTCTGCCATTGGGTGGTATGGAGGGAAGGTGGTTGAAAGAGGACCAGCGGCGATGTCCCTTCCTGCCAAGTTGCAGGAAAAGTGGCACAGCTATGGATAGGTGGGGAGGGGGCAGGGGGAGGGGTGCACAAAATCTATGGACAGAGGGAGAGAGGGGTGCACAAGATCTTGGGTACACCACCTTACCATACTGTTTGGATCATTTTGTCAAGAAACAAAAGTCACTGATGTTTGTGGTAAGAAGTTTTAAAAATTGTCAATTGTGTTACATCGTCTGTGTCCTGAATACACTGCTGAAACTGTCGTTGTCAAACAATATGGTTTTAAAATGCGATTTGTTTTGCAAGGGTAAATGCAATATGCTGCATACTAAATTCGCACTAGAGTGAAAATCATTAGGGGTGGGTTGGGAGGGAGGGGTGGGGGGGGGGGCGGGGTCAGAGGGAGGTACTCCTATAGTGTAATCAGCTATCAATATTGTATAGTTGTTATATCCACTACCATCTGCTGTTGGAGCCAGTGTTAAATAGAGTATTATACAAAGTAAACACATGTCTTTGTGATTCCCTATTCAGCTTAAATCTGATGGCCATTTGGCAGATGCTTTGATGACCAAGGGAGTAATCCAGCCGAGAGGCAGCGATGAGCAAGTAGAGGTAAGAAAATGAAAAACATAGCAACGTTTTATGTTTGGTTGACAGTTCCATGAGAACCTACCCGAGTATCCCTGAAAGTAAGATTGCTTTAAGCTAAGCTTTAAAATCCCAAGTCGATGGCCATAAAAGAAGTATCGAGACAAGCCTTTTGGGGATTCGAAAGTGAGAGAAATTTTAAAGAAAATAGAAATATTTGTTGTCACTCAAAATTTGCATCTGGAAGTACTTATGTGGGCAAAGCCAAATCTTTGGTTTCATACTTTGCCGTAAATATCATTCAAAAGATTTGAATCCTCCAAACATTGTAGAATACAAAGACTTTGGGGTTCAGTGAAGGATCCAATATTTCATTTTGAAAGGGGTCAAACATTGACCTCTTGACCCATTGACATGACCCATTGACCCATTGACATGAAATGGTCAAAATTGACCTCCATTTCTTTAAACCATTGCCAAAAACTTGTACAGTCAACATGAATGTGGTATACATTCTTACTTAGTACTTTGTACATATGGCATAAAAAAAAAGATCAGATATTCATCCGTAAATATTCGATTTGAATAGCGTTTCTGTTTTTTTCAGAAGTTTGCTCTGTTTTTTAGAATGTTGCTGTTAGGCTATGTATATTTAAATATTAATGATATTTCACTACATTTAGTTTTATTTTTTATATTGTTTCATTTTTTTTACAGTACTACAAGTCATCACTGGAGCTCTGCCTACAAGCCTATGGTGAGAATAGTGTCCTTACCACCAGGATCTACCTCAACACTGGCATCTGTTACGAGGACAGGAGGGAGTACGAGGAAGCCTATGATTGGTTTGTTAAATGGCAGGATGTCTGTGAGGAGGTGAGGGCCTTTGTTGTGACAGCTTACAGCCAATTTTTTTGCAATGGGAACTATATGGAGGGATGGGTTGGGGGACAGGATATTAGAAGAAGGAGGAATAGAGGGGGGTGGACTGGAGGGGTGAGCTGGTTGTGATAGGTCCACCAATCGTAAGTATCGTCCAGAACTGTGGTACTATGGAAGTTTGAGATTTGGAGTTTGGTTTGAGGGGTTCCTTGCTGCATGCTTTGCCTTCAATATTTCTGTCAAATACTTGATGTACATTAGTTAGATATCTCAATCCATGATCGTTACAACGAAGATTAAATTAACGACGATGTCACAATTAAAATTCATCACATTTCTGCTCACCAAATATCAAATTAATACTCCCCCCCTCTCTTTTCCTCTCCCACCTCTTTCTTTCCAGGTGTTTGGATATCACCATCCAAGAACCCAGAGATGCCGTAATTGTTTGAGCGAAGCCACCTACGTTGCTATAAAGAGGAAGAGAGACATGGTTGCAAGGAACAACGACCTCAACTCAAACATGGAAGTGGAACGTCGAGAAGCAATCGAGGACTACATGAGCGGGGACTCTGACGAGGATTAGCTGAGAACAGGCTAGGGGATTAGTCACCAAGAGAGAGGAGAGGAATATGGACTGTAGGTTGATGTTGAATTTCTGACCTTGATGTACATTAAGAAAGCTTTAACATGTCATTACTTAATAAGTAGCATAGGCAAAACACAAAGAGATTGTTAGGTTGGAGGTTAGACTTGTAAATCTATAGAATATGTGTTTTAAAATTCCTTCTCCCTTGATAAATGTATACTTTCATCATTTTAGGAGTATTTAAAATAATGGTAGGAATCTTAGCCGTTGTTACTTTTGTTTAGTTGCTTAGGTCATTATTTAGCAATCTCTTAATTTGCAAGGTTCAACTGATCAGTGACAGAATGTATCAAGAAAATGAGCAAAGACTTCAGTAGTAACATTTACTCTGTCTTTTAACAAACCCTTTTTAAATGATATAAACACAGTTTAAATGACTCGGTTAATTTACCCAAGGTGACTAATGGGATAATAGATCATAGATCGTGACTGTGCTGCTTAAGATATCCTGAATTTGGTGGTAACATATTTACAATTAAAAGTAATTTATTAGTTATTTATTGGACAGACCTCAAGTAAATCTTGATTAAGAAGATTTTATTCATGTTTGTGTATATATGTTTACGTAGTCACCTTGATAGGAGGTTTTTAGGAGCATTGTTTTGAGTGCAAAAAGAATCCGTATATGTAGAGAGGATAGAAATTTTATGAATTTTTGCATTCATTGACAATCATGACTTGACTCAGGTTCAACATTTTGTACATAGTATTGCAGTGAAAATTATGATCTGTTAAAATAATAATAATAATAATAATAATAACATACTTTATATAGCCCTCTAATTGGTCAAGCGCTTCACGATGAGAAAAGAAATACATTTTGACTTAGAGGTATAAATTAAGGGGATGGGGCAAGGGTGGGCAAGAGGTTGTAGCTGTTTTTGTTTTTGCTATGATTAAGGTTTTAAAGATGGGGGGTGAATTTTGGTCATAGCGATATGTTGTGAAGGACAGTGGTTTAGAGGTGTGAAGTAGTTGCTTTAAAGATTCTTGAATATTTTTAAATACCTTCTAATCCAAGACTTTACTTTGGGAGAGAGTAGTGGGGGAAGTATGAAGCATGTCATTGAAATGTGGAAAAATGCCTTATCTGTAATCATGGATTTAATGTCATCTATTTTCTATGTTTATATTCTCAATATTTCTATCCTATCTCTTCTCTTGGAATCTTACCAGTGTCTTTCTGTGAAGCCTTCAAAGTTCAAACCCACCTCTCTTTTTTGTCTATTCGTCTTGTTAGTTTCTTCTGGTTGGTGATTAGTTCAAGGATAAGTTTAAAGAGGAAAACGGAAAGTTGGTTCTTTGAGTCAACAGATGCAATATTAAACACCCACCGGCTCAATATACAAAGTCAAAGATAATTATTCTGCACTTGCAATATGAGCCTCAGAGTTGAGAAAATTGTGGATAGACATTATTATCCTACTATGTTATGCAGCAATATAATCGTTTTCTTTCAGAGAAATCTACCGTCTGGCAGTTTTATCATCAGGATTTTTTTAAAGTTTCTTAAAAAACAGTTTATTTGGTCAGTATCTGTATTAGTTTTCCTTTACAAAGGTTTTTGCACAAAGTTCTTGTCTTCAATGGAAAAAATGCTTTAAGTGCCTTACCAAGAAAGTTACTTCACACAGTGGTAGACTTTTTTTAAATGGGCATGGTTGTACCTCCTTTGCTCACCCCTCCCCCTCCCCCCTCCCATTGAGGGAAATTTGAATTTTTATTCTTGTCAGAAAATTGTATAAAATTGAAATCATGAAATATTTATTAAAACATCCCCCCCCCCCCTCCCACCCGCTGCTTTTTGTTCTCTCACCTACAAACTTCTCGAAGAGCAGTATAATATTTTATTTTATGGAATTTACGATCATTGTATTTAAAAAGAAAAACCTTTTATAATGGTTAATAAATCAAAATTGTGGTGTGTTGAGTTATGCCAATACTTTTTAGCTGTGAATTATGGCGATGCGAAATTTTCTTGTCATAACTATGGTGGCATCTTTCAAACGAGTTGAATTGTCTCGTATTCTTAATCCAGTGCCAACCCATACATCCTATTAACAGCCCACTCCTGGTTTATTATTTTCTACCTCCCTCCCTCCCTCCCCCCCCCCCTCCCTAGTTACCTCTCTCTCTTCCCTTTTTTTCTCTCTCATTGAAACCTGGTTAATAACGGGTATGGTTCTTTCTCTTGTACATAGTAATTACCTATATCAAAGGCCAGCATCATTTTGACATCGGTTTAAGTCTGATCTACACTAGGTTTTGTTGTAATATTGTTGTTGTTTTTTTTTTTGGTCTTTTAAACTTCTTTAGAGAATTCTGTTTGACTTCCTATGATCATGAACTCATTAGTACTTTCTCCGCAGGTCTTTCAGTCGATTGTATTAAATGAGCAACTAAGCAGCTGCTGTTTTACGTAATATGCCCGTGTAATATTTCAAGACAATAAGAAGGCTGATTGTTCTTTGAAATCAACATAGGCTGTATGACTTGTATTTCAATATATCTTGATTTGAGAAACAATATTTGCTTTATTTTTTTGTTTGTGTCCATGTTTGTAGTCTACTTTTGTTGAATTTAAACTTATATGATCAAACATGTTCCTTAATGTAAGCATTACATCCAAACTATCCACAAGATGCTTCCGATATAGAATAATATCTGAGATGGGAGTCGGCCCCAGGGCCATACTGACTCTCCTTTATAAACCTCCTTCATTCGCTTGTGGCCCTTCGTAAAGGTTCTTGCCCCTATACCCAGCGACGTAGCCAGGAATTTGAAAGGGGGGGAGCACTTTTTGCGACTGATATGGATTTTCAAAATTGTAGGCACGACTATCTGAGCGGAGCGCCACCATCGGTTGGCGCGGAGCGTACAAGAAAATTTTTGGTTTTACAAACCCCCCAGATGGCCGGAAACGGCCCTTCCCGAGTGTTCATTCTGGTTCCATGGCCTCTTGCTAACTTGAGACACCTCATTCAATATCACTTTTAAACCAAAAAAAAACAAACGAGTTAAAATAGTACGTAATTCAATACCGTACTACATAATGTTTGGTATTTAAAATTAGCAAAGTACATGTACAGAGTAGTCTTACTTTTCAACTGCTGATACTTGTAAATACAAAGATAGTCCAGAAATGTCTTTGTTACAACTATAGCCAGTAATTGTCTTTGATACAACTGTAAATGTTTAAGTTAGCCTAATATTAGAGAAGGCGAGAGCTATCCGACGATTGCCATCTGATGCAAATTTCTCAACTGTTTTCTCAACTGAAATATTATCTGCGTAAAAGGGTTCTTAACTAGATGTTAAAAAAACTGACAAGATCGGCGGGTAGAGTGTTGAATGAAGCGGCACGCGATAGAAATGACAGCCTAAATTAGAAGACTAGGTCACCTAATTTATCCATATTCTTGCTACGTTCATTTCAATAGTTATTCCTGTCTGGACTCTTAAACTCGTCCAGCAAGCTTATGGATTTGAAATATGGGTGTTTTTAAAAAAGATAACTTGGCCAAAAAAGTGTAGACCCGGGCCTACAGTGCTACATACTGGCTACGCCCCTGATCACGGATATCATATCATCAGCAGATTTTGTTTCCTGTTTGAATTCTTTTACATGTTCTTTTACATAATATATCAGAAAGACAAACATAGTGCTCTTTTACAATTTTTCCAGTAGGATGATTCTTGTTTATTGTCCAATGTCTGGACTTTGATACATTTGACGAACTTAACTGATGGACAATATAAACTTTCATATTTTGTAATATAGCCAGATATGCAGTGGCCTAAAAACAAATATCGTTATCGTTAGCAGTGTAATAATTATTTAAAGGAAGTGCGTATCACGTACGATTGCTATAGCTTAGCTTCATAACATGCTGTTCATGCACAACTTAGGACGAATCATAGAAAGGATGAAAACGAACGTTGTCGACGTTGTTGTGCATACGGTTCGTGACATTCCATAGAGTGCGGTTAGGTAGGCAATATGTATTTTATTACGCAGTGGCCAACTGTAGGCTTGTAATAGTAGACCGTGGGGCAAAGCCGTTTTTCTTGCAGTTCCGTAGTCCAGTCGGAGGGGCAACTCAAAATAACTCTCAAAAATTCACAAAAATTATATTATTCGTAAATCCGTTTTGTTCCACCAAAAATTTGCGCACGTTTTTTAGTTATTCGATAAACTTGGTACTATTTTTTGCACGAAAGCACTTGGAAACTCTCTCTTTGAAAGGTAGGATTAAGTCCGTATACACCAATCGCAAAGCAGCATTACTGCCAAATGACAATCACATGACAATTAGCACACACAAATCAGCATGGCTATCACATAGTTATGTTGAAACGTCCATATTTTGCGTACGAAAACAAGTTCGTTCGTCCAAGTTTTTCAAATTTGATAGATGTACCGATATGACCTGAAAACAACATACCTATTTACCCGATGGTGAGTACTTTTCAGGTTCTTTTCATATGAAATAAAGTTGAAATCATCATTCGAAGTTCGTATTTACACAGCCGAATCACGTTTGGCAAGTATTCATAGGATGGACACTGGAACAGCTAGTTTCGCGAAAACGGTTCAATCTTAAATGTTGAGTCATTAGTGTACGATTTGCCCGTGTTTACTGACATTTTTACTCAGTATTTGCCTAACTTTTTCATACTCTTGAGCTTTGTGGGTAGTAAAGTTACATTTTTATGACCCCTGGAAGCTAAAAACAAGGCTTGTCTATATTATAGTCCGTCAACTAAAAGAAGATTGAAAATGACATTAGGACAAATTGAGTGATAGACTAACGTTAATCATTAACATGGTGACTATTCGCTGAGGCTGCTAGAGTACGTAGGTAAAGTCACATGCTTTCGTATCGTAATCTATGTGTATACTATATGTATATTTACAACTAGATAACATCAATTTGTTTATTTGTTTTGTTATTTAACTTTTGGCATGAGGGTGAAATTCGGTTAGCTTAATAAGCTAATCACACCGAGGCCCTCCCCTACATGTAATTTAAGCTAGGCCTAGGCCGTCTACAACTAGCATAGACCAGTAGTCAAAATAAGGAATAGAAGTACTTGTCCCATGTGTATTAAACTGAATTGCACTAGGATAAAACTGATGTCTTGTTTTTACTATATCGTTCAGTAATAGTAATGACTGTGGGCTACTGTTTGAGCAGTCTCGTTTTCCAATTGTGTACACTGTTGGAATAAATATAGACTGATTTGTGACAACATGTCTAAGGTGGTATGACATTGCTTTACATTTAAGGACTATTGAAAAGTAGACAGCTATTATGGTTTGACAATTGAGATGCAATAACCTGGTCGCATATAAGACATAGTTTGGATTGGAAACTATCAAAGTCACACTACCTCTATCGAGAAGCTTTGTCAATATCAACCCATTGTATTCAGTAAAACGGGTTTTCCTTTCAGGGTATATATTGGAAATTTACCTAACCACATCAAATCAATTTTGCTATGCCTGACAAGGCTGACAAATCAAGACAGTTACCGAGTTACGTAGACCAAACTCTGTTATTTTTGCAAACCTTAAATAGTTGACTCATTTTTCTACAGCAAAGTAATTAAACTATTGCTTATTTACATTCCCTTGTAGGTCTTTCAACTATGACCGAACCAACCTCAACTGATCATGATAGGGGTGAAGAACCATGTGTCATACACCATCCAACGTAGATTCAGTGACATTTACAAGAAGTTCACTCCCAAGACTTGGGATCCTTTCCTAAAATGCATGGATATCTGGAAGGATCATCCTCACACTGAAAATGGAAAAACTGCCATTAAGTTTTTACATTTTCAAAATTGTGATCTACAGTCAGCCTTCCTACCTGCACTTCCAGTTCCAACTAATGGTGGATTTCACAGGAAATGCTATCAGAGATTTACGGATGCAACCAGAATTAAATGGTTAAGAAAGCCAAGATGTGATTCAGTAAGTGCCTTTTTCTTGAAGGGAAAAGTGAAAGCCTTGAGACACATACAAGGTGATGCAGAATCTGCAAAGTCACTAAAGATGTTGGGTGACTCCTTTACAGTTGATGAAGTCAATTTCCTTGCCGTTGAAAAATTTGTCTACAAGCTGTATGGTCAAATGGATGCAACTTCAGTCAACGACGTGCGATTTGATATGTTTAAGAAGAAAGCCAACAGGATGGAGAGTACAATGCCTCCAAATAATGATGCCCTTCGTCAACATATCCTTCGTGCCAACTTCCAGGCAAGAATTTATAAACTAAGCTTAATGAAGAATCAAGATTTACCATCTCCTAGTGAACATGGATGGATATTTGATGATGGACACCTTGCCATTCATTGGATGAGCCTCCCACCTGCTCCTGAAAGCATAATTGAACTTGAGAACTGCTCATGTAAGAAAAACAAGTGCCAACTACCAAATGCAGGAGACAGTTGCTGTGTATCCTTCGGCCTTCCATGCACAGATTTATGCCAATGCAAGGGGTGTGAAAACATCAGTCAGATGATACTTGAGATTGAAGAAGACTTGGACACAGACGAAGATGATTAGATGGAATAACTAGTTTTTAGTCTTGGAACAGCCATGATAATGTTTGACTGTGTAAGCTGTGCCCAGGCAGACTTCTGCAAATCTAGCCATTTATATGTTAAGTTTGAGAGCTCTCATGTGTTCGTATTTTGAAGCATGAAGTTAGAATCAAGAATTGGCAAAGCCATGGTGTACTGGCACTGGAGGGGAGGGGGCTTCCCCATCAGAATTTTGTGTCTCTGGTCAATTAAAAAATATTGCAATGCCATATTGTAATTACTTTTATGTTGTAGTCAATTCAAGAAATGAAGGTAGCAGAAGGCAGAAGAAGGTAGCAGAAAGTTTAACTCAATAGTATCATTATTTATGCAAACAAATTTTGAAGGGATGAGTTCAGGATAATTGTACCCCCAGAAAAAGTTCATGGTACCAATTGCAATGTTTCTAAACTATAACATCACATAAATTTGTTGTAAATACCCTTTTCAGAGTGAACATTTAAGCTTAACAATTGTCACATTGACAATGTCTGTGTCGTTGATCTTCAATCTCATTCTCCATATAGCACATGCTGTGAGAAAATGAAGGAATAGTTATTAAAGGTGCACCACTGGCATAACTACTGGCATATTTAAGGTAACATTAACATTTCATTTCATGTTCACACATTAAGTTATGTCAATCCTCGAATCTACATTATGTGTAAGCTTGCTTTTAAACTATGAGTGTGTATGGACAAACTGAATATATGTGTGGTTATAACCCCAAACCTGTTATTGACATTTATTATGTTACTTTCTAATAGATCTAGACATTTCTAAAAGAGTTAGGTCAATTCCATTTAAATGTAGAGGTGTTAAGGCCAGTTTGAAAAAATAGAGGGCGCCCTTTATTTCCAGTATTCTTTTACCGCCATTTTCTCCTTAACGTCCGCAAAATTTTGGTGGAACAAAGTGATTTTTATTTTAGGGTGTTCTAAGCAACACTTTTATTAAGAAATTATGTTGCCCCCAGAGGTGGACTACGGAACTCAAAAACTAAAGGGATTTTTGCCTTATGCCCCACGGTCTATAGGCTATAGGCTAAATTTAGCTAATTGCATCTGCCAAACTAAGTTAGTAGTTGAATCAGTAGGCGTGAATGTTACTACGATTACAATCGAGTTAACGGAGCTGACGAGTATTCAAGATCAAAAGAGCACTGACAAAATACCATGCTAAAAAAAAAAACAGTTTAAAAAAAAATCGACACTGAAAGGGGGGGAGCGGTCGCTCCCCCTGCTCCCCCCCCCCTGGCTACGTCCCTGCCTATACCTAAATCAGTCGGGGCAATTTTGATATTTTTCAGTCTATTTTCACAGTATAGGCTGTTACCAAGTGGTGCTTCTTTTTTTCGACTTTTATAGTGGTCTCTGAAATCAACATGCTGCGTTTAATTATAAAGACTATATGCGCCATAATACATTGTACTCTACAATTAACAGTCCGTCACTCGTGGAACAATGAAAATACAAGACGACGAAATGTGAAATATTTCTCTTAGAAAATTCCCAAATAACCGCAATAAATCGAAATCCTATACGGGTAGTACACCCCCTTTTCACAGACAAAGTGGGCTACATGCGGAGCGTTATACTAAGCCGCAAAGCACATGGAAGCTTAAAAGGAAGTATTATGTAGCTGCTTTTGACAACGGCTGCAGTTAGGTATATATTATGGGGGAGCGTATTAGACACGATGATTTGTAAATTGTACTATGAACTTCAAGATAATACTATAAATAGGCCGCCTTCTAGGCTAACAAATGGTAGGGACGTAGCCAGAAATTTGAAAGGGGTGGGGGTGGGGGGGGGGGCGGAGAGCAGAAATTTTAAAGGGATATTTCTCACAAAGGGAGCTTTATTACACTTAACAGAGCTCCATGGTGTAAGAAGAACATTTTTGCCCAAAATGTCTCCCACGTTGCAGGAAATAAACAATAGATTGAGGAAGGGTCGCTTAGCTTCCTACGGCAACCTGAAAAGATCTGGGCTTTCATGATAAGCCGGAGGGACCCCCCCCCCACCCGGGCTACGTCCCTGACCAAAGGTAATTCAGGAAATTCTACAATGTACCAATTGGTTGTGAATGAATTTATTAGTGGCCCTCTAGAATAAGGTTCACTTCACTATTCAGGCGAATAGCTTATTTTCCTTTAATATCAATAAATTTAGGCCTAATTAAGTGACATAATTGTTGGAATCTGTAGGCCTTATCCGCTATAACCTGTGGGCACGTGGGCACATGTATTAAACGTTCAATGCCTCCCTCTCCCCCTCCCCCACTGGTTGTATGTTGTTGTATTCGTTGCATAGTATTGCTGAAAAACACTGGAGAAATCTTGTATTCTCGTTTCCCATTTTGTTTAACTGTATGCAAACCAGCTGCAGCGAGCTTCTTTTGGGCGTGACTTCATTGACGTCTCAGTTCTTTCCAACCAACCAGATTTGAACGATGTGTGCGTTACATCCGGTCTCCCCTGCCTACGTGCAGTGTCCTGTCAGGCCTCGGTGCAAGAATCTGAAAGACAGGTTATTGATACGGGAGAAAACATACTCAGCACTAAGGACTTTTTGACAGTGTAAGAACAACAAATTCCCCCCAAAAGTTAGTAAATTAAATTCACACTTAAGTATCAGTTGAAGGATAATCATAAGTGTTTTACAATGCGATTTTGATCGGTCGATTTTTTGCCGTTTAGTTTTCACTGGTCAAGTTTGACAGTTTACCGGTTGGATAGGCTGATTATGTACACCAGTGTTACTATGCAGCCTACTTATAAACATAGTGCACGTGTTACTGTTAGGCTGTGCTTATAGTAATATTGAAGAAATGTCGAACAAGTTTCATTTTTTACAGTGTTAACAGTTAAGTTTTCACGTTCAATCGAACTGTGGTGCTTCAATTCAGTATATAGAGGTAAAAATTGTAACTCCATAGATTAGCGGGTTTTAGCCTAACAACGCCCGGGTTAGGTTTGCCGATGCCACCTGTAGTCTGCTCAGTGGAACCTGGTTCGCGGAAATACTTTTCTGATATAGGCCTATTAAATTAGTTTAATCGATGTGCATCATCTTTTGAATCACTAATGCTTTATAAGAGTCCCAAGGTATTTTGACAACTAAGTAACCTGCTGAGCCAATACAAAATTGGCCTTTGTAGGACGAGATCTTGCTATACTTAGTGGTAGACCCTATTACTGTACAAAGTGGCTATTGTTACGACTAGTCGTAAGAATGATTTCCGACTACGCATGCGCAGTTGCTATTTTCATGACCAGGAGTACTATTTTTACGACGAGGAGTAACAATAATTTCCGGTTAGGGTTAGGGTAAGGGTTAGGATCGAGGTTTAGGGTTATGTTTAGGGTTAGGGTTACCCCTACTACATGCGCAGTTGCTTTATTTACTTTACTGCTCTTGAATTTGCCTTTGTCGTAAGAATAGTTTATAAATAATTGTTACGACTCGTCGTAAGAATAGCCACGGCCTATACTGTAACATCCAAAGACCATATATCTGTGCTGTTACTGTTCTGGTTCTGCTTATTTAGTTTTATTCTCGTAGTTGTTCTCTAATAGCTTGTTTATTGTATGTTTTTTTTTGCCTTCACTACTGTTTTATGTTTACTGTCGACGGGAAATTATTTCTGTATTTTGTTTTCTGAAATAGACAACAAAGTTTCTATCTATCTATCGATCTATCTAACTAACTATCTAACGAAGAACATCACCATTCCAGTTCCATTGCCATGGTTATTTCATTCATAATTAACAATTCACCAAATTTGATATATTCATCATATCATCACGGTACAAATTGCATTGAGAATGTGATTTATAACTTAGGGTGTCGGTAATTTAAGATATGGTAAACACAGTGGCGGAGCTAGGGGTATTGGTCAAGGTGACGAAAATGGTCTGTAGAGGCGCTTTCGACACTATCTAAGCGGAGCGCCACCACAGGTTGGCGCGGAGGGTACAGACAATTTTTGAGTAAAGATACTTCCTAGATCGCCAGAAATGACCCTTTCCTGGCCTTGCTTATTTGCTGATAAACGAAGAATAAATAGGTGTCATCGTCAACAAAATGTGACAAATGTCAATAGGTACCGGTAGATGAGAGCGCAATAAAAAAGTCAATCGCGAATAAGTAAAAAGTGGTAAAAAGCTGAAAAGGGCGCCAGCAGTCCATTTGAGTCCGTCAAGGTGGGGGGGGGGCATCCACCCCACTGACTGTATGGACGCTCCGCCACTGGGTAAACATGCAGATAGTTTGAAACTCAGTCAGCACATATATTTTGTAGCCTATACATAAGCAAATTTTGGGATTGTTGACAGTATCATCTTAGGAAATGGTGCGGCGACAAATGTAAATAAGCCCAATTAACAAATTGTCTTTTGTATCGTTTATTCTCATATATCATTGTACATATAGAACCACAACGGTTACACATCAAAACAAAACTTGCAAGTCCAAACAACAAGTCCAAGCTTTACAAACCGGACAAGGGGTCACCGTCCGGTTATATGATTATCGTAACCACATTTGCTAGTTTCTGCATTTGTTTGGCTTGTGATTGATATTAAAAATAAACAATGTTGGAACAAATTTAGATGAGGTGATCACGGTTTCGTAGTTTGGTAAATTTCAGTATTATTGGTTTCGATGAAATCGTAACCTATGCATTCATGCAGGCGGAGAGTGTGTGTATGTGTGTATGTATGTATGTATGTATGTATGCGTGTGTGTGTGTGTGTGACGCCTGGCTTGTAAACACAGTATCTCAAGTAGGGAAGCTTGGACCAATCTAATATTTGGTGTATATGAGTACCACATTGAGTAGATGTGCCCTATTTTTTGTGGTGCCTGTGAAGGTCACCAAAGGTCAGTTAGAGGCCAAAAACCAAAATATTAAAACAAGCAATAACTCCCATTGACAGGACCCGACATGGTTGATATTTTGGGACCAGTTGTGAATGGGGTAAGGGATCATTTCAAAACATAACGGTCATGCGATCCAAGGTCAACAAAGGTCAATCAGGGGTCAAAAACTAGTATTTTTGCAATAACTTGAGAACGAAATGTCCGTGAAGGTTGGGAGTAACGCTATTGTAATCAGGGAGTCGAC
This sequence comes from Apostichopus japonicus, assembly GCF_037975245.1. NCBI lineage: Eukaryota > Metazoa > Echinodermata > Holothuroidea > Aspidochirotida > Stichopodidae > Apostichopus > Apostichopus japonicus. The sequence continues at coordinate 4,722,252 of NC_092562.1, forward strand.
CCGCATCTAGGTGACCTTTGACCTCAGGTTGACCTCCGGTGACCTTTATCAGTTTTTTGGGTTATTTGAATTTTCGTGGCCATAATCGGATCTCAAAGGTACCTTCCGATCAAAATGGTCCATAGTTGACCCCTGTGCGACCTTCGTGTGCGAAGTTATCAGAGGTCAATGTTTTTGTTTTTTAATAAGTACAGTTAGGATGGTCGCACAGACTTGTCATGTTGCTTTTTGGAATCAGCGTGTCAAACTACATCTGACTGCGAGGTCAAAAGGTCAAAGGTCAAATCTTAAAAAATATGCTCATTTTAGGAGATACGGGGCAAAACAAAACAGAACAAAGATAAGTTTAAAAATTTGGTGACATATGATAGAGCTTTTTGTGCTGAATATAGGAAACTAACTCCCGCTTCAATCGGACACCCAGTTCTCAAGTTATGAGGGGCCAAAGGTTGGTTTTGACACATTTCTAGCAATAACATTATGTGTGTACATTGTAGGCCAAACAAATTTTAGGATAGAGTGCACCTCATCAAGAGGAACATTTTTGATAAAAACCATCAGGTCATCCAAGGTCATTCAAGGTTGATTATGTGCAAAAAACTGCCAGTTTATGCTAATTTTTGCAACAACTTCTAGTCACGAAGTCTGACATGGCTGGTATATTAGGACGAGTTGTGAATGGAATAGGGACACATTTTCATAAATAACCGTGATGAGATCCAAGGTCACCAAAGGTCATTTATGGGTCAAAATGTGTTTTTTCCTGATAACTTGTGAAACTACCACTGACAGGGTTGAGAGTTACGCTATTGTAATACAATAGTCGAACTGCATTTTGGGTGACCTTTGACCTCAGGTTGACCTCCAGTGACCTGTATTAGCTTCAAGTTGATTCTTTGAAGTTTCTTGGGCATATTCCAATCTAACTTGTCCATAAGTGGACTTCTCTGCAACCCTAATGTGCGAAGTTATTAGAGATTTGGTTTTGTTTTGTAATACTTGGTGAGTGGATTCATAACATTGAGTACAAGAACCCTATTGCTTTTGATGGAGGTGTGTTTAACCACGTAGAGTAGACTGGCCTGTGTTAGCATGCCATAGTGTTATTGTAACAGCTAGTTCTGGTTATACTAACAAGCAGAAGTCTAGTACATTGAGGTCATCGAAACCTCAATGCATTTTGCATTCTGGTTTTGAGTAATATTCGGTAATATTTGTAATATTCGTAGTTGGGTAAATTTCAGGTTGATTTTGAGTAATATTCGGTATACAAGGTTACCATGATACCATATATACCAAAATGCATTTCTAAAACGCCGTTGAATCTATTAGTGATGACAGCGCTGTGCAAGAAAGAAAAAAAAAACAAATGAAAATACACAATACAAAAAGTCGATGTTGCCAGAATAATGAGTTGTGGGAGATAACCTGGAGCCAGAGAATGTAAGCACCCGTACACAAAGATGAGGATTTTGAAATTGATTACACGTCCTGATTGGAAGCCAATGGAGTCTGTGCAATAACACTCTACTGGGATGGTCACGTCCAACTAAAAGAATATCAGTCGAGCAGCTCTGTTTTGCAGCCTTTGAAGTCGAGTAAGATCGTGTATAATCATTAGTCTATTCTGGAGATAATGACTGAACTGACAGTTGCCGGGTTATTTCAGCCAAAACATGGCGTATTGCAGGATAACTTGCATAGATGGTAATTAACACATTTTACAACAGAAGATATCTGATCAGCCAGTCAAATCAAGGTGAAATATTATTCGAAGATTCCTGAGTGTTATTTGAACATCACCCATACAGTTCAAGTATAACTTTTTTCCATCCCATTCATTCATGAGCATTTTATATATGGGCAGTTCCGTAAACTAGTAAACCTTTTCACCAAAACTTTAAAAACGTTGAATCATTACATATAGGGTATCAGATTATAGCTAAAACTCTGAAGTTTCATAATATTTAGCTAATTTTCACAGAACACATTGTTTTCAGGCAGATTAAGGTGTGTATTAGTCAACCAAAAAAATCTCAAATTTGCTTCACAAAAATTACCCAAAAACAAAATGCCTATTTTTGCCTGTGTATCTTCAGAGGAATAAATATTCTTGGATTTGCTGAAGTGATATAATATATAGATTCAGTTGACAAACAGATAAAGTTGCAGGGATTTTCAGTTTTCTGAGAATAACTTTTTGTACAAATGTAAATTGTCATGTGTACGTCCGTCACAGAAAAATCACATTTTTAAAATTTCATACAGAAGGAGGTACCCAGATTTCAAGACATCTACAATTCAATGCACATTTTGAACACTCAATAACTACATAATGTGCCTTTAATCCCTAGGATTGTATTTTTTCAGAAAATGCTGTGACAGACGTACGTATTTTCGTACGTCCGTCACGTACGTCCGTCACGTGTACGACCGTCACATTATTTTTGTTTAGATAAACAATGTATTTTAACATGTTTATCACTACAGTACCTCTGAATTTAATAATCAAACCCATTTAGTCATTAACACAGATATTAGGTAGTTTTGTGGATGCTTCATTAGCATAAATGTAGTGGTATGCAAACATTGCATACTTCAGTGTCAACTAGCATATATGTGTTATTGGAATTAGCACTTGGCAAAATATCAAAGAAATGGCATGGTATTGAACCACATGTTCAGTATGCTATTGTCTACATTGATATAACACTTTCATCTGAAAGCCTTGTTCACATTAGAAAACACACAGAGGGGATCTGACCGAATCATATCCCCTGCTCGAGATCAACATCCTAATGTAAATACTATCCTTCTCAGGGTCAGACCGCAACATGTTGGTCCCCTGTTCTGGGGGGTATCGGTTCCAGAGTGTGAACACTGGGGGACCAAGGTGACCGGAGATCAAGGCAAACAAACTACATAACACCATGTCTGTTCAACTCACTATTAGGCAAACTAACCATGGACATATATATGGAACTATTAGCTACAAATTATTTGTTTGTGTACAACATTGTTTCTTGTATATAGTTCTGCCATTTATTCTTCCCTCTGACCATAAGGTTTCCTTTCAATATCCAACACACTGTATATTTTACACTGTGTTCAACTATTTTTAGTAAATAATAAATCAGTTTTAGAAGGAAGATTGTCTGAGAGTCATCAAAAACTGTTATTGCAATTGTTAGTGTTTTGTTACCGCTGTAGTATGCATGTTATTGTTTTGATGTAATTTGTTCTACATTTGCTTTAGGTTCATTACCTTTTGTGTTGGGTTTCAGGTATCATTATGTGGAAGAAAAGTTAATTTTGAACCACATGTGCTCATAGTTTTATGTTGGTGGACAGAGTTACCAGATGGTTCTTCCTTAACTTCACAGTGTTTGTGTGTATTACCTTTATACATGTTTCATAGTTGCTATACTAACCAAGGGTGTGCCGCTGTATCTCTGTATCTTGACATGAGATATTTAAGAACTATTGCCAGTTAATGCTCTCATAGCTATTCAGCAGTACTGCTGAATAGCTATTTGTAGTATGCACACCCTGGTTATAACACTGACTTCACTTGTTATAACAGTGTTATAACACTGACTTCTTTCTCCCACTTTCACCTCAATATTGAATCAATATACACTGCATGCAGAAGTTAGTGACACTCATTTTTATTAGAAATTTGCCATACACTTTGTGCATTTGCACTTTTGTGAGAGTCACCATACAAATATTGTAACTTCCTCTTCATTGACTCAGAGTGGGAAATCAGAGCTGGAGCATGAGTTCAAGTGTGAACACTAAAATAGGAGATTTTGGAAACATATTTGCAGTTAAATTGTCAACACAGGACTAAGAACAGGGGATCCAATGTGAACACAGCCTAAGAACTCCTGAAGCAATACAACACAATGTATCACACATCTGAAGTTCTGAATTTCTTGTTTGCTGAAATGTGCTGTTAAGTCATCCATACAGATGCTTGCAGCATGTATGTATTCTAATAAAAAAAAAAATTGTCAAGTAAATAAACAGGGTGTGAAGAAAAGTGAAAGAAAAATGGTTTGGTGCTCATACCATTAATAAAGACCCATCATTCTGACCCACTAAAGAACTTCAACTCCCTAGGGGTCTAACATCTGTATTGTTTGAAATGATGCCAACAAAATTTTAAATGAGCTTACCATTGATGATTTGCATAAAACTTAAAGTGAAATATAAATTTCCAATAGAATAGAAATTTTGTGAGAGGGTACAGGTAAACCTTCTTTTCACTATTACTTTTACCTAAGTTGTTCCATTAGCCACAAGTAAATGAGCTGCATTATTGTGTACATCTGTCAACAATGGAAACTCTGGGTAAAGCTCTGTCACAAATTAAAATTTTAGGGATACCAAGTAGCACTTTTGTTTGTGACGGACGTACATTTACTATATAATTTCACACGTGTACGTCCGTCACAAAAAGTTGTACGTCCGTCACAGAGGAATTTTTGAATATATTGCAGGGAAGTGGTATAGGTTTCAACTGCTTGTTTACTGATATGTGTAGTTAAGAGTCTTCTTCATAACATGTATAATAGTTTTTAATTGCATCCCATCCCAATTCACAGAAATTTTCAAAAGAAAATTACGATCTGAAAAAGTCACTTTCTCTGGGTACGTCCGTCACAGGGAGGTTTTTTGAGTATTTTTGTAGTTTATTTAGATGGACAAGGAATGAAACTCCATACAAGAATAGTACAAGGTAGATGTTCCATAAAACCCAAATGAAAAGTTATCTCCTATATATAGCCATTGAGATATGGATCAACAAACTGTCCGAAATGTGCGTCCGACTTTACGGAATTGCCCATATATGGTTCATAATTGTAGCCTATTTACAGCTCTAATAACAACATTGATAGTACATTGTTATGTTATCTCAATATTTCATAGGAATTATTAATATAATTTTTCCGAATGAACTAATGATAATTACGAATGTTACAAATCGTACTATACGGTTCTTCAAACAGAACCAATTCAATATTCAATGAATAGAAATAGTGTAGGAACAAAGAACAACCAGTAAACACAACGAAACATTTAACATTATAACAGATCAAGTTTCGAACAGGCTAGGGACATGAGCAGAACAGTTCTTTACTTACAATAAACTAACTTATATTCCTTTACGAGTGTCGGGCTTAGAATTAATACAATTCTTTACTTTCAGAATGAATTTCTTTTTGTAAAAGAACTCGTTACATTATGGCATAATCTCATTCAACTTGCAATTATATACATCATATTTACAATGAAAAAAATCATTGGGTGATCTAACACTTAATTACACCAAAGAGAAATCCTTTTGGTCAAAATAAATTGTCTCCCAAAAAAATAAAATAAAAATGGAGGTTACAGGACCAAGGTAGCTCTCAATGATTTCTGTATCCTCTTTACAGAAAGTGCAGGAAGGGCTAGTATTTTTTTTACCGTTAAATATTCAAGTTGAGTAACAGTCAGTCTTCAATTTGTTTGATACAAGTTTCCAGTTTGCAAAGAGCATCATCATAATACACCAGTTGTTTTAGGATCAAACAACACATACATTAGCGTATCGTCGGCATAGATATGGTAGCCGATGCTATTGTTGCGCAGTATCTTGCAGACAGGATGCGTGAAGATGTTGTACCCTAGTGTTCTATGGTCGATCCTTGTGCACGGGAAGCCATATTCCATGTTGTATAATTAGTGTCCGAAGCGATGTCGGAGAAACAAAGCCTGTCTTTCCGATTACGAAGGTAGCTGACATGTCAAACCAATGCAGTGTTGTGTCTGAAACATGAAAATCCTGATGTAGGCGATTAACAAATATCGCATGGTCTAAAGTGCCGAATGCTGTGCTTAAGTCAAGCATTACTAGAAGAACAGCATGTTGTTTGTCAATTGCGGATATGAAATCATTTTTTTTTACACGTACAAGAGCTGATTCGGTAGAGTGGAGAGGCTTTTATTAAGCAGACTGATATTTTTTTGAGTCAAGTTATTCCAATTCAAGTTTTCCGACTGAGCGGCCAAAAGCTGCATTAAAAGTAATTCTATTTGGTTGGTGACAGCGTTCATATTTCCTGCTTAGCGATGTTTTTTTTTTACAAGAAACTATAGCACCATGTCCTTGTTCATTCTTTCACCTGTCACTGAAGGCATTCCTTTTTAGATGATTCCGAGAAAAAGTTGTAGCAAGAACAAATAACCGCAACGATGCACTGTAATACACTGAGGGTGCCCATCAAGATGAATGCGAGCCTGTATGAGCAGGTTTCGTCATCAATAAAACCTATCAAAACAAAATTAATAAAAACATATAGTAGAAGAGGCGGTGATAAAATCAAAATGGATTAGAACATTGCCAATTTACAAGGGGACGTGTCTGCGTAATTGACAGCCCAAATGTCAGTGAGACAAGGGAAATGTGTGTGGCAAAACTCTTCTCTTTCACTGGAGAAATTAGCTCTGACCCATGCTTGGTAATGTTCAGATAAACACTACAAGTTATTCCGTGCAAGGGCGTAGGAACCGGGGGGGCTGGGGGGGGGGGGCGCCAGCCCCCCCAGTGAAAAATGTGGAGGGGCGGAAGTATCATTCCGCCCCCCCGGTTCGCAAGTCAGAAAACCCCTTTTTCATTTCCAAATGAGAAAGAAACTCTCATTTGGAGCACCAAATTGCATCTAAGGCCAGGGGAAAATACAAAATTAAGTTTACAAAATGGAGTGGGTGTTGAAGTGTGCTATATTGCACCAAATTGCATCTGAGGCCACCTGGAAATGCAAAAAAATCCAAAGGGGAGGGGGACACCCCCTCCCCTTAGACCCCTCCCCCAGGCCGGCCATCAGTCTTCAGCCCCCCCACTCAAAAGTACCTTCCTACGCCACTGATTCCGTGTATCAACTGAGAGCTGTGGTTACGTCTGTTTCATTATATCCCAATTAGGGTTTTTATGTTAACGAGCGCTACAATAAAAAAAAAAATAGTACAACACAAGGGTGAGATGTGGGAGAGTTGATGATGCATGGTGGGGGTTGGCAGAGGGGGCTTGAGAATGCTTCTCCACTCACACCAATATTCTAGTTGGGGATGCACTCCACTAAACATTGCTGGGTCACTCAGCTGGATCACGTGAATTAGCAATACGAGAGACGGGCAAGATTATCACTTTTTTAAATTCATATATATCTCATAATGAATCAAAACTTCGACGTATTTATCGGAAGAATTTGGATATAAACGTCGCAGTTTCAACATAGGAAGAAAAACTGTCGATGAAACGTCGAAATGTCAACAGTTTATGTGGACTTTTTTCTTAAATGTCACTTTTCATAAACAGTTGAAATGTAGAGAAATTTTGGTGTAAAATAATCAAAAGTTTGAGATATATAGTGGAAGTTTCAATCCCATTTAGGCCAGCGTAGCAGTTGCTTTTTCTTGTAGAAAGTGCCCCACTTTTTGATAGTATAGCTTCAAGTGCTGCATGTATTAATATAACAACATAGTAAACTGCGCTTGATTACAGTCAAAGGATAGACGTGTCACAATTCCAAAATCTACATTTCGTTAGTAAAACTTCAGGTTAACAATATCGCTGCAATTGTCAGTATTCGTCCTGGTTAAATGAAAACGGCTTTTAGAGGATTATCATTACCTAAATGTATACTATAGTGGTTGACGAAATGGTTTTTCCTATTATTTAACAGCAAGGGAAATGCAATTATTATTAAAATATTGAAAATAATAATACTAAAAGTTCAACCCAATTTTACGGAAGCGTAGAAAGGACATGTCAAATGACGTTTTGCTGAGATGCAACAATTCGTCAAAATTACAACAATCTGAAAATCGACATTTTGGAGTGATGCCTTAACTCGTCAAAATGGCAAAAACTGAAAATTGACGTTTTGACTTCATCTTACCAAGTTATCAAAGTGACAAAAATCTGAAAATTGACGTCAAAATGGAAAATATTTAAAGTCAGTTTTTAGACTTTCTACATTTTGAAGATTTAAAATATGTCGTCAAACCGTCAATTTTAAACTTCTTATCATATTGACGAGTTGTTGCCTTCATCAAAACGTCAATTTACATATCCCTTCTACGCTACCGTACAATTTCATGTTGAAATAACTCAAATCGCTGTTGCCAGATGCAAAATAAAAATAATCACCAAAATTGAAGGAAAATCGTTCCTTATTCGTGTAAGATTGTGAATGACTCACCTGTTATTATTCCTCCGAGTTGGGACATTACACCACCTACAGTATACATTAATACCACGCAGGATTTAAAATGGCGTTTGCAGACAAATGATGGAACCATGGCGGATAAAGAAGAAGCCTGAGCTGCCAAGCCAAAACCGCTGAGGAACGCAGTGACTAACAAAGTGGTGAAACTGTAAGATATTAGACTCAGCGAAATCCCGACTGCAACGATAAATGTAGGAAGGGCGACCCCGTAGATATTGCCGTCGTATCCGCTATAAAATAGGAACATGCAAAATAATCGCCCGGAAAGCCCACCAAGACCTCCGAATGTAGATAACCAAACAGCTGTCGCAGATTCTAGCCCCAAAGACACCCCATATGGTACTAAAAATATTGACCAACCAGCATAATTCAAATCGTACACAACGTGAAGACAAACAAGCAGTAAAGCACCCGGATGTCCAACAAGTAGTCCCTGTTTTGTGGATTTGCACACATTTTCGTCAATTAATAACTTCCTCTCTTTCTGGTCGTCTTGTTCAGACGCTTTGCATTTATTTGTTGTATCTCTAGACCTATCTTTTGTATTATCCACATCTATGTCACGTGTTTCCAAGGGTATGATTATACCGACCAAAATTAGCATGCATGTAAGGAGGCCAAAGATGGCCATTGCGATTCGCTTGTTAAAAGACCGAAGAAGGTATTCTAGCAGCAATGGCAGAGTAGAAACACCAAGGTTCGCCGATAAGAGAGTTGTCGAGTACACCAAAGGATAGGAACTATCAAATGTGTTCTTTAGCGATAAAATAGTGGCAATGTTCAGCAGTCCAAAGCCACAACCTGTAATTTAAACAAAAATATGAATACTGTATGACGGCTTGCTTTTATGATATATGTGATTAAAAATCGAAACATTGTTCGCTGTCCAAATATTAGGGTACCTTAATGAGGCACAAAGGAAGTTATTTTATTAGGCTTTGACGAAGGTGCGTCCGATATTTATATTTCGTACTATTAACTAAACCGACTCGAGCAGTATTGAAGTAAACAACAAGAACAAAAATAGCCTTTCCAAGTTATTGGTTTCGGTGATAATCGTGACCTTTGCATTTATGATGGCGTATGTGTGTGTGTGTAAGTGTGTGTGATGGCGTTTGTGACGCCCAGCTTGTAAACACGATATCTCAAGGAGGAAAGTTCAGACTAATTTCATATTTGGTGTGTAAAAGTACCACATTAAGTACAAGAAGACTATTGTTTTTGGTGGAGGTCAAAGGTCATTTGGGTTACCAGGGTTCAAATTGTGAAAACTCCGTAAAAGGATATCACAAGAAGGGAATCATGGGCAGACTACATATTTGGTGTGTAGGATTAACACATTCTGAAAAAGAAGCCTATTGTTTTTGGTTGATGGCAAAGGTCATTGGGCGTCACCAGGGGTCAAATTGTGAAAACCTTGTAATCACGATATTTCATACTGGAAGCTTGGACCGACCTCTAATTTAGTGTGTAGAAGTACCACATTGAGTTAAAGAAGCCTGTTGTTTTGTTGGAGGTCAGAGGTCATTTGGTGGTCATCAGAGGTCAATTCGTTAAACCCTTGTAAACATGTAAACCCTTACTATACGTTACGTCAGATTCATGAAGAAAACTGCTCGTGTTACATCATCGAAACCGCAATGCATTTTTGCATTCTGGTCTTTACTTTGATACTTGGTTAATCCAAACAATTATATTATGTTGATTTAAAGAGATTCCTCCAACAATGTCAAATCAAGTAAAACAAAATGTATATCCTTATACTTCGTACAATATTAAAATAACTTCCGATCTCTATTGCAAACTCGATAGTCAAATTTTCTGTGGCTTCAAAACAAGCGATTTGCAAGTCAATTTATCTATATTTGTTAAACGTAGCCTTCTTACAAAATAGCAAGGGCGTAGGAACCGGGGGGCTGGGGGGCGCCAGCCCCCCCCCCAGTGAAAAATGTGGAGGGCGGAAGTATCATTCCGCCGCCCCCCCCCCCTGGTTCGCAAGTCAGAAAACCCCTTTTTCATTTCCAAATGAGAAAAAAAAAACTCATTTGGAGCACCAAATTGCATCTAAGGCCAGGTGAAAATACAAAATTAAGTTTACAAAATGGAGTGGGTGTTGAAGTGTGCTATATTGCACCAAATTGCATCTGAGGCCACCTGGAAATGCCTAAAAAAATTCCCCTTAGACCCCTCCCCCAGGCTGGCCATCAGTCTTCAGCCCCCCCCCCCCACTCAAAAGTACCTTCCTACGCCACTGCAAAGTAGTGGTATCGCGCTTAATGCTATACATACATCACACACACCCACCCCTTCGCTCCCATGTTTCCATTCGGCACCCAATCTTCAGCTGAATTTTTGGTGACACAACAAAGAAAGAAAGACTTAGTCTGAGGTTCTTCTACCTTACCTGACATGATAGCCGTTGGAAATAATTGCCATGTAGCCTGCGATGAGAAAAGTGATGGACCAATACTTGCTGTGCCAACAATAAGCCCTCCAAGGAGCCCTAATGTTTGGTAGTTTAAGATTCCTGCCAAGATACCCGCTATTGGTGCTGTTATAAAAGATAAAGTTACAAGACAAAATAAAGTAATAAACACAGTTATAATCAAAGGTTTGATATATCAGTCAATTTGGCAGGTTAAGTTTTACTATGTGACTATTATCATCATCATCACTATAGTATCATCATTATTATTAATATTATAATTATTATCATTATCATCATTATTATTGTTATTAGCAATATTATTCGTTACAATTATTGTCGTTATTTTTCATTATTTTTTATCGTTATCTTCATCATCATCATTATCATTATTCTTGTTATTATTGTTATAGATTATTCCGTGGCCTTAATTGTAGAGACATTTTGATATTTCTACTTTTGCGTTTTCGTATTTCGATATTATCGTTTGAAGTCATTTCTTTTCAAATTATTCTTACTCCAGATAGTTAGACATGAGAAAGGTTAAGTAGTCATCCACCAACTTTGGTTATGTTGTATCATCGCATTATAGCTCAGGGTTTACAGAAACATGAACACGCAACGGTCGAAATGACAATACCAAAGTCGAAAAACGGCTAAAATAAAGGTGCTAAACCTGAAATATCAACATCATGAAATGTCTCCCATAACTCACTGATATGTATAATAGTATATCGTTATATTTTTCTGATTGGCTGATGGTATGTATGTCGGATAGTTATTAACCGCAAAACATATCGCGAGATGAAATATGGAACCGTCACGATTTGAAAATACTGAACTGTTTGGTACTTACATATTAGGTAACATGCTCCTATTTGGAGGGAAAACGACCATCCGATCAAACTATGAGCAGTGTTCAAGTCTTCCACCGTTTTCTCTAATATCACACCATAGGATTTCAGAGTACCGTCGATGAAAAATTTATACATACACCTAGCGATAAATGATCTGGTGCGCGACATGCTGTCCGCCATTTTGAATGGAATCCGCAGAATACTATTAAGATTGTCTCGACTACAGAGAGAGAAGATTGTGAAATGAATTCGTCATGCAGAATGTCGGAGGACAATATGCAACGGGTAGTACTGATTGAAGAATGAAACTTATAATATCACACCTGATAGGCATTCAAAGTATCATCGGTGAAAAAGTGTAAGGGCACTGACCAACTCGTTTCATATAGAAGATCTCGCGAACCAGATTAATCCGACGGAGAATCACTCGGAAGAATAGAGGCGCTGTGCGTTTGCGGGAGCTCCTAAGACGTTTACGTGGAAGTTCTCATCAGCATATATATATTGGTTTCGTATGAACTCACATGAAGTACTATTTCATCTGGACTAAAAAATGATGGAATTGGTTATCCCTACTCCGTTTATGACGCCAGCAACTATTGCCATGATGTTCCGACAGACGGAGTATTCTAACCGTACTAAATGCTGAGACACATACTCTTCGAAACCGTGCATATTTAGTGAAAATTAATTAATTCAGTCCACTATGTAGAATAGCGGATATGTGCAGAGCGGTTACAAACATCTCCTGTGGCAAATATAAAAAGCCTAGCCAACATCTGAACAAACGCATGAAGTGGAGGAGATGAAACAGTTATTCGATTGCAATAATGAAAAATATCGAATGAAGATTATATAATTACCGATGTTGAACAAACTCGTTGTGGCCACAGAATCCCCTGTATGGTTCTACCTAACTGTATGAAACCTAAACCTTCGTCTACCAAGGCCTTGGGTGGCAATAATATTAATTGATAGACGAGCTCCATAATTGATTTTATGCCAGCACATATAAACAATCTAATCTTATATACATTAGATATATATATATATATATATATATATATAAATAAATATTCGCTTGTTTACCTTCGTCTACCAAGGCCTTGGGTGGCAATAATATTAATTTATAGACGAGCTCCATAATTGATTTTATGCCAGCACATATAAACAATCTAATCTAATATATATATATATATATATATATATATATATATATATATATATATATATATATATATATATATATATATATATATATACATATATGGATCCTACCTTAGGTCGACAGTTACATTGACTTCTACACACTAAATTTAATCTAACCCTAACCCTTTTTTCTAACCCTAACCCTGAATATAAATATATATATATATATATATATATATATATATATATATATATATAAATATATATATATATATATATATATATATATATACTTTTGTTGACCATTGTGCCGCTATTGGTAATTAACCCCAGTGGTTCTATTTACTATTTATTGCTGGCTGTTCTATTCATTCCTAGTTTAAAAATTCACTCATGCTTATCACTATTGTCGTCTTCGGATGTATATTAGCCCTTGTATTTAATTGATCTTGTTCAATTGCCTGACGATGGAGTGGTGACCACTCCGAAATATAGCAGTATGTCGTTGTTAAAAATATTCGCTTGTTTACCTTCGTCTACCAAGGCCTTGGGTGGCAATAATATTAATTTATAGACGAGCTCCATAATTGATTTTATGCCAGCACATATAAACAATCTAATCTTATATACATTAGATATATATATATATATATATATATATATATATATATATATATATATATATATAGAGAGTAGGTTGGCGTCTATCTTGGCGCAGAGTGCTCTATGTCCATTGGACAGAGCGGAATATATGTTGATACTAGATGAGACTAGTGGAACACTAGTAGTTGTAACTCGGAGTTTCACGCTTTGTAGCGATCTTCAGACAACTGGTAGCTTCAAGTTATGCTCCATGAATATATAGGATCCTCGTCGGGATTACCGGGGATTATGTGGTTGTTGGTGTATTGTTCTGCCTGGGTATTCTCTTTCGTGTCCGTTCTGTTTGTGGGTTTGTAAGACTTTCTTCGGTGTTCGGCTGTTGGTGTATTCTCTTTTGCGTCCGATCTGTTGTTGGGGTTTTTTTGCCTTCCTTCGGTGCTCGCTCCTTAGTTGTGTGTGGTTCTCTTGACGGTGTTTGGTGGTTGGACTGGAGTTGTATATGTTGGGCATGCAACTGTAACTGACTTTCACGGTGTTTCTGTTGAAAATCTTGTGTAGTTTCGATGTCTTCGGGAAGTGTTTGTTGATAAGTTTCAGGAATGTGCCTCCTATGTTCGTGGCTACGTTGCTGCTAAAAGGTGGGTTGAACCAGATGATGTTGCGCTTTCTGTTTCGGATGTTCTTGGTAGGTTGGTGGGCGATGTATGAGAGACCCTCGGTGTAATTACTTAACTTGAGTGCTTCCTCGTAGGCTGGTGCGGCTTTCTTAAAGATCACCTCGTCGTGAGAGATGGCGGAGATACGTCTGCTGATTGAGACTGGCAGGGACCTGATGATGTTTGGTGGGTGGTTGGAATTCCTGTGGATGTACACTGGGTGGTCGTTGGGCTTCCTGTAAGGGTAGTGTTTTCCGGTGTTGAGGTTGAATGTTACGTCGAGGAAGTTGGTGATCTTCAGGTTGCAATCGATGGTGATGTTGAGCCCCAGTTCTTTGAATAAGCTGATCATGTGTTTTCTTATCCGGTCTGCTTTACTTCCGTTGGTGCTTTTGAAGGCTGCTAGGCCGTCGTCCCTGTATAGCCCGATGTATTCCTTCCCATATTCTCTTGCTAGTGTGTTTAGGATGTAGAGTCCTACAAGCTCGCATACCTCGGCCCCATCGTAGCTGCCCATTGTGACATCAAATAGGTCGTTGTGTCCTTTCTTCATCCAGGGTGTGCCGTTGTCGAAAAGGAGTGACTTCCTGGAGTGCATTATGATTTGTACGTCTTGGTTGGAGATGTGGGTGTGATCCTTAGCCGTGGTTAAGGCCTTTTCCAGTAGGCTTCTTGTTATGGAGGGGTAGAATTCAACGATGTCGAAGCTGATGAAGGTGTATTTCTCTTTGTCTTGAATGTTCTTGAACCATTCGATGACGGATGACGTGTTTCTCCATTGGTTAACATTCGTGGCGATTCTTATGGCGTTGTTTATTCTGTCTAGGATAGCCTTGCTGATGAGACCTGTTTCGCTCTTTGCCGGGTTGATGAGCCTGCATGGTAGGTTGTTCTCAAAGTTGTCCTTGTGGTCTTTCAGGGTGATGAAAGCTTGCTTGGTGGCCATCGATTCCATGCGGTTGTCGATCCCTAGTTTCTCGGCGATAGTTCTGGCTTCGGCGTTGATTCTGTTGACAGGAGCCATGGAGGTCGTCTGGTAGTTCTTTGTGATGTGTTGCCTGAGGAGTTTTTCGTGTAGTTGGGTGTCTATCTCGTACATGTTTCTGGTTTTGTCGGCCGGGATGAGCAGTTTGGTAGATTTCTTGATCCTGCTGACGTCTTTTCTGAGTTTGTCTTGGAATTGGTTGGTGACTTTTTTGAACTTCACGTTCTCGATCATACGGAGCAAGTCGTCCTCAAACAGCCTCAGTTCTTCGATCTGCGGTGGGCACTTCTTGCTTTTGAATCCGAAATTCTCCGTATGTGCAGGGTGGTGCTCGTCATCCTCCTCGTCATCTTCCTCGTTGTTGTTGCATGTTTTTAGGAAGAAGGAAGCTTTCCATCTCATACGTTTGATGACGTTTTCGATTTTTCGATGAGTATCTTCTTGTAGGTGTTGGCAGTTGGTATAGGTATATTCTTCATGGAGTAGTTAAAGCTGACTTGGTTCGGCTGTTCCATTGTTCCGTCTATTGCAGATAGGCGAGAGTGCTCGACTGACTGGTCAGGAGCGTAGGTAGAGTAGGTTGGCGTCTATCTTGGCGCAGAGTGCTCTATGTCCATTGGACAGAGCGGAATATATGTTGATACTAGATGAGACTAGTGGAACACTAGTAGTTGTAACTCGGAGTTTCACGCTTTGTAGCGATCTTCAGACAACTGGTAGCTTCAACTTACTTATGTCTAGTATTACTCTGTTTCCACCGTAAGGTGCTTCAGCAAGCCAAGGGCGAAAGCCCCTGGCCGGTAAAAATTAGACTCCAAGGTTTGAGAGAACTGAAAATTTTGAGATTATGGAAAATATGAACTTTGTGGGCCGGGTCGGAGAAACATTTCTGGAAGCTGACAAGGAGGAAAGATACATGAACGGGATGGTTGGTTCTTCGGATGGTACGGACGGACGTCACAGAGGATACAATTTGAAGGTGATGTACTTGGCTGGTTTCTGAGATGGAATTAAATGTCTTCTGAGGGTTGGGGGTCCCAAATTTCAAGATCCAGGCCGGTCAGTGGACTTGCATCAAGGACGATCCATCCATCCGATCCATCGATCTTTTGCTAATTTTGGCCCGGAGAGTTTCCTTGGAGATGATGAGACCAAGATGCGACTTCATTTTCTGAGTGATGATGGAGTGTAGGTGAGTATCCTGGTCTGGTTCTTTGGTCCCTGATGTGGCGATGGTCATGAGTATGTCGGCGGTGAAGTAGGAGATGTCTTCTTTGATGATCTCTATCTGTTTGGTGGTGTGTTCTCGCATTTGGTGGAAGAACGCAGCGTTGTCCTCATGCGTTTTCTTCAGTAAGGTGTCGTGCTTGGCTTTCAGGTCTGCTATCTCTCGTTGGTGTTTCAGGTTGATTTCTATGAGTTGTTTATCATGTTGGTCTTGTAGTTGTTTGATGATATCTTCTTGGTTGGTTATCACGTTGGAGCGTGGAGAGGAGGCCGGGTTTCTCGTTGACTTCAGTTGTTGTTGCTTGGCTGTTTTGAGATAGCTGGGACATCCTTTGTAACTCGCGGATCGTAAATTCGATAATTAATATAATGGTTAGATTCGTTAAAACACGGCAGCTTACAGAAACGTTGTACTCAAAGCCGAAGCCAAAGTGGATACATTAGGTCACACATCAGGAGTCAATGTATGCTAAGTTCTTCACTACCGCCCTCACTAACTTTCATGAAACATTTCATATTGTAGTATTGATTGCCTTTATCTTTGATTTTGACGTTTTTCAAGGTAAATAATTAACATTGTTGTGAATGAAATCAATGCGTAAAGCAATGTTAAGTTTATACGTTTACAATGAGCATATGTTGTTTGTAAGCTGTTCACGTATTGGAATAAAATAGTAATTAAACCATAATGGATATCATTATCGTCTCTTCCGACTCATCTAACTTGTTCCGAGAGTCAGAAAAATGGAACGTTGAGACCTTCAGTTTCTATATTAGATTCAGGAATGAACCGAAAAGCCGTCTTTAGTACATTGAGAATATGAACATTGAAACAAGTATAATAGAACCATACTAGAATCCAACAAGCTTACTGGTATATATGTAGCATCACATTTAGACTTGATCAATTTTTCAGTCCAGTGTGTGTAAAGGACCATATACCCCACAAGTGAAATAAGAGTTTTCTTTGCCGCCTGGGAAAGTTGTTCATTACTAATGTACAAGTAACGCTAGTTACGTGGTGGTGACTATAGTTCGTTAGTCATGTGACATACAAGTTGACTTGTGTGCTTGATTGTACACCGGTAAACATTCGATATCGTGTGCGTCGCAACAATACAATGCATTGTTTTCATGAATACTGGGAAATTAATTCACTTCATAAATGTGCGTGTATGTAACACCCCCATCCCTTCCTTGCCCGAAGGCCAAACCTGAAACCCACAACAATAACAATATGCACAGCCTAACGATTCACTTAAACTTGCATAAAAGCAGCCATCGATGTCTAACAATTCCATGAAAAGAAAACTTTAATGAAACATTTAACTCGAGCATGCAGTTGTGTTAAACCTACACCACTTCCGACATCCCCCCCCCCCACCGCCAACTACACAAACACACAAAGAGAGAGGGGGAGGGGGTATATACATCTATGCAGACAGGAGGTGAAAATGTTTAGTTTGCATGGTGGCTATACTGACAGTAATACCATGATTTATTTGCAAATAACTACTACTCAGAAAAAAATTAGAGCGATGACTGAGCTCAAACATTCTGAATTATCTCTCCTGCACACGACCTATATAAAGGGAGGGGGGCGGTGAGGGGAGAACCTACACTTCGTCCGATCCTTTCACCACGCAATTACTTCTTGATAAAGACTTAGGCCTCCATCTTACGCTTCTCAATATCTTACGTATCTAACGTACTAATCTGCTTATTTTCCTGCTCGAGGCCGCACGCTATACTATAAGCTATTGTTCTCTGCTTTTTTGAAGGCAGAATATCTGTGGCTCTTACAAGCCACTGTAGTATCGCACCTTGTAAACGCGACAATAGCCCATCCAGTGTACAAGGTCATTTGATGAAAAGAACACTAAACATAGCGAACGCACGTAATCAACCCACACGTCATATCACGTATGTTTGCGATGGTACTTGCATTAGTTCTGTATTGATTTTGTACAGTCAGTGTTAACAACAATTTAGTGATAACGTAGGTTTATATACACGTACAACATATATCAATGTAGCTATATGCACACTCACTGTACGTACAGGGCTTGTACTGTTTTATACGGATTGATTAAGAACGTGGTTTGTAGCTGACGGTAAGAACGATATGTAAGTGAATTCACAATATAGGGCTACCAAGAAGAACTTTATATAGGTGAGTTAAAGTTGATATCATTAGGTATAAGAAAGAATGAATATTGTACAACTTGACTAGAATTCACTGGAATGATTATATCAATTTTCGCCGTTTTCTTTAAAGACGGTATACTAGTTGTGTTTTGCCTGTCGCATATTGTGTTGTTTCACTATGTACTAGTATACGCTAGTTGTCACACGTTAACGTTCTACTTATTAGAGTAAAAGCAAAGATATAGTGGTATTAATAGACATATACTAAACAGGTTCAGTAATATGCTACGTACTACAGGGTAATAGATTAAGTTGTGATTAAATTGTACGGTCATTTAAATTTAATTTGGCTGTACTATGCAGCTTCTACTTCCATGTGAATATTACCAGTTTGGTATAATATATATAGGCCGAACAGTGACGAAGGCCTATAGCTAGAAATGTAGAGAAACATCATTTTAATCACGTGTTGTGGAGGGAGAGGGACGGGCAGTGGCAGAGATTGGTGGAGGGAGGAACTTTGCAATGGGAACTTCGAATTTAAGCTTAGCTATATAATGCCCCACTCAAACAGTGAACGTGAAAAAAAGAAGGCAAAGTTACAGACAAATGTTTATAAATTGGGTAAGGATGTGCAACTAGTTTTACCGGAACACCATGAAGGACATTTGTTCTGATGAATTGTTAATTGTGAAAAACTTATGATGCAGACACGTTGACAAAAAATGTTGATCGGGAGAGCGAACTATGGGTACGCTATACACCGCCACCCTCACCCTGCAAATTTGGCGTGTATGTTTGTGGGTATGTTTTATTCTTTAGCTTTAGGTCCGACGAAATAATTAAGCGTTTTCGAAAACAATTTTTAGTTTAGCAAACATTTCGCAATGAAGTTATGAAATTTCCAACAAAATGCATATTTTCGAGTTTCAACCGAGAACGCGAATTAATCAGTGTCCAAACCTCCTCCCCAACCCCCTTTGTTTATACATACCGGCTTCATTCTGATGCCCGGCCACTCCCACAACAAGCATATCCGGGCCTGTCTTCCCGTAGCGGTATTTCGTTCGTCCCATTTCCCTGAAGAATCCTGTGCTGCACAAAATGTGGTAAAAAACATACTTCACGTGTAAGAGGACTTTCTGATTTGGGGATCACTGTGAAAACCACACCAAGCAAGTTTGCTAGTAATTCTGCCCTGCAGTGAAAATGTGTTCTTCACAAATGATCTAATCATGGTGAGTACCATGTGTGTAATCACGTTGCCCTGACCCCTTCACCAAAATCATGTATACTCTCAGCAGCCATCGATAATTATTTAGTACTTTATGCATATTGTTTTACTTTAAAATTGTCATTAGGTAAAAACCAGGATATTTGTTCAATCCATTCATCCATATGGTTGGTCGATAAACATCTGACGTCATAACAGAGAAAGATAATGGCCAATTCGAAACAAGAACCTAATAGTGTCAATAATTCGATAACCGACGAGGGTGATTACGAGAACGCGTATCCAGGCAACTACCAAGCCTTTGACCTAGGCTACCTAGAGAGAGGGCGTAGACCCAAATTTACTGCCCAGGAATTAGAGGCGTTGGTAGGTGGAGTCGAATCACACAAGGAAGTTATTCTTCCGCCTGGAGGCGCTGTCGCATACCAGGGAAGTTTGAGCAGTAGCAGCATTCGACAAAACTCATGGAAAGATATACTAGCCAAAGTCAACTCCGTGTCAGAGGTCAAACGATCCTTGCCCGAAGTCGTAAAACGATGGCGCTATTTAAAAAGTCGCACACGTGTCAAAGCGAGACGTCTAACGAAGTGGGACAAACCTCTCAGTGATCTCCAGAAGCGTATTTTAGATACTGTTGGTGACATCGAGGGATCAACAAACGGAGGTTAGTGCCCCCTACATCGACCCCTTTTCGAATTTATATAAAACATATTAAAACTGGTTGTCATTGTAACATAACGTCATACCCAGGTCCGTACCCTCTCTCCACTTCCCATCCCATTTCCCAGCCCCTGACCCTCACCACCCCCTTCCCCAAAGAATACTTTCGAAGACAAAGTATATTGCACTCATATTGCAGCAACGTAACTGCCCTAAATATTTTAATGTCATAGCTTCGTCTAGAACGAACATGGTTAATTGATTAAACCTGCTGAGAGACGGGTTTTTTTTTCAAAGTAAGAGGGCCTGACGTTTCGATCCTAGCAGGATCTTCTTCAGAGGCTTAATGACAAGTAACAGTAACAGAAGGGACAAATACACGCCCACCATCTGTCACCCCTTTTCTCGTTTAGCTACCATCCACTTTTTTCCTGCTTTTTTTTCTCTCCACACTTTTCTGTCTTTGTCATTCTCTTGTTTTTCCCCTACCCTCTTCCTTTAATCCTCTCTTTGTCCCTCTACAGTTTAACTCCTACCTCTCCTCTTCCCCTCTTTTCTTTATTCTCTCCATCCCTTGTCTACTAATCCTCTTACATCATTCTCCTTTGTGTTCACCCTGCTCACTAACCTGTCTGACATGTGCTCTCTGTATGTATTTGTAATTAATAGTGAAATGCAACCAACTACTTTACGCTGAGAAAACAATACAGACAAGTGCATTTGGTGAGGAGGGGCGGGAAGGGGGGAGGGTGGAGTCATCATGAGTGCTTGATAACTTGCTTCAGTTTCAGAGGATATATATAAAGGACTCAACTACAGTGTTTAATGCAACACTTAAAAAATTACGGTATAGGGAAATAACCAAGCCACAAACTAGTATAGTGCGTGGCTCAATTTTAACCGAAATGTATATACGACTCACATGATCTTTTTAGAACTTTAAGTATGGGGCAAAGTACTGTAGGTGTCAACTTCGAGAATGGTTTCATGTGCCTGACTTATTCTTGTATTCTTTCTCTCTCTTAACACAATATCAAATGTTTGAGCGCAATAAAATTTGTGAACATATAGCCCCCCTACGGTAAATAACTCCAACTCAAATTAAACAGAACTTTGAAGTGTAAAGTTTGTCTACGGTGGCGCTATCATTGATAAAAAAAAAAATAAGGTCAGTCACCAATTTTGTGTATAATGGACCTAATTTATAGCCGTAAATATACCACATAAAGCGTCATTTCTTGTCATTTCAAGCTTTTTCTGGGGTGGAGATATACCCAGACCTTTCTGAAACTTTACATACTAAATGGTAGGCTCTTCTGTTATATGTATTTCCACACAATCTCTGTACCGTGTTACCCCGTGTATATAAATTGACATGTGATTGCAGTGCTTTTATAGCAGGCTATGCTATAGCATCTTCATATCATGGTTAGGTTCTACATGGACTTATAATTATCTGCGAGAAGGCTATAGTTTGAATAGGCTTATACGCCTAACATAGTAATCCTGTCAATAGTGTCTGTAGTCTGCCATGACGAAGAGCAGTACGCTAAACATGAAATCTTCATGGAAGTTATTGTGTTGCCTACCATGTGTAGGGTATGCGCAGATATGTATAGCCTACACGTGTAAAATATAGCCCTAGCAACCATCGTACCACTTGTGGGTCACTCATGCAGAGGTTCCACACTAAGTTGGTTAATGCATCTAGGTCAGTCAAGCGTCATCACGTGAGAGATGTCACGAACTGTTTTTCATGCGATTCATATAGGACTTACATATAGAACTCATTTTAGAGGAGAGGGTTGCTAAAAAGCAAATCTCTTTTAATTTTCTCTTAGATAAGGAAAATTATGACGAAGATGGGTGGGATGAAGTTTACGAGATTGATGTCGGTGAAGTGGAGGAAGAGGAAATGGACTATGGGAACCAACTCGCCACCAAGGGGAGAATCGAGGAACGTCCGACCACCATGGAAGTCCATAATACACACCCTGTGACGTCATCCGTCACCCCCGGTCATCTGATGAACATTGGCACATCACAAAGCACAGTGTTCCCGTCCAATATACCGGCGAGGGGAAAAGCGAACTTACCGCGCACGCGTATTCATCAAAGAGTCAGTTCAGAAAGAGCGCCACTGTTTTATGACGGGCAAACCGACCTTGTTGATCAGGAATCTAATACGACGGTTTATCAGACGAATCAGCGAACCAATAGCTATCCGGATAAGAATAATGTGAATATTACAGTCCAGTCTTGTCCCTGTCGACAAGATAATAAGGGCCGTCCGAGTATCGACGAGGAGAGATTAACGATCGAAAAACAGAGACTGGATATCGAGAGGCAAAGATTGGAGGTCGAGAAGGAGAGGTTACAAATAGAGCGTGAACGGTTACAAATGGAGAAGAATGAGAAAAGAGGGAAGGTAACTGAGGATAAATCCTAGAGACTTGTGTGACTCGCTCGTAATTGTAGTATCCCAACTGATGACGACGGAAAATTCTCCACAAGCTAGCATTACTGAGATGTTAATTGGATAGTGCCACTTTCCATACATTTTCAGTGCCTGACCAATAACACCGCCTTGGAAAGTCTTAAACGAAGGTTTCAGTAATGTTGACTTGCTCCTTAGTATGAAAATCTGTATTTCCCCAGACTTAAATTGGAAATTTATATGAAAGGAATGGGGTTGTTTTCAAACTTTGTTGTAGGCAAAAAAAAAATAATTCAGGTACAAACTTCAACGCACATTTTACTCACACATATCCCCTATCTGATATGTACTAATGCCATCAGTTTCGGCGGGTCCAAATTTTAACGTACTTAAAACTTACTTAAGTTTTCCAAAAGAACTCTGCTGCTAGTTCTGATTTTCCATGTTATTCACCGTTATTACTGAGAGGTTGATCAGTTAGACAATCCGTAATTTGACTTTCTCTAGCATATTTAATACTGATAACTAATAACCTTAAACACTAATCAATAACTGGGAATAATTTTGAAATTCGGATCCTCCTGGAAATAACTTTTAGCAGTTTTCAGCATTCTTAAAATGGCCACTTAACCTCGGAGGATTGACGCAGTTGACTTGCTGCTTCTCTTTTCATCTTCTGTTTCTCTCGTTATCTTATCTTTTCATGTAGATAAGGATACTTGATGACGTAGGATTTAACTCTTAATCTTTTAACTTTTAATCCGTTCCTTTGAAACTTTTAGTTAAAATATCGCCCTCTTGAGTACGTAACGTTGGTAGGTGATATTGCTTACTACATTAACATAGAAGAATGACGCCACCCTCCCATCCCCCCTTTTGTAAATTATTGCTTATTTTAGCAAACATTAGTATGCATATACTCAGGGTACTAATCATGACATCATCATCTATAATTTTTCCGCGTTAAATCGATTGAATCGGTCAAGTTTTTACCCTTGTCTTTCGTCTTTAATCCATCACGGCCATTTCAATTTTTAACTTTTTTTGGAGACGAGGAAACGGAGTGTGTGGTAAAGGGTGAAGCTGGCGGGGTAGGGGAGCAGTCGGGTCTTTGCCCTCCCTCTCCCCCTCCACCCTCCCTCTCACTTTCCCGCTGCTAGCGTTCTACGCCAAATGGAGACTACCAATAACATTCCGCATAGGAAACGTTGACAGAAAACTGTCTGCTTTGGACTATTGCCTCCAAGGGCGTAGGAACCGGGGGGGCTGGGGGGCGCCAGCCCCCCCAGTGAAAAATGTGGAGGGGCGGAAGTATCATTCCGCCCCCCCGCTTCGCAAGTCAGAAAACCCCTTTTTCATTTCCAAATGAGAAAAAAAAATCTCATTTGGAGCACCAAATTGCATCTAAGGCCAGGTGAAAATACAAAATTAAATTTACAAAATGGAGTGAGTGTTGAAGTGTGCTATATTGCACCAAATTGCATCTGAGGCCACCTGGAAATGCAAAAAATTCCAAAGGGGAGGGGGACACCCCCTCCCCTTAGACCCCTCCCCCAGGCCGGCCATCAGTCTTCAGCCCCCCCCCCCCCCACTCCTTCCTACGCCACTGATTTCCTCTATGGGTCCAGGGAAAGATTCACTGTTCATATTTTGTATAGCAGTTTAAAAGGCTATAAACTTTTGTTTTTTAGAAAGATACTTTGGTTCCTGTGTATTCAAGATTTTTTTTTATCATTTTGTTTATAATTTTTGCGTTGCCATACTCCCCCAGGTCATTGGCGTCACGAAAGAAAATAGGATGCCGTTTATTTATTTATTAAAAATTTATTATTTAAGATTATGCCGCCCTTGAGCAGGCAATCCGATCTTGTGACGTCATTTTATCAATTAAGGGTGAACATAACGAATAGCCAACCGGTACCAAAGAACTCCAACCACGATAGGGCAAAAGGCGCTGAAAAGAAACTTGTACAAACGTTGCGCTGTTTCCCACCCGGCTCGTTTTCCACACGTATAACTGCTGTGCATAAATTATCTGTCTTTTTGAAAGACGTCTACCGCCCTCTACTCCCCTGTGCACATTTATCGCTGAAGTTTGCGTTTGGTAGACGGTACCTTGCATTTAATATTTACACTTATAGTTTCATACCCCGTCGATCTAAGTAAGACATTTATACAGATACATTCATTGGTCTGCTACCACTTAGAGAGTTGTTAATCTCATTAAAGTTACATTTCAAGTCAAACATTGAATGTTTGATTATATTAGCAAACGTTTAAAGGGGGCTTCATGCTGATGTTTTGTATCTTATCTTGCGTTGGTAACTGTTGAGGGTGGTATTCCACAAGATTGTATCGTGCACTCACAGCATTTTATGCAATATTTATATATAGTCACGGGTGGGGGGAGGGGGAAGGGAATGAGGGGATGAGGGGTACATAATACCTAGTTACCTGCCGTGTGATTGCAACTGTGTGTGAAGGTTGGAATGTGGACATAATGACATTTTGGACGATTCACCATGACAGAGCAGCGTGGATGAGTTTGCAACATACTATAGCCTAGTATGTTATATATGTTGGTTCGTAAATAATTACATGAATAACTTACCAGTGGGTCGATGCAGTCCACTCACCATTCATTGTGTACTTATATTTCATTTGTATATAAAGGCAAGGTTACAATAACAAAATCATTGACTATGATATTAGCTCACAATTTAAAATATTAATTTGAAAATATTTGAAATCAAAATTGATGTACAGTATATCGTAATATTTGACTTTCGTTATGTATAGATGACTTTAAATGACTTCGTGTAGAATTATTCCCACCCCCTCGTCCACCCCCACTTCCCTTCCACTCTCTACACCCTCGGCCAGTGGCGGAGCTAGGGTATTGGTCGCGGGGGGGGGGGGGCGAGAATTGTCTGTAGGGACGCTTTCGACACTATCTAAGCGGAGCGCCACCTCAGGTTGGCACGGAGCGTACAGAATTTTTTTGAGTAAAGATACTCCCTAGATCGCCGGAAATGACCCTTTCTGGGCCTTGCTAATTTGCAGATAATGTGACAAATGTCAATAAGTAGATGAGAGCGCAATAAAAAAGTCAATAATCGCGAATAAGTAAAAAGTGGTAAAAAGCTGAAAAGGGCGCCAGTAGTCCATTTGAGTCCGTCAGGGGGGGGGGGGCATCCGCCCCCCTGACTGTATGGACGCTCCGCCACTGCCCTCGGCCTTCCTCCTCATGGATGCCCTTGTCCGTGCCATGCTCGCTAAGTAAGTTCTACAATGCTGATGAGGCAAACCACTGCTATATAAATTACCATCCATATCTTATTATTGAACTACGGGTAAATGCCTGTAATAGTATGGCGAGGGGCCTCATAAGAAATCAATAACGGTGTTCTACTGAAAGTTTGACTATTCGAACAGCTGTCTTTATTATTTCCGTTACTGGGCAGGAGATGGTACAGATTAAATGATTAGATGAAATGTCTTAAACATGCATGGGTAACGTTATAGCTATAGGCCTATAGACGAAACATGGGCAGGTAGGCCTATATATAAAGGCATGATATAAGCTACACTCAGAATGGGCAATGCTTTAGTGTGGTAACTCATTAACTCGTTATCTCATTTGCAACTCGAGATAAGAAATGCGGGAATGGGAGGGGGGTGGGAGAGAGGGTGTTGGACAGGGTCCCCGGGGATGGCATCTAAGGAGTATCAACTAAAACCCTACGATTGAAATGACAATTGTTAAAATGATATCTCTAGTTTGAAATAAATTCTTCAAAATGTCTGATATTTCATGAACACGTGCATGGATAGATTATGGTAAGTCAAGGCCACATAGACCTATACAATCTGTCCTCTTACATAGATGCACGTTCTTACACAAGCTTTACAAAATGTAACGGTAAAATTAGGTATACCAGGTTCGTAGGTCAAACGTTGGTAATCTCGTTGGCAGTGGCGTAGGAAGGTACTTTTGAGTGGGGGGGGGGGCTGAAGACTGATGGCCGGCCGGGGGAGGGGTCTAAGGGGAGGGGGTGCCCCCTCCCCTTTGGATTTTTTTTGCATTTTCACCTGGCCTTAGATGCAATTTGGTGCTCCAAATGAGATTTTTTTCTCATTTGGAAATGAAAAAGGGGTTTTCTGACTTGCGAAGCGGGGGGGGGGCGGAATGATACTTCCGCCCCTCCATATTTTTCACTGGGGGGGCTGGCGCCCCAGCCCCCGGATCCTACGCCCTTGCTCATTGGTACTCATTGCCAAACATGATCTAAATTGACCACAATGTAGTTTGGTCATATAGGAGTATATGATGATCCCTCGAGGGATCTCAAAAGGGTCAAGCGCTAAAATTAATATCCAATATATATCAAATTTAGGAATGCTTTAATAAAGATGTCATTACCGTGTGGAAAGTGGTTATAATGGCGTCAGATGAAGAAACTTACAGGGAAAATGCGAATAGAGCAAAAAATATGGAGGGAAATAAAAGCTAAACAGAAGACGGGTTTGTACACATGATTGGTCCGTAAATGCACGTGTACCGCAACCTACAATTCGTACATGCGTAATGTTTCAAAGCATCAAGAAATGTAACTTAAATCAGGTGTTAGATCCAACTTTAAGCTGTTAAAGTGAGATCAACTGTCTTTCTTTGTCCTGTGTGTGCATGTGAGCATGGATGTCTTGTTTAAGAATGGGAGGGGAAGGGGGGGGGGGGGGGGGATATGTGTGTGTGTCATATAATTATATGTACTGTGGATATGGGGCGTTCAGGGATATCGCACGCTTCTTACATGTTTCCTTAACTTGACGATAGGCCTTTATAATGGGTCCAGCGCAGTTAATTGCAGTCGCCTATTGGCCCTGACAGTCTATATACTTTGCCAACCAATATCCGTGTCTTTCTCCGTGGATTCTTGACTATATATAATGTATGAATAATTTCCAATGAATATATTCTTCCCGGTTCCTCTAAGTAACCAGATGACTCAAGTGAGTATACTGACAGGGATGATCCCTAAGCCCAAGTTATGAGGCCCGTGGTCAGTAATCGTGTTTTGTCTTAAGTTGAAAATATATAGACTGTCATATATTAACATTAACGTGGGAAAGGTTGGCTTACTGCAGAACGTGAGACATGTTGTTGACAACAAGTTATTTTCGGTTTATTTGAAGCGGAAATCCTCAGTTACATCTGTAATTAGTTTCTTCCTAGTCATGTACATACCGTGCACACTGACATAACTTATACATGCAGCGACAATGGCTGTATATATCGGTCGGTTGTATGTATATTACCACGTACATAGCCTACCTATACGGATGTTAATTTATCGCATTTGTCCAAATAATATGAAAACGTATATCCTACGCACACGAGTTCATGACAATCAGCCGTAAACAAGGTGATAAAGATGGTCAAGTCTGATAGTTAGGAGTATTGCCGAAACTGACCCGAGTGATGTAATGAGGTCAAGGATCTCGAACGCATATACCGCCAAGTTGTCTATCTTTTTCAGTCTTCTTTAACTTGTCTCCGTTATTGTTATGCAAATTTCTTACAGTGATCTCAATACTTTGCTTTACGTCGATTCTATAGTATTTCCCCCACCGATGAGTCTTTCATAATTTATTTTTCTTATTTTTTAATTAAAAGTTCTCAGTGAGGTCAAATGATATTTGCAGGTTGCAGTAAAATGCGTCACGTTGAGGGTTGAATATCATAGTGACCATAATTAGAATTTATAGCACATTTGGAGCAATAAATGATAGTAATTAAATCATAAATTGGTCAAGCAAAAAAAAATGTTTTAAGTTTGTATGTATGTATATAAAGTTATTTAAAAACAGAACCAATCAAAGGGGACACTACGTGAGTATGGCTTCTTGCAAGTTCAAACTCATCTACAGAACCATCATGAACCTCAAACGAATGTTATAATTTTGTTATGCAATCAGGGACCTTCACAATCTATCACCTCCTTCCCATGAGAACTGGTAGAGTTTGAAAGGTAGATCCTTTTGATGACTTTTATCGATCCATGTAAGCAGACCCATTATCATATATCTGTTGCGTGCCTGTACCACAATTATCCTCGCCATCTGAATGCGGTTGAGGTGAAAGGTTTATTACCGTAATTATATTGATTTCACAACCTTACGCTTAAAGTTAAACCTTAAAATCTTGAGGAGTAATGTAACTTCACAACAGAATATAGCAACATTAAATATTCAACTACCACATGATTTTATATATATATATATATATATATATATATATATATATATATATATATATATATATATATATATATATATATATATATAGATGTATATAACCTATACCCTTTCTGTATTTAACTTAGTATCGGGACTGCAGAAGGAGACGCAGCCCGGCCCGAGAGGCACAGGGGACCCTTCCCCTCCCCTTCCACTTTCGTAAAATAAAACAATGTGAAACTATGTAACTTCATAAATTATAAGAGCCCCTTCTGTTCATGAAAAATAACCTTTCTCCACTGATGTGCTTTGCATTGCCCTTTTGTCTCTGTATGTGTGTTTTATACTAAACGTGCCCTGTAATTTTACATTTTGCAATCATTTTAACAACTATGGTTTATAACCTTTGACCTATCTTCAAGGGCGTAGGAACTGGGGGGCTGGGGGGCGCTAGCCCCCCATTGAAAAATATGGAGGGGCGGAAGTATCATTCCGCCCCCCCCCCCCCCCCCGCTTCGCAAGTCAGAAAACCTCTTTTTCATTTCCAAATGAGAAAAAAATCTCATTTGGCGCACCAAATTGCATCTAAGGCCAGGTGAAAATGCAAAATTATTTTCAAAATGGAGTGGGTGTTGAAGTGTGCTATATTGCACAAAATTGCATCTGAGGCCACCTGGAAATGCAAAAAATTCCAAAGGGGAGGGGGACACCCACCCCCTCCCCTTAGACCCCTTCCCCAGGCCGGCCGTCAGTCTTCAGCCCCCAATCAAAAGTACCTTCCTACGCCACTGCCTATCTTTGTTGACAAGCCATGGTGAGGGGAATTATTACTGCAACGATTGTGTATATTAGGCAGGGCCGGATATAGCTTGAGTGGAGCCTGGGGATAGGATATTGTGGGACCATTTTAGCATAACCTATTAATAAAATGTCATATGAACGACATTTTTCAATATCAAGTAGAGATATATAAATTTCCACAAATATGATTATACCAAACAATCATATCAAACTAAACGCTGTTAAGAATATCTGCGGTATTAACAATATTGTGTTACACACGTAGCGGTATAGTGCTTCGCATTTCTTTACAAAATCCTTTAATTAAATAAAACGTAACCTCATTTCAGATATTCAGATCGCGATGAGACGTTTAATTATCAAATATGTGGTAGCCCTTAATGGGGGGGGGGGGGGGTTGAAGGGGGTGGGTGGGGTGGATGGGTGACCTGCAGCCCCATCTTTAAACCCGGAACTGATGCCGTTAGCTTCAGTGTTACGGGTGAAAATTGAATAATCATACCAAACAATGATACATTCAGATAACCTTCTCATGGGATTTGACTTTAAATTCTATGAATAAATTAGTTATAAATGGGATTTTTGAAAGAACCGACGCAAGAGAGAAATCACGAAAGTTATTGTTTACATAATCTTATAATACTTATAATTCCTTAACATCTATAGATATAGACAATACATTTGTATGATTTATACAATGAATACAACATTGCATACACAATATTGCATGCGAAACGTTTCGACCATAGCAGTAGCACCTTCTTCAATTGTGAACAAGATGATACAGCTTTGATCGAAATACTGCAGGCTCTCTAACTTTTTACCTGTACAGGCTTCTTGTAGTAGATAAATAGCTCGTTAACAGTTTCCACCCTCTATCTCTTTAAAATGTTAAAATGTTTATATTGCATACATGAATAATAATAAGAATAACAAAAGGAAGAAGAATAATAATATATTTAAAATCTCTTAGTATGTGATTAACGCTTGGCGTTGTAAACTCTATCATAATAATGATAATAATTACAATAATAATAATAACAATACTTTTATGATGCCCATGTATCCACCCATAAATGGGCGCTGAAGGCGCAACAAACCTATGCCTAAATCTGATTCCCAATAACGTATTCAATGTAGTCCACAGGTGAGAATATAAATTTGAAAACGTGACAATACCTGATTTTCAATTTGTTAAGAAATGCCATCCATATATATATATATATATATATATATATATATATATATATATCAAAATTTATATGTCAAAATTATATAGAACATGTACGAATATTTTGCTAGAGGTAAACTTCTTCTGAAATGATGCCGCCCTCCCCACCCCCTCCCGTACCCGTCCATGCCCTTCTCCCTAATTCACACACTTATAATATATATACGACACGATAATGCCCACTTCTGTAATATAATTTACTTAGTTATACATCTATAATATATGAGTTGAATGCTTCTATAATAGTCATGAATGCACATAAAGTTGTAAATTTATCATATATGAGTTCCCCTTAAATCGCTTCCTGAATGTCCCCGATTGTTCCTGAATGAATATGAATGTTCACGAATGTCCAAAAATTTTCATGAATATGCACGAACGTTTATGAATATTTACGCACAGTCATGTTTATTCATATATGTTAATACATGTATTTGAATGTCACCAATTGTGCGTGAATTTTCATAAACGTTCATGTATAGTCATTGATTATTCATTTAACAATATTTAATATATAATATCCATTTTTACCATGTTTCACAAGAATCTTAAAAGTTAAGCTAAATAAGTTCCGTATAGCTTAAAAATATAAGCAAAATTGACATTTAAAGCTGTCCTAACAATGATTGCCAAGCCTATACACATAAATTCCTACAGACTTACATAAAACCTTAACAAACAAAATTTCACGTTTTTATTCGCAAATAAACTCCAATCAATACCACGAACTTGATAAAAAAGAAATGTAACTTTAACTGTCAGAATGCCCACCTTTTATTTGCACCTATACATAACACTTAGTCAAAACATAAATTTTGTAAAATGAAAGTCTGAAGAATGTAGCAAGATTCTATCAATAATTAATGTAAGCAGTTTCACTGCATGGAAAGAGAAAGTATGAATAAGATGAATTAACATATATTCATTCATACTTTGTAAAGATTCCTAAATCCTATTGGTCCATTCAGGTCAGCTGACCGTGGTTAATCCTGTGAGTAACGCACGGTAAAATTACGGGGCATCACTTTAATAAATCTTTGGTTATAACGTAACCAAAACTGTTTTGTTTTATGATTTTTCCCCCACACAAATGGTAGTGTATGAATGAACGGGGTTAATCAAAGGTCTAGCGTGCGTTACTCACATGATTAATGCACTCCGGGTGTTAATGCTATCGCTGGATGCACTCGTGCATCGCTTGCATTATCCCCCGATCGTGCATTAATCCTGTGAGTAACGCACGCTAGACCGTTGATTAACCCCTTATTCACCTTTCTTTCCCTTTCAATATCTCCGATTTCAGAGTTTCAATATTTTGCCCTGGTGTTTATTTTATATACAATCAAATTATATATCGAGATAATGTCCTGATAGTTGAACCTATAGAACAATTTGGATAATCTTAAGTCAAGAAGTAGCTATTATGTTAAAGCCCACGAGACCCCTTTAAGTACAAGATTGGATTTCTCTGAGGAATTCAATATATCTACAGAGTGTGTCCTATCCTGTTTCCATCTTGTGTCTACCAACTATGTCCATCCAAACTAAAAGCTCTCGCTTTTATAATGTGCTAATGACAGTGTCTCATATCCGACATGAGTTAGCTTTACTGGCGTTCAGAGGCATCAACCGCTTTCTTTTTCTATGGGGAGAAACAGGTGGGGCGGAGGGGGAGGGGGGGGGGAAGAGGGTACCTACCGATTTTCAGGGGTCGGTCTGACACATGTATTATCCAAGCCAATACTTAATTAATTGTTGTCAGCCATACATAAAGAGGGTCAAAATGGCGCTTGGCCCTTCTCTTTTCCCTCTTTCCCCGTGTCTAAGCCACTCAGCTATCCGCTCATCAATATATCCGGTCCGAATGTATTACAACCACGTGTTAATCCGTTCGTATGACACACAATGCTATAGTCAATTAGCATTAACATATCGACGGAATGTGGACAGTTACAAATGCCGAACACCTCATCATAACTCGAGCCTCGTAAAACCGGCGGTACAGACGGCAAGGGATATCTTAAAACCCGTTAGGGCTTCCTCCATACCACGTGACGCCCTATCCGCCTATACACCCCTTTATCTATCTATCTCCGTACTTGTGGCTTTTGTGACTTATTCATCTCTAAGTCGAAGTTACTATATGGTCGAGTTTTCTTACAGCATTTTGAGTAGCAGCAATAACAGCAACAGCAACAAATAATGTTGATGAGGATGAGCAAGCCAGCCAGGATGCCCAGAACAGCCATCCATAGTTTCTGAACGAGTAGCTGAGTAGCAGATGTAGGCCCATTGCAGCAATGGGATTCCGAACAGCAGGCATCTGGACAAGTGTTATTAGTAGGTACACAGACAGGATTCTCTGACTGACAGCAGTCGATAGGACAATTAGCAGATGATTCAGAATTGGCATCGCATCGGCCATCACCACAAAACGCTGTTTCGTCTTTCGTGGAACTACTATAAGGTTATAAGAAAAAGGAGAAAAGAAACTATTGATATGCATTTATACAGTGGCGTAGGAAGGTACTTTTGAGTGGGGGGGGGGGGGCTGAAGACTGATGGCCGGCCTAGGGGAGGGGTCTAAGGGGAGGGGGTGTGCCCCTCCCCTTTGGATTTTTTGTGCATTTCCAGGTAGCCTCAGATGCAATTTGGTGCAATATAGCACACTTCAACACCCACTCCATTTTGTAAACTTAATTTTGTATTTTCACCAGGCCTTAGATGCAATTTGGTGCTTCAAATGAGATTTTTTTTCTCATTTGGAAATGAAAAAGGGTTTTCTGACTTGCGAAGCGGGGGGGGGGGGGCGGAATGATACTTCCGCCCCTCCACATTTTTCACTGGGGGCCCCCAGCCCCCCGGTTCCTACGCCCTTGCATTTATACGTAGGATACACATTTATTTATGCGTTATACATATATATATCGACATCAATACAATACTAATACCTCGTCAAAGGGTTCCTCTATCAACAAACGAAAAGTGTACTATTTAAGCTTCCTAAACACATTATACTTTATCCTTAAAGGTTACCTATTTCAGAAAGTTGTTTCGAAAATGCTGACTGTACATTGTGCTTCCAGTCAAACAATCTACACAGAAGTTCACTTTCTGCTGCATATGCTCTTAAGGCGTGGATATTCCGTATCCATGCTAGACCAGTTACTGGTAGTATAAAAATCTGTACCTACCCTATCTCTAGCGTTTCTTTAGCACAGGCACCTTCAAAGCATTCTGACCACACCCAACAAGATTCAGGATCGTCAAACCAGCCCCATCTTTCAGAACATCTGTGAAGAAAATGAGATAAGACAAAATACATTAATATAACCAATTTACTACATCAAATTGGTGCAAACGATCGGATGATAGTGACAAAAGTTCCCATTGGACCCCCCTTAACCTCACTCTCACGGTCCCACCCCTCACAAGGATAACCGCCATTATAGTTCGATGTCAGCCACCAAGAAATTTGGGCGGTGCCAGAGACAGAGACATAGAGCGGGAAGGTCGATGAAGGTGTGAAATAACAAATCGATTATTTTGTAAATAAAATTAATCTTTCAAAATGGCAGCAATTTTTTCAATCGTCCAAAAGTCGCTGGACGTTCATGGTTTTGTTGTTGGTATTATTGATTTGACTAACCTTATATGTTTCGTATATTCTCCAATTGAATACAGAATCTGTTTGAATTGTTGTGAACTTCCTGTAAGTACATTGTTTTGACTCACTTTGTTTAACCTTCAAAGATAACCTGTGTGTAATTATTTTGTTTATAGACTATAGTACATCCCTATGGATTATATATCTTACAGAACTTTGTGGGAATGCTTTCCTGTTGGGTGCGGCAGGAAGAGAGGAGTGGGTGTCTTTAACACCACATGAACAAACAGTTCACCACCTAAAGCAGAGAATATTCGAGAACATAAAACAAATGTTTATTTTCTATTTTGCGTCCTGTTGTAACAATCTCTTGATGCGGTATACTTTATATTGTTTTCTGTGTATCATGCATAGGTATAGGGAGGTTATGACCAAACCAATCATTTTTTTTTGTCGGAAACCACTTGTTGGTATAACAACGCCTAAGTTAAACTTGACGTCATTTAGGTTTCCCAGTAAACTTAAGTTTGACTTACCTAAAGTTTTTAATATATGTACTAGGAAGATTTACAACACCCCCTGCAGCTTTATTCTGGTTTGTTCTGATTACAACCATATCTATATCTATCCTATACTATAACCTTTAATATTTAGTTTTGGTGTTCTCTTGCGAAGTTTTTGAGAAATTCTAGGCTTGATGCTCGCTGTCCAAGTTATATCTTTTAAAAAAGATATATGTGTTCTCCTTCTCTGTACGGATAGGTGTTTATACTGCAGTAGGTGTAGTCAATAAAAATCCACATTGATACTATTATCATGCTTACATTTTAACCGAAATTGAATGGGTTTTTTTCTTTGGTAAATTTATCCGAAGTAAAACATAACAAACCCATATATCAGACTTGAATTGGTCAGTGATTAAAACTAATAAGAAATAGTGTACGGGCGACAAACGTCTTGGAATCAAAATTGGTTCCAAAATCATCGTGCAATATTTGACAAGTTTTGGTAAAATATCGGTAACTTTCTGAGTGACTATAGTACGACATAAAAAGCTGCGCGGTTAACTGTATAGCGTACGTGTCACTCCTATACTAATACAGGTGAGTCGTATATGCACCAAACATATACCACATCTGATAACTACGTCAGTTATTATAATTACAGGAGGTCAAAGGAAGTTATATGTACAGTCATTCTAATTCCGCTGAATATGTGCATTTTCCGCCGCCTGTATCCATATAGGGGTTCGTGACATTTTGCCAGTTTTCTAGTAATTATCACTCTTGATCTACCTCAACACTTCCGTCTTTTTTTCCTGTCATCTTCCGGGTATGCAGAAATATTACACACTGAATACGACTGAACAGGAAAAATGGCGGCTACAGCGTAGAATAGGCTGGATAACATGCGATACCTTATAGGAATCATGATCTATATTTTATCTATATTTATGAGTATATACACAATGACGCAAAGTGAAGGTGTAAGGGAACGGATGGGGGTGGGGGTGTGGCAGCGGAAAGGGGGGGGCGAGGTTTTCGGTACACTGTGCCTTCTTGGATGGGACGAGATATAACTTAGTCCACCTTTATTAACAATAGGATTACTACAAAACCTTAATTGAAAAGTTAGAGATCAGGTTTCAAGTTTTTTTTTCCAATATACTTAATGGAAAAACTAAATCATTACCAATATTCCTTCAAAATCTCGCTGACGTCACATATTTAATTATTCTCATCAAACAGCCATGAAACTTAAATGGTATTTTTAAATAAGTATTATTTGCTTCAACCTTTCTTTGCTTGCTATATTGTTCATTAGATTTCCACAGTAACACAGTCTAAAACGTACATGGTACCGGTATCTAATGCAACCGACTGAGTTGTTTTTGCAAATAAAATAAAATAATCTAAAATATGGTTCAAAGCAGATTTAAATGGTATGCATCCATGTCAATGACCCATGGGCGGGATTACGGGGGGGGGGGCAAGAGGGGGCATTTGCCCCCCACTTTTTCCCAGACCTTAGTTCACTTTTTTGTCGTTTTTGCAGACAAATGTGCACAACCCTAATCGAAATTATTCCCCCACAACAGCTCTATCAAATAGGCCTACTTGTTTCGAATCTAAGTGGAATTTGTGTTTAACATCGTAACATGTAGCATGCAGAATAACTGGAGCTGGAGCTAGCACATGGTTCGCAGCACAGGTTACGAATCCTGGAGCTAACACACTACTGTAGCGATCCAATTCTGCATGTGATGAATCCGCGGCATGTGCTACGTCCAGTGCTAGCTTCAGGAATTGATTTTCAACGTTGCTGCTCTACTGAATGCGTTGAAAAGCTAAATCCAGAGAAACGATTTACGAAAGCCAGATTTGCATATTGGGTATATCAATAATTAAATTCAATACACTGACACATGACACCCCCCACCCCCGTGTCATTCAACAATATGCAATGGCAATGCCGATGTAATTTCTTTACTGCTCGAAATCACCCCGCCTCGACTTCAGTGGCGACGGAACCGGTGGACTTGAGGGGCTTATCCCCCATGAAAAAAAGTGTGGGGGGGGGGGGGTAAAGGTATGTTCAGCCCCTAATATTTGCCAAGTGCTCCAAGAAGTGGGGACCGCGGGGAGAATTTCGAGGTGGGTGCTGAACATATTCTTAATCGGTCCAATGCACAATATACTAATAATTTTAGGGGAAAAGAACTGTCTAGATGCGATTTATTGTTACCAGAGGTGTCATTTTTGCTGATCTAGGATTTCCTTTTTGCTTAAATTTCGACGCGCCCCGCCAACTGATGGTGGTGCACCGCCTAAATAGTGACGTATAAGCTTCAGTTGTACATCACCATATAAGTTCTTCTATCCGTCCTCCCTAAATTTAAACACGTTCATTAATTGTTTAGATGCAATTTAAAGCCTATATGGGTGTTAATTTTACCGATCTAAAGGTCCCTTATCATCGAAAATTTTGACGCTCCTTGCCAACCGATGATGGCGCTCCGCTTAGATAGTGACGTATAACAAAAGTTGTACATCACCATCTGACCATATGTTCTACTATCAATCCTCTTCAAATTTTTAAACGATAATTAACTATCTAGATACAATTGCAGACATGAGATCCATATTTCAAGGATAGATACATGCAGCTTAGAGCACTCGGGAAGTGCCGTTTCCGGCCATCTGGAGGGTTTGTAAAGCCAAAAAATTTCTTGTACGCTCCGCGCCAACTGATGGTGGCGCTCCGCTTAGATAGTCTTGCTGGAAGGTTTGCCCCCCCCCACTTTCACAACTCAAATCCCGCCCCTGTCAATGACATTGTTGTAAATGCCATCTGCCGTCTATTTTAGTTATACATTTTATATCATATCACGTGAGAATAAGAGTGTATGTTACACATTCTAGCATCAAGTCTTCATAAATCCATGTGGATAGTTTTCTATACAATAGCATGAACGAAATCGGGAAAACTACAACTGCATCATCCTAATTTTCAGTATATTTTCAGTAAGGTTTGTCGCAAGCCTATAAAATGCCCGATCACAAGGTGCGGTGGGGGTTTGTGGCGGGGAGGGGGGGGGGGGTGACTGCGACGAGTACGTTTGCCCTCACATCCAATTTTCAAGTCCCGCAATTCCCTGGGTAGAGAATGGTCTTTCGTGCTGCCGGTGTGATGGGGGGGGGGGGGGTTAGGGGGTTAACGTTAGCTGCGCCAATGTAGCAATACAAATGTATATGGTTGCAGAATATAGCACCATTTTCAATCTAAGCACCCTTATAATTATACATAACTAGGCACCGCCTCCGGACGGTGTTCAATCAAAATGTCCATCATTTTCTGTAAAAGCACCGCTGTAATGATAACATATCCTCATGCATATACTGGGCCTGCATCACACAACCAATATGCACATTAGTTAATGCGTTACTGATGATGGTATTCAGTCATCCAGTGGTGTATGGGAGTAGTCAATGTTATATGTGTACTACAGGTTGTCATACTGTGTTTTGCTGAAACGGAAGCATTCAATGTCCCCTTCAGTTTACCTATCAGCTTTTTCTTGATGGCTCTCAATATGGCAAGGAAGAGGTGGTGTTGACTTCCCAATTTAATTTACTAAACGGATACAAATCCTTAATAATTTTTTTCCATCAGTCAAATTTTAGTCAACAACATTTGCTCTTCATATATAGAGACACAAGTATATACAAACAGATGTCAAAGTGAAAGTTGTTGCCAAATTGCAGTTAGCACTATGTACATTTCCGCATTATAGTGAAGGAATTGGACCTATGCATCAGTATATACGTTAAGGGTTTGAACCTATATGCACTGTCTATGTTCCTTACTTTTTTATCTGCTTTATTTTGAATTGTATTTCGTATAAAAAGCTTGACATTTGCAAGAAATCACTTTGGGGGGGGGGGGGGGGGTGGTAACCGAAAGGGACAACGCCTTTTTTTTTTATGAAAATTGTAAAATACTCGCTTTCATAGATAGAACTTTATTGTCCATTTCAGGAAACGGAAACAGAAATTATTTCCCGTCGACAGTAAACATAAAACAGTAGTGAATACAAACACACCCATACAATAAACAAACTATTAGTGACCAACTACGAGAATGAAACTAAATAAGCAGAGCCAGAACAGTAACAGAGGCAGCACAGAGGGCTGCAAGTGACAGATCACACACTGTGGCCAAGTCGCTTTGCACGCGAGTTAAACATAAATGCACCATCAGTTTGCAACACAGATAACTTTGCAGAAAGGTTCTTCTGTCAATGCTATAATAGGCTATCAGGTATTAAAGATATTCCCAATTTCCAATTATGTTAATATCTTAACTTTTGAAAATTCTATCAAGAGCTCAAAACGAAAAGAAAAATATGTACCTCTATAAAAGATCATCTGATAAGTTGGAGGAGTGGTGTAGGTGTATGGTGGGGAAGGTGGCGGGGTGGGGACCTCGCCAAATGTGTAGCCTTCCAAGCGATATACACATGTCTTGCTTGCCTACATTGGTTGTTTCATGCCTATTATTTGCCACAACGCATTAACAATAATAATAATCATATAATTTACCTGGTTTTAGCGTTGCCTTGTCCTTCTGGGCCATTGCAATCAAATGATTTTGACACGTTGAGTTCAGCATATCCATACCTTGACGGGTTACATTGAAAGTTTGGATATTCCGGCTGAAGAAAAAACAAAGAGCCAAATCAAAATAGTTAGATTTTAGCATCAGTGTTTACCGTACTATATTTTAATGGTAACTACGCGTGCATCAAACAGTGGGCTATAGTTTGAAGACATTTGATCAGGACAAAAGGAAGACATGGAAAGTAGAGGCTATAGGGAAGGTATGGGGTGGGGGGGGGGGGGTTGCACAACCATTTTTTACCTACAGTTTCATCCATCATATTTAGCAGGGGCGTCAATCCGGATTGAAAAGTGGGAAGGGGGGGGAGGGGGCATACATGACTGAACATGGATAAAACTGAAGCAGTCCGCGAAGCCTTTATCGGGTGGGGGTCTTCGACCTATAGTTAGTCTCTAAAAAGTTGGTAAATCTATAGCATTGCTAGAATCAGTTGTGTACGCTTATTTATCAAAACAGTTTGAAATTGAGCAAGGAGTGAATTGCACTTCGTGTAGTTGTATTACATGCACTTAACCGGCGGTTAAAATGTTTACACACAGACTAGATAGAGATATGACGATAAAATATAACAGAAAAAGATAAAATATTTCACTTCAAGGGGACAGTTTTCAGATGTTAAGAATATGATATATATATTTATACATATAAATATACAATATTACATAAAATGAAATACATACCTCGTCTTTCACCGTCGAATTTTTAATTCCTCCGCAACATGAATAGTACTTGATGTTAATGAAAACCTTTAGGTTGAAGTTTGTACATTCCCCCTGTTTAGTAACTTCTTCGCCGTCTGGTTGGGGTTGTGTCTGAGCTGGATCAGCTGCAACTACGATATTTCGCTCAGGGTTCCTTAAATTTCCCGATTTAGGTTTCTTTCCTTCACATGTTCCTTGTCCCGAAAGAAACAGAACTACTGCAACGATTGCATATGAATAATCTCTCCAACGTAAGAACATTTTGGAAACTTCTTTGCAGGATCAACTGGGTGGAGGCTTTAAAACTGATTTAGAAATGTTAATCTCTTTGAAATGTTTAGAATATTTGGAGATGGCAATCTAAATCCTGGTGCAATTATAAATGACAATATTATTTAGAGTTTCACGGTTGAAAGCTTCAATGTTATGTATGAGGTTGTGTTGTCCGTCAAGCTTGTTTTTATAGATACAAACTGACACTAAGGAAGTCCTATTATACGGTAGCCTTAAAAAGCCATTCAACTTTTTTATGTCTAATCGTTTATTATGAGGATTATATGAGACTGTAATGGCCTATTTTTTATTTAATTAAAAGAATGATAAACAAAACAAGCATTTAGTAAAATTTGGAAAAAGAAACAAGTTTCATTGATTTTGCCCCCAGAATGTCGGATTACATACATATCAAGTGATTCTGAAGTAGGTCTTATTCTAGGCTGTAATTTTACAAGCGATCACACAGTTTACGTTGAAGCCACTTTGGATTTTTGGTTAAACCCTGCAGGATGTTAAATGTTAAACATTACAAAGTAACTAGCACACCGAATAATGACCGTCTGTTTCCGTTGAGGCGTTAATTTACTTATACACAATTAAGACACTAGCTCTTGAAACATTCTCTGCCGCAAACCATTCTGGCTTTTTGTCGAATGGCTTGAGATGTGATCCATAGCTGCAGGGTTACATGGAAAAAAAGTGCAATGCACTTTGGCTTCTTAATGTGCTCTTGTAACCAGAGCATAACCTGGTTAATGTTTTGTATAGTTATCCTTTCCTTTCATTTTCTTACTTTTGTTTCTATTCATTTGACAATGAATAACCTTTATATACTTGGTAGATTTATGAGTTCCCTTAATTTTCACTTTTATTGCTAACTACTACATGGCAACAGTTAGTGGTCCGGTGGCCATGTGCGACCCACTGGCGGATCCAGGGCCTTTGTTTGGGAGGGGCCAAAGTGGCATTAGAGTGATATGGGGGAGGGGTCTAAGGGGAGGGGGAAAATTTTCTATTGCTGAATGCCGTCAGATGCAATTTGATGCGACAAAAGTGTACAATGGTGATTTTAATTTACTTCTAAAAAAATGTTTCCCAGGTGTAATTTTCTAAAATATTTATAAAACAAAGTTGGGATCATCTTTCTCAAGAAATTTTATTTCTCATAGGTTATAAATTTCTTACAACCAGCCTGTAACTGCAAAATGGTGTTAAACTGTAAATCCTCATGCTCATACATTTACATAGCTCCCAACTCTTGAGAAGGCAAATGCTGGTCCATGCCACGAATCCCCGTCCTGGGGGAGGGGTATAAGGGGAGGGGGTGTCCCCCTCCCCTTTTGATTTCTTTTGGAATCCTGGTGATGCCTACATGTAAAATGGTGGCAATTAGAAAGGCTTTTGTCACCCAAAATTTTCTGAGAAATATGCATTTTTTTGTGTGTAACATCAATAAATTGAATAGTAGGTGATAATTCATTCTTTCCCGTGGCATGAAAATGTTCGCTGCTCGCCCCAATGAAAAGAAATATAGGCTAATTTGAGGTTCAAATGATGTAAAGGAGGTTTTATACTCTATTATGCTAAATGCTAAAGAAATGATGGTTGCTAAGTCAAAATTTGATGCAAATTTTTTTATGTATACTTGACAATTACAATGCGGTTTTTTCGGACGCTTGTGCGGGTCAGCGGGTTTGGGTGTAAGAATGCGGGTCTAATTCCCGCGAATTGCGGGTCAGTTGGGAGCTCTGCATTTAATTTTAAAACAGAATACGAAAAGGTTTAGACTAGTCTATCACTGCTATTCCTCTCGAATTTTTTAATTTCCAATCATATGATTTAGCGGATGTTCGGAAACACTTTTTGGCTCACCTTGGGGGGGGGGGCCCCCTTGGCCCCCCCTCCCCCTTGGATCCGCCAGTGGTGCGACCTGTCTTTTTCTTAAGCTAAGTAATTGTTTTGCGTGGTCCTATTTTCTAGGAATATATGAGTGGCTCCAAGAGTCTATCCTTTTTCAGAACTGTGGGTTAAATAGACAATTTTATAACTTTTGTTTGGTTAGATAGGAATGTTTTGGTGAAAGATGATTATTTTAAATGTACCTTAGGATACCATAAGTTAAGTAATGTGTCTGGTAAACTATGTATTAAGTGTAAATTGACAGCTGGTTGGTCACTGGACCTCGGATACCAGGAAGTGGAGGGCAAGCTGGTCTAGAGTACTGTAGGAGGGGGAAAGTTGAGACAAAGGCTAAATCATGAATATTCAATGAACCAACCTTTTGTGTTTAATTGGTTTAAAGTGGTCATGTGTGAGTTGCCTTGTATTATTATTATGGGATGTATTCTTATTATTATGGGATGTATTCTTATTATTATGGGATGGAGTGAATAGGGTAGCATGGTAGGGGGAAATTAAGAAAAGACACTGACGCCGAGTTAAGTTTACAGTAGGTTAGAGAAGAAGAGGGGAAGGGTTGAGTTTGTAATAGTTAGAGGAGAAGAGGGGAAGGATTAAGTTTGAAATGGTTGGGCACGAGATAATAATTATTTTC
The DNA here is from genome assembly GCF_037975245.1 of Apostichopus japonicus. Taxonomy (NCBI): domain Eukaryota; kingdom Metazoa; phylum Echinodermata; class Holothuroidea; order Aspidochirotida; family Stichopodidae; genus Apostichopus; species Apostichopus japonicus. Next base: position 4,765,503 of record NC_092562.1, read on the forward strand.
TGAGACTAACTTCACCAGTAATAGAGTAGAGGACCAGTATTAAATTAATTAGAAGTTAAATGGACACTTGAAGCTATTTACCCATGGAGTTTTTATAGAAGTTTAGTGAATACCTGGAGCTTGTTCTACAAATGGATATTCTATTTTAGTAAAACCCTGGAACTGTTTTACAAGGAAACTTCATATTTAATAAAAGTTTATCACCTGAAGTTGTACCAATGGAGGCAGAACTATATTTCATCCTGTGCTAATATCTGGCAACCCTATTATTTGTTGTGCTGATTTTCTGTTGTGCTGGAACTATAAATCCCCATTTTAATTCTACGTCTTTGTTTGGATCCGGAAGTGAACCCTGGGATGACCCAACCTGAGTCATGAACAGTTCCGCCTAAAGGCGCCCCAAGCTGAGACGCCCCAAGAGGTTATTTCCCCGAGTCGCGAGCCATCCAGAGAACCACCCAATCCAGGGACGTCCCCAACTAAGTGAACCGCCCTAGAAGTTCCCCAAGGAGACTATTTCTTTCTCAAATTGTATTCGGTCGACCCGCGCCGCGATTTTGTTATTATTTTCGTTGGGACTGATAAGTATTATTTTTCCATTAAATTCAGTGAAGTCGTTATAAGAAGTAAGAGTTCCGAGATATGTAAGTTACACCCATTTATATTATTTCACATTAAGTTTCAGTAACCCCATTGATCTTAATACAACGTCCATGTGCATCGTTAACACACCACTTTACTTTTATTTGTTTGTTTTTGCGTGAGCATTCCGCCTTTTTAAGTTGTCCCCACGATCTCAGAGTAAACAGGCCCTACCTAATTTGGAGGTGTCACTTGTAATCTTCCCAAACCTAAAAATATATTTACGCCTGGTCACTGCGTTTTTGAACGGCTACACTATTCAAAGAAAATCTTTACAAACCGTATGCTATGGAATATTTACATGCCCGCTACAAGTGTAAATTGACAACCCTCCCCCCCACTTTTCCCTCCGTCTCTTTCTCTCTCTCTCTGGAAATATTATTGGTATGTCCATATCAAACTGACGGAAGAAGAAGGAGAACATGGTAAGCACAGTAAAACAGTAAACGGGGATTCAGTTAGCTTCTGAATATCCTGCTTGGTATGGAAAAGGTCAGTAATTATATGATTATTATGTATAATAGAATAATAATGGTATAATATAATTGATCATTATTGCTACGATTGATTTGGAACTGGTATGAGTCGTCATTATTTGCCACATCATCTCAATATGCTCTCGTCGTATGGCCTTCTAAGGCTTCCGTATAATTCCCTGTTATGTTACTGTACACTGTTGGTTCGTTACTATGGATATAAAAAAAACTGGTGTGATTTTTTTTTTGTGGTAAATTCTAGTATACGAATTGGGTATGTTAATGAATGTTAATTATTCATTATACAAATTATATATTTTACTAGTCATTGTATACAATATTATATATCGTGCCCATGTTAATGCATTCATTGTATAGTTGCCGGATAATCCTCCGCATAACCATCTCAAGAATTTTACTGGCATCCCTATATGCTAATGCATTTCTTTTGTCCCATGCTATAGCTTTCTATTGATAGGCGTACATGATATTACGTTTGGCAGCAGTTTAGAGTATACGTTGTGCATACGTAACCAGGCTAACGGTAATAGTTGAACAGATTAGGCATAGGCCTATGTAACTTTGTATTTGTATAGGTTCGCCGGCCTATCAGCATGTTCCTATGCTGCCTCTATTAAAACTATTTAAATAGTTTTAATGTTCCTATGCTGCCTCTATTAAAACTATTAAAATAGTTTTAATCGACTGGTAAGTGTTTATTGATATTTAATATTATTATATGTGTTCTGTCGTTATATAGGAATGGACTGCCGCTGTATAGTGCCGGTTAGCTAGCTGTTTTCCATTTTCGTTCACTACACTGTAGGTAGCTAACGCAGGGCCTCCCCCACCCCATCCCCACCCCATCCCCGCCCATTGTTATGCACGGCATTCAGTGTTCCGACACTGCGCTAGTGCACTCATAGGCCAACTTTCTCCTTGTGCCAATATTTCCCGGTAGATATCGCTTCTTTGCCTAGTATTTGTCGCTATTTCGAGACTTCCTATCGATCAATATACCATTTCGAATTTTAACCCATCCTGTCAACGTCGGGTCGTACAGTGACGACTGCCCTATACGAGGCCAATATAGCCGGTAGTTTCCGTGTCTCCCCACCATAGACACATCCTCAAAATTGGTCCATGAAGATAACTAACTCAGATACTGAAACAACGATAACTGGCGAACAACTGTCGAATAAAACAAAAAAAATTATTCCATTTTGTGAGCATGTGTCGTGATATTTTCAGCTAAGTTTAGGTAGTATATGAGGCATATACCCTTTATTTATGATCTTATTATATGACAAGAAGTGACTGTTTCTTCATGTTATTTTAAAGTGCTTGTAACTTTCGATTGTTTCGGTAGGTCTTTCATTTCTACCACCCCCAATTCACACAACAGAAATTTTCAGGGACGAAGGGAATGCACAAAATTGTCAAAAAGAAAAAAATATCCATATGATACTCGATAGGCAACCTTTGGTTTTGAAACACATTGACATTGACATTGACATCATTTATTTCCATCATCAATTAAATACAAGAATGTTGAGCGTAACATTTTTAAGCTCACAGAAAGCACAATACAATATAGAGACAACATTCGTTGAATGGATATATATGTGGATAAATAAAGATTTAATGGAAATGGAGAAAAAAGAAGCAAAATGCGTATAGGTGTAGTCATCTTATTCAGTGGCGTAGGAAGGTACTTTTGAGTGGTGGGGGGGGGGCTGAAGACTGATGGCCGGCCTGGGGGAGGGTCTAAGGGGAGGGGTGTCCCCCTCCCCTTTGGAAATTTGTTGGCATTTCCAGGTGGCCTCAGATGCAATTTGGTGCAATGTAGCACACTTCAACACCCACTCCATTGTGTAAATAATTTTGCATTTTCACCTGGCCTTAGATGCAATTTGGTGCTCCAAATGAGATTTTTTTCTCATTTGGAAATGAAAAAGGGGTTTTCTGACTTGCCAAGCGGGGGGGGGGGGGGGCGGAATGATACTTCCGCCCCTCCATATTTTTCACTGGGGGGTGGCTGGCGCCCCCGGTTCCTACGCCCTTGGTCTTATTTATACAAGGCCGTAGCCAATGGGGCTTCGTGGCACGTGCAAGGCGTCCTCATCCCTTCCTCTTCCTTTATACCGAAACAAAAATTTATAATTTTCATCACAAATTCCTGATTAGTAACAGAGGGTACTCTATATAGTGTCATGAAAATTGTATCGATACATGCGTAAATTAACTTACTAATTCCCCTATACTAAAACGGGGACAACAATTTGTCGCATTGAATCCCTGGTTAACCCGTTTCGTGGGATAGTAATATTAGTACCCCAGTAAAGAATTCTAGCGATTTTCCTACTATTCCAAATGGTCACTCGCATTTCAATCGCGTAGTTTACCTTGGCAACTCGCCATTTGTGTGATTTGTTAATATAAATATAATGCCTCGGAAGTCGCTGCAAATAAATCTAGAAGTCGTTGTGCAAGCGGTAAGAAATGTGTGATGCGCTTAGTCGTATATTTTTGTAAGAATATCAATATCACACCCAGATATTTGTAGAAAACGTTAACGTTAAGCCTGACGTTCCTGTACTGTAACATAGAACTTAGTGTAGGCTGCCGAGATGTACTGTTCCAACCTAACATAAGTTAGGCTTACATATCCTAAGCTAAGTGACCTAACTTCCTAAGTTAGGCTAGGCCTAGGTTGGTATTCAGTTACATAAGCTAGTACACAGGTGCTCTCAACGTAATACAAACAGTATATCCAAGTAAAAAAAGGCAAAAAGATCGCAGAGCCACAGTCAATGCTAGTCTAACCAAAGACTAACTTGGTCTGAGCCTAGGCTAGGGCCAGGGTGAACACTAACTGAGCATTTTCAATCTTTCTATAGCCTAGCAATTACGCCGGATCTATTGCCATTCTGCCATGGGTACATATGGCCATAGCTTTCAAGCCTTTTTCAAATTTCGAAGTCATTCACGCAGAGATATCTTATTAATGTAATTAATTATTTTAATAATGATGCAAAGGGAAAACAATGGGATATATTTTGCCCCTTACTTGGCAAACAGGGTTTCCAAGTCATTAGCATACTGCAGATATTTTATAAATGTGATCAGTACATGTTATAAAGTTTGCAAAGGGAAAACAACGGGTACATACAGTATTTTACACCTAACTCGGATAAACAAGGCATCGGAGGAATTTCAAAGTTATTCCCACAGATATTTTATTAACGTCTACACAAACTGTTGCTAGTGGAACAACATGGGTAACATTTTACATTGTTATTTCTTACCTACATACTAACGTTACTCCTACCCACAGTAATATGCTCTTTCCACCATAGATAAAGTTCTTTACTGCCATGGCGGAAAGGCACTTTTCCATGGTGGAAAGAGCACATTTTTTAAGTACCGATGGCAGAATGACTAGAACTAGGCCACGCAAGGCTCAATAACGTGAAAGTTCATTTCTTTACTATCAAACTGTCTGTGAACCAGGAAAAACTATACTTATTGTTACTGCCCAAGCAAAATAGATGATATCTAGGCTATAACATTTCTGGAAATTCCAATCATACCCCTCCCAGAAGTAGAGGAAAACATTTGATTAGTTTAAAGTTGTATTTTTCAAGATACGATACGCCAAAGCTGGTGACTGGAAGTTGAACACCTAAAGAAGTAAATCAAATATTCATTGTCAGATGTAAACTGAGAAACTGATATGTTATTTTTTGTGTGATGACTAAAAATAGGTGATGAGGTTCAGTCCTATAGCCAATAAATCAAAAATTTACCAAAGCAAACAGTGAATCCCTGGCCAACCACAGGAATTATTCCATTTGTCATCGAAATTAAGCAGCTTCATTTGTATTCAATTTTTCACTCGCTGTAGCCTTAGTATCCAACAAGTGTAAACCAAGAGGGAAATTTTAAGGTTGAATTTCTGTGTTATTTACCTACAGTAAGTTCTGGGATTCCGATATGACACATTCTGACAACCCGAGCTCTGTAGTTCATGAAGCCCACTGGTCTAATATCACCAGTGATCTGATGTGGTTTGGCAGGGAGAGATTATTAATATTTGCTTAGGGTTTATAAGAATGCTTTGAACATTGTGTCTGAGCATTCTCGGCCTAAATGCTAAGTAGGCCTATTTCATTAGCAATCAAATACCATTCACCAGGTTTAACAATGTTATAACTGCCAAAGTTATTTTACAAATTCAAAATTGCCAATGAGGTACTAGTCTTATGAAGGTTTTCAGATACTCCGTGTTCTTCTTGCGATACGATACGATATGTCTTATGATGTGCTGTTTCCACCGTAAGGTGCTTCAGCGAGCCAGGAGCAAAAGTCCCTGGCCAGAAAAATAAGACTCCAATTCTTAGGAGCGGACGAGCTTGGGAGTATGAAATGTGTACTTGGTTGGAGGAAAGTAGCTTGTTTTGGGAGGTTATGCATGGTTGTTGATGATGTGTCAGAGCGATGGAAACTTCAATCCCGCATTGCTCCTAGTGGAAGCCAGATTGGCCTAGCCCTAGTGTAATTTGTATATATATACAGACCTACATCAGGTATCAGAAAATTAATCCTTTACCTCACAGAATTTGTCAGAGTCATTTGAATACACGTTTGTTTGTATTATGTTTACAGGTAACATGCCCAGGAGTGATTTTGAAAGACCGAGGTGATGTTTTCCTACGGATCGTTCTACTTGGATTTCAGAGAAACTCTTTATGTTTACCTCCAGTGTTTCCTCTGCTATATCACCAAACATTTACCTTTAACAGGGTGAGTAAATTGAGACATGCCATGAGTAGTAGTTTTGCTAATTTTGAATAGCATTTATGTAAAACCAGATTAGTTCCAACAACATGGCTTCCAAAATGCGATGTGCAGTGCAACTTCCTACAGTACCTGTTCTTTGAGTGTTCTATTAAACACTGTTATGGCTGAATGATTTTTTTTTTTCTATTGCCATGCTGAAGGCTTTCATATATGATAAACTGCGAAGGATTTGCTCATTAGCAACAGTAAAGAAACAGTTTTACCAGCACAAGCTCTAGTTGCATAGTGCGTCAAGGTATCAGTAACTGTGGTACACAGACATACCCTTTTTTAACTGCTGTTTTAGTAGTATATTGATGTGACATTTAAATGCATTTATATACACTGTATGATCAATACTTAGTATTATATTGCACCAATTACCATGTACAATGACAATGCTAGGTCCATTGAGATCCATGTACAAGGAGCGACAATGCTAGGTCCATTGAGGAAGTCATTCTTTTCCTGTTTTTTTTGGAAGAGCCTGGGATGTAATTGAAATGTGTACCTGGGCCAGTTTCATCAACTTAACAGATGGTATATTCCCTACAGCTACTGTACTGTGTAGACATGTGCAAGATATGTAGAAAATCTATAGGCTATGTTGTTCTGTGTCTATATGAGACCTGGTCAATATATGCACTGTATATACTAATGCTAACAAGCTTCCTCTAAGGTAAACACTATGATAATTTGTATCTTAGTACAGTTCTCACATGGTCCATTCCACTACGTACCTGGCATATTACCTTGGCTTGAATGGAAGTCCATGCCCTAATTCACTTGCACATTGTTGTGCATGGTGGTTGGAAGCTGAAGCTGTGTCTATCCTGTGAAATACTCTCCCTGATCCTTAGTTAGGAAAATAATCGTATTTCATCATAAGTTGTTCAAAGATGACCATGGCATGCATTACAAACTTGCCAAGTTTTAAGCATTGCGTGTGAAGCAACATTAATTCAGGTATTTTCCATCATAGAATTTGTTATCAAGCTGTTTGGGGAAGGTTGTTCATAACAGTCACGTATCTCTATCTGTAGAACAATAACGATGGTTGGGTTAATCATTACTTAATGTATCCTACTTTCAACCATGGAATGTTTCCATCCAGTCCCATCCCCCCCACCCCCTACCATTCAGGGCATAATGTATCTGGTATCACATGACAAAATGTTATGCAGAATGGTCACATTGCTTTACAAGTCCAAAGATGGATTTTTTCAACTTGAAACTGTATGCCCTATACTCACCATGGCAAGCTGTAACAGTTCATTGTTGTGGTTCATTTTACTGTTATTTGGTTGTTGATACCAAATAAAGCCAACTCTACATAATACTTTCTCTATTGTTGCACTGGTTTTGGAGTACATCCATATTTGGCATAACTAAAGTGACTTGAAGACTTGGAAGTGACTTTTGACCGCCAGTGTCGTTACTACAGTATTACTTCCTGTTTGGTCTGAGTCAGACCTACAGTAGATACTTAGGTATGGTTAGCTCTATCACCTGTTTACTTGCTGTTATAACTCTGTGCTTAGATCAATGCCTTCAGTACAGGGGAAGGATGACACTCACAAATCAATCAAACAACTTCCCTATCACATCTGAAACCTGCTGATCTTACTTCCATAAATAGTATCAAACACAAGTGGATGCAGCTAAGTACTTCTAGTGATAATAGTATGTCATATAAATTCAGCTAACACTGCACCACACTGTGCCCCACCTGTACTCCCTCTTCTCCCTCTTCTCCCTCTCCGAGTCCCCTGTTTGCTCCCTCTTTTTCCTTCATCTTCTCCCCTTCTCTTCCCTCATCTTCTCTTCTCCTTTCCCCTCTTCTCCCCCTCTTCTCATCCTTTTTCTCCCATCCTTTCCGAAGCCCACCTTTTATCCTCAACCCACCTCTTCGCTCAATCCACCACTTTCCCTCATACCCCTACTCTCCCTCCCCCCCCCCCCAAAGAAGACAAAGAAAACAAGATATATGCTTACAAATTGGGTTGTAATAGCTAAATGCTGCCTGAATTGGTTTCACAATATACTGTACCTGACTTATGTGATAATTTTCAGACATACATAGCAGAGGCTGTACATACTGTACCCTACTGTGCACTTATAATGTAAAGTTTAATATGTAACATTTTACATGATTACACACTTCAAGGTTATCCAAAGGACTTTGTATAAAAAAAATTGTGTGTTTTCTCATGGATGGCATTGACCATTGCTTACTTTGGGCCTCACTTAGCTTTATTCTGTTCAGTGGATATTGATGGTGATGAGTCGATGTCTCATTTCCTTGCAGGCTTTCCCAGGATGTTCAAGATTGATAGATCTAGAGCAAGTGTTAGAGGAGGAACCGGTTCTATTAGAATTGATTCAATTAGATGAGGAGGACCTCACAGATGGAGCCAGAGTGATTGCCTTTTATCATTCATCCATCAAGGAGTTTCTCTTTCCCAGGGATAGTCTCATACCAACCTATGCCGATAGCGAGCAAGAGGTCTTGATGCAACGAACTTTCTGGTTCAGTGTAAGTTACAAACAGTATCATGTATATATCCGTTACGAGAAATAGAAATTAGGTTTCAAATTTATGTAAACCGTTATGAGGTGCTGTCGGCTTTCTCATTCGAGAGAAACCAAAGTCTGGAAGCCAGAAGGATGGTGGGAAGGAGGGGATGAGGAAAGGAGGGCATGGTGAGGGGATTGGAGGGTGAGGGAAGGGAGGGAAGGAGGTGATGGGAGGGAAGGAGAGGATGGGAGGGTGAGGGAAGGAGGGGATTGGACGGAAGGAGGGAATGGGGAGGGGTGAGGGAAGGAGGAAGAGGAAGAATTTTCCGCAATAGGCAAAAGAAAGCCATGCGATTGTGATGTCATCTTTGTCTTTGGGTGAATGTGTATGTATGCGTGCATGTTTTGATGTCTGTATTTGTAAACACTAACTCCCAAACAAAAGGTTGGAATGAAAATCACACGTGGTATCTGGATCCATCTTAGTGAGTACAAGAACTCCATAATTTCCTTGAGGGCAATGGACATTTGGGGTCAACAGCTCTAGGTAAAATTCCACGTGCTGTTTCTACTGTTTTCTCATAAACTGCAAGCTTAGAATGAAAGGAGCATAAATCAAATTGTTCTGTCTGGGGTTTGAACCCTAGACTGAAACCAACATGAACAGAGCACTCACCATTATTCCACAGTATATACCTTTTAAGAAGTTTGGTTTGGTTTCTTATATATTTTAACCTTGTAATGCAATGGAGGAGGCTTCCTTGTTTTAATCATTTTTAAAAACAGAACATATGGCAAGGACTTGCAAAACCTGTTGGCTTTCTGGTTGGTTTAAATATTAGTAGATAATGTTATATTTAAAAATTTCAACTTGGTTTGTTTTATAGAGGAGAGGGTGTGACAGAGTAGTTGGAGGGGGGGGGGAGTGATGGATGGATGGATGCCATATTCTGCTGGGGTATGGGCCTACAGTAAAGTTACATGGTCATTGTTGTTAAGTTTGTTTGGAGATGTTAAAGGTTGCCTCACAAAGGGGAGAACCTGTCTCACTTCTTGTTTACAATATTGTAGTGCTGTTGCTCACTATATTAATTAATAGTTTGGGAGATTTGAACCTTAACCTTTTTAACACAAATAACATGTTCTACATTCCGTTTCTGCTCCAACAACAACCAGGAGGGTTTGGTGCAAGCATGGCAATATTGTAGTAAACTTTGACACTTCATGTATTAGTACTGTAAACTAAATCTTTTAAATCATGGTCTCAGGTATGCTATGAAATTCCTTCTTTTCTTGTTAAATTTTCAAATTCTTCCTCTTTACAGGGTATCTCGCCAAAGCTGGAGTTTTCTTCCAAAACCACTATCAGTGACACATCAACTCCCGTTTTGGACAGCTACTTTGAAAATGGAGCAGAGAATACATCAAAATCAAAATCGGTTTCTTTTGTCAGAGGGAGCAGCAAAAAAGCCAAGAGAAGGTACAGATACAAATAGATAGACAACTAAACAGAAAATGGCTTAATGCCATATTTTTTATTGGTTTCGATGATAATCGTAACCTTTGCATTCATGATGGCGTATGTGTGTGTGTGTGTATGTGAGAGAGTGTTTGTGACTCCCAGCTTGTAAACACGATATCTAAAGAAGGGAAGGTCAGACCAACTTCATATTTGAATCCACAATTCATTTTTGAATTCTTTTTTTTGAACACTGGCATGTTGTAGCAACTTGGCTACAGTTTTGAAATTGTTGGCCTGTATTGTAAAGGTGAACTGGGGAAGGGATAGATTTCTGTAAAAATGCTCCCAGAACTTAACAATTTGTAATAAATTGTTTAGACTTTCATATATAAACTTCATGTTGTTTTTGTGATATGCCAAAGAATGTAGGTGTTAATTCCAAGGATTCAAAGGATGTTTTTGTAGGAATACGTCAGAGCCCAATCAGATAATAACTTCTGCTTTTATGGTCAAGTCATCACTTGATAGCCTACAACATGCGTAATACTATAAACATCCTGAAGACTGCAACAATAGGAATTACCTGCAAATATTTGACTATCATTGTAATGGAAGGTTCCGAACACAGGAAAAGAAAAAATGTCAAATTGTAGATTATCTGATATTTATTGGGGTAAAGTATGAGATATAATGTAAATGGTCCCATGAAAACCTGTAAATAAGTGACTTCAGTTAATATCAGATTCAATATTCAGTAAAAGCTATATGCTGCACAAAACAAAAACAGGACCTACTATACCTATTGATTGTTAGATTGAAAATGTGTGCTCCTTAAAGTACAATGGACACGTAGCCAATCTGCCCCATAATCAGTATATTTGTTGTGTGTGTTAATCTCGTTCAAACTCTGTTGTTCAAGGTTTTTGAAAAGCTCTTTTCGTTTCCAAGATATATATACACGTTTGAAGTTTTGGTAAAACTGGGAAACTCATTATATTTGTGCAAGCTATGACATGGAGTGTTGCACTTGTGCAAAATTTCTTATTTTAGGCCTTGAAAGGGTAGCCCCACATTACCAGCCCACAATATACCATTTGAATAATGTGATGTTTGGACTCGATCTGTTCAAAGAAGACGATGAAATATTGTAAAAAGTCACCTTAAGCCACAAACCTGTGTTCAGTGTCCTTGAAATGATGGTTGTACAAGCAAAAGAAATTATATAACAGAAAATTAGGCAGAAAATTATATAACAGAAAACAGTCACTCCCTGTATATCATCAATGTGCATATTTAGCTAGTGTTTATTCATAAATGAAACTAGAAGTAAGAAAAGATTTGTAAAGTGGTTTTCTTCGATGGATTTTGATGGGAGTTGCCTAAGCAATTGTCGTGCTTTCTAATGCCTATCAGAGTGAGTAGAATGTTGTTCATTGGTGTCCATAGAACTTTAAGACAGAATGGACTAGCAAGTATTCAGTACTTAGTATAAACAATAATGAAACCATCCAACTTGTTCTACTCTTTTGGAACCACCATTATAAAATATATTTGAAAAGTTGAATTTTAGCATCTTTATCGCTGTCGTTTGCTTTGCTCTGTTATACTCTGCGTTCAATAACTTTGCATAGGGAAAGGTTTCGAAACATGAGAAAATTGTGAGAAAAAAGAGGACATTAATCAATAAAGTTCAGCTTTATATTTCCTTCTGCCTCCCTCCCCCCCCCCCCTTTGCATTGCCCCTATTTATAAGAGATCAGAGTAGGTTTATACAGTTTACAAACAAATCGTCACTTGCAAGCAACTCTTTATATAGTTCAGAGATGAAAAGTTTAATATGGTAATGATAACAGATAAACAAAGTAATTTTAAACAAAGATGGCATTGTTCTTGTTTACAGAACGAAGAGCTACGGGAGTCCTAGTAGTAATTCATCTATACTGAAATCATCAAGCAGGACTAGGGTACCACGGCTGAAGACCAGTAAGATGGATGAGAGGGCGCCATTCATAATCAAAAGGGTAACATGATACTCTTGCTTAAACAACAATGAATGATCACTTGAAAACTCTGTTGAAAAAGCTGACATTTGCTAAATTACTTCATATGAGCAAACATTTTTTTTTCTTTATAGTTAACTGCAGTTGAAAAATAGCTATATAAATCATAGGGCAGGCTCTTTTGAATTACTGTGTGTGACATGTGATAGGAGTGCCACGAACAATGGCTCTCACTGTTTGATGATTTTTTTTTAAGGGCAAGGGTACCATTGACTTCTCTTATTAAGCCATTTGTGGTCCCCGTCCGATGGATGGGTGAGTGCTTCCAACATCTGACCACATACATATGAAGGAAATTCCTGTCCATCACCACAGCATTGTTAGCCATCACGAACAACCAAATATTCCTTTCCCAATTCAAAACCAAAGATACCACCACCAAAACAAAAAAAAAAGGGCCACGCAAACGTTCTAGAGCAAGGGAACCTGTGTTCGCTTTTGAAAGTAATAATAAATGCCAAAATGAGACAAAAAATTAATGGTCTAGTATCTTCTATGAGCTAATCATAGCCTAACCATAAAATGACTAGCACAAATATCACTAGGTTTGCCATTTCCTTATTATTTTGTCACCAAAGAACAATGTCATTTCCATTTCCTTGTTCAGAAGGATGCTGTAAAACTGTTTCATCCAGAAAAAGGGAAATTGCAAAGCAAAAAAAAACATATGATAACAAATAAGGAAAGAATAGAATAGGTTCATTTTGTAGTGGTGCTGAATTAAATTTTGTATTATCATTTAGTCAACATTTAAAATTTTTCATTTTGATGAATGCAGAAGGACAGTTTCAATCGAGCAGTGTCACCCAGCAGGGCAAGATCTCCTTCTCCACGCCGGCCGGCATCCGCTCCTCCCAAGACTAGCCAATCCATTAAGAGGAAATCATTATTACCACTACAAGAAAAGGTTCCCTCATGTATGTATCACCTTCAGGAGTATCATGTTGAATTGATGTTTGCCCACTACCCCTTTAAAGGCATTGAAGACTTTCACACCCTTAAAGGGATTGTAGACTCACACAAAAAGAAACGTCTAATGCCGGTAATCTGACCTAGTTTCGAATGAGTTGTAACAGAAGTGTTAGACACCACCATCGATCCCAGAAAATACACACACAGCTTGCTACCATTGGTAATTAGACACTAGTGTACAGTCATTACATACAGCTGCGGTCAATACCCACAGCACAGTGTACAAACGATACAGCGATGGACATCTCAGGTCCAGCTAAAGATAACAAGGTATCACATTTCATTACTGTCTGCATTTTGTAGCAACACAAACAAAATGTCACTTGCAAGCAACAGAAAGTTAACTTTTCCAGATGGCCGCACGCGGTTTGGGGCGAGTCTTCAATGCCTTTAATGTATGTGGTATTAAATACGGTCATTATTTTATAGTCATCTTTGTAAAATCTTTATGATACTGCTGCTCTTAAATGTATGTGGTATTAAATACTGTCATGATTTTATAGTCCTCTTTGTAAAATCTTTATGATACCCCTGCTCTTTAATGTATGCCGTATTAAATACGGTCTTTATTTTATAGTCTTTGTAAAATCTTTATTATACAGCTGCTCTTTAATGTATGTGGTATTACATACGGTCATTATTTTATAGTCATCTTTGTAAAATCTTTATGATACCGCTGCTCTGTAATGTATGTGGTATTAAATACAGCTATTATTTTATAGTCATCTTTGTAAAATCTTTATGATACCGCTGCTCTATAATGTATATTGTATTAAATACAGTCAGTATTTTATAGTCATCTTTGTAAACTCTTTATGATACCGCTGCTCTATAATGCATGTGGTATTTTATAGTCATCTTTGTAAAATCTTTTTGATACCGCTGCTCTGTAATGCATGTGGTATTAAATACAGTCATTATTTTATAGTCATCTTTGTAAAATCTTTATGATACCCCTGCTATTTAATGTATGTGGTATTACATACGGTCATTATTTTATGGTCGTCTTTGTAAAATCTTTATGATACCCCTGCTATTTAATGTATGTGGTATTACATACGGTCAGTATTTTATAGTTATCTTTGTAAAATCTTTATGATACCGCTGCTCTGTAATGTATGTGGTATTAAATACAGTCATTATTTTATAGTCATCTTTGTAAAAATCTTTACGATACCGCTGCTCTGTAATGTATGTGGTATTAAATACAGTCATTATTTTATAGTCATCTTTGTAAAATCTTTACGATACCGCTGCTCTGTAATGTATGTGGTATTAAATACAGTCATTATTTTATAGTCATCTTTGTAAAATCTTTACGATACCGCAGGTTACATCTCAGAAGAAGAGTGTCGCATCTGTCAGGTCTATCATCGTTACCTGGGTAGAAGGTACTGGGGTCACAAGAAGTACTATCACCCCTCTCGCGAGACCCCTAATGGATCCAAATTGGTGAGACAGATATGTACTATGTAATATATAAAGGATATTTGGTTTACCGGGTGATTATAATATTTTTAATTTCTAAATTTATTGAAGATTATGGTAATATCATGTGAAAGAAGCAGTGAGGAATTTGTGACCTTTTGAGTTGCCCAATTTAATATATCATTGATGATGTGACAAGTTACGATTAAGAGGTTGATTTTATGAAAGGCAAAATATTTCCGTGTCAGCATTGTTTGATTATAAGCACACTTTCACACATCATCACTATAATCTTGCTACCGGAGACCAAGTATCGGAAATGGTACCAATTATTCCAGCTACCAATTGGGGGGGAAAAGTTTTCTTCCCCTAAAATGAAAACTATCCTTTCCTGTTTTGCTTATTTTCAAAGAAGTATGGAGTGAGAACTACGCATATGTGCGTTACCCAAGACCCAAGCACCTTTTAGGGACAAATCCTCCCAAATGATCAAAAGTCAGTTTGAGTGTATTCTGCAAAATCATTTCTTTTTCAAAACTTTGCGGTTTGAGGAAGTTTGAGGTAAACAATGGGCTTCCTCTCTGACGGGTTTCCTTTTGTTCAGGGCATTATCCAAAATGTCATTGTCAGGATGTGAAGCTACATCATTGGTGATTGCTACTTACCAGTTTCCTGCAATTTAAGCAAATCTGTGGAATAATTTTTCCCCAAAAATAGAATTACAAATGATCAAGCAAAGACACCCCTCCTAGTACTTTTGTTTACACCCAATGCATTTTATTTATGATTTATTACTTATCGATTGTTCAATTAAAACCGCACTAACAAAAGTGGACAAATGAAAAGTTTATTGTGCAAACACAACAGGAAATGTTCTTCAATCAGCCTCTTATCCTCACTTTGATTTCCTCTCTTGCATTGTAACAGGTTCAAGTGGAAGAAGATGAATATAGAAATTTTCCTCATCGGCTCTCATCAAGTTTTGTGGATGATGAGACAGATGGTAAGTCTTAACTTAAGACTGACCTTATGTAGAAGTCTAGTGATGGTGAGACAAGGTAAGTCTTAACTTAAGACTGACCTTGTGTAGAAGTCCAGTGATGGTGATGATGAGACAAGGTAAGTCTTAACTTAAGACTGACCTTATGAAGAAGTCTAGTGATGGTGATGATGAGACAAGGTAAGTCTTAACTTAAGACTGACCTTATGTAGAAGTCTGGTGATGGTGATGATGAGACAAGGTCAGTCTTAAATTAAGACTGACCTTATGTAGAAGTCCAGTGATGGTGATGATGAGACAAGGTAAGTCTTAACTTAAGACTGACCTTATGAAGAAGTCTAGTGATGGTGATGATGAGACAAGGTAAGTCTTAACTTAAGACTGACCTTATGAAGAAGTCTAGTGATGGTGATGATGAGACAAGGTAAGTCTTAACTTAAGACTGACCTTATGTAGAAGTCCAGTGATGGTGATGATGAGACAAGGTCAGTCTTAAATTAAAACCATTTGCCTGGCATGTCCCACTTAAGGTTTGCCCCTCCACACACCCAAATAGCGCTTTACAACAATGGTTTCATAGACATGAGCCAATGTGATAATTTTACTCACTTGGGAAGCTGAATCTGCAACTTTGCTGGTCTTAATACTGTAATGTCTATGGTACTTAGTAACCAAGGTATTTTTGACCAAATACTAATGAAGAATTGTGATGGTGATAATGAAATAGAAGGTAAGTCTTAATTTAAGACTTACTTTAGATAGAAAGTAATGCTGAAACTAATTTCAAATTTTTCTTTCTTCTTGGTAGATATCATAAATGGCATGAATAGTTTACAATTCAAGGAAGACCCTCCTCTACCGGGGCCAGTCGTTGAATACGGCCGTTTGCCGTACTCGCCCCGTCTTTCTCGTCGAAGAACCCGAAGTCCTACCAGGTTAAGAGCGCGGTCAGCCAGCCCTAGGGGTCGTCTAGATATATCAGGTCAGATAAGGAGGAGAGTGCAGAGAGCCTTAGAGAATGAATATGTGAGTCATTCTTGTCATCTCCACAGCGGAGACCAATATGTCTGTGATAATTTCATACAGCAATCGAACACTGATGAATGTGCAGTTTAAATGGATAAGTTTATATTGGATAAAATATAGATATACAACATGCTCTTATGGATAGTAGAAATGAGCACAAGATATTTCGAAGAACCCTAGCATCCAAGCTGGTTTCTACCAGTATGCGGTGATCAGTATATGATCAAGAAGCGTTAATTCTGAATCCCTGCAAGGACTGCCGCAAAAGGAAATGATTCGATATTATTATGTTGTACATGGTAGGTTGTACATGATGTTTTAGTATGTTGTATATGGTATGATGTTTTAGTATGTTGTATATGGTATGATGTTTTAGTATGTTGTATATGGTATGATGTTTTAGTATGTTGTACATGGTATGTTTTGGAATGTTGTATATGGTATGATGTTCTAGAATGTTGTATATGGTATGATGTTCTAGTATGTTGTATATGGTATGATGTTCTAGTGTGTTGTATATGGTATGATGTTCTAGTGTGTTGTAAATGGTATGATGTTTTAGTGTGTTGTAAATGGTATGATGTTCTAGAATGTTGTATATGGTATGATGTTCTAGTATGTTGTATATGGTATGATGTTCTAGTGTGTTGTATATGGTATGATGTTCTAGTGTGTTGTAAATGGTATGATGTGTTAGTATGTTGTACATGGTATGATGTTTTAGTATGATGTACATGGTATGATGTTTTGGTATGTTGTACGTGGTATGATGTTTTGGTATGTTGTATATGGTATGATGTTTTAGTATGTTGTATATGGTGTGATGTTTTAGTATGTTGTACATGGTATGATGTTTTGGTATGTTGTATATGGTATGATGTTTTAGTATGTTGTATATGGTATGATGTTTTAGTATGTTGTACATGGTATGATGTTTTAGTATGTTGTACATGGTATGATGTTTTAGTATGTTGTACATGGTATGATGTTTTAGTATGTTGTACATGGTATGATGTTTTGGTATGTTGTACGTGGTATGATATTTTGGTATGTTGTATATGGTATGATGTTTTGGTATGTTGTATATGGTATGATGTTTTGGTATGTTGTACATGGTATGATGTTTTAGTATGTTGTACATGGTATGATGTTTTAGTATGTTGTACGTGGTATGATATTTTGGTATGTTGTATATGGTATGATGTTTTGGTATGTTGTATATGGTATGATGTTTTGGTATGTTGTAC
Organism: Apostichopus japonicus; assembly: GCF_037975245.1. Lineage (NCBI taxonomy): Eukaryota > Metazoa > Echinodermata > Holothuroidea > Aspidochirotida > Stichopodidae > Apostichopus > Apostichopus japonicus. Next base: position 4,783,175 of record NC_092562.1, read on the forward strand.
ATGGTATGATGTTTTGGTATGTTGTTCGTGGTATGTTTTGGTATTTTGTACATGGTATGATGTTTTTGTATGTTGTACATGGTATGATGGTTTTGTATGTTGTACATGGTATGATGTTTTTGTGTTTTACATGGTATGATGTTTTTGTATGTTGTACATGGTATGTGTTAGTTTGTTGTACATGGTATGATGTTTTAGTATGATGTACATGGTATGATGTTTAGTATGTTGTACGTGGTATGATGTTTTGGTATGTTGTATATGGTATGATGTTTTAGTATGTTGTACATGGTTTTATGTTTTAGTATGTTGTACATGGTATGATGTTTTAGTATGTTGTACATGGTATGATGTTTTAGTATGTTGTACATGGTATGATGTTTTGGTATGTTGTACGTGGTATGTTTTGGTATGTTGTATATGGTATGATGTTTTGGTATGTTGTGTATGGTATGATGTTTTGGTATGTTGTACATGGTATGATGTTTTAGTATGTTGTATATGGTATGATGTTTTATTATGTTGTACATGGTATGATGTTTTAGTATGTTGTACATGGTATGATGTTTTAGTATGTTGTACATGGTATGATGTTTTAGTATGTTGTACATGATATGATGTTTTAGTGTGATGTACATGGTATGATGTTTTAGTATGATGTACATGGTATGTTTTAGTATGTTGTACGTGGTATGTTTTGGTATGTTGTACGTGGTATGTTTTGGTATGTTGTACGTGGTATGTTTTGGTATGTTGTACGTGGTATGATGTTTTGGTATGTTGTACGTGGTATGATGTTTTGGTATGTTGTACGTGGTATGATGTTTTGGTATGTTGTACGTGGTATGATGTTTTGGTATGTTGTACGTGGTATGATGTTTTGGTATGTTGTGCGTGGTATGATGTTTTGGTATATTGTACGTGGTATGATGTTTTGGTATGTTGTATATGGTATGATTTTTTGGTATGTTGTATATGGTATGATGTTTTGGTATGTTGTATATGGTATTACATTGTATCATGTTGATATCTGCAGGTGACATCGTCAGAGGGGTCAGAGATATCATCCGTGACATCTGATGAAGCCATGGATTCGCTGAGAATGACTATGCTGACATCCCCACGTAGGAGATATATTAATTACTGAGAACTTTGAGGTTGACTGCTTACATTTTATGTTATGTATGTGTATTGTTTATTATATAGAAGTGACATCCTGTTAGGGGGAGGGGGGCAGCTGAAAATTGAATTTTTCATTTTGAAAAGTTTCCGCTAAGTCGTAGGAAAATAGAGGCTATTCCTGTTAGTTAATGGGTCATTCTGTGACAAATAAGACTTCATTGCATGTTTAGAGCATTTAGACATCCTATTTTGACATTATTTTAGACATTTCGATATTATTTAGACATTTCTACTACAGAAGCACATGGAATGGAAATTAAAAGATTAGGCTATATACGTCTTGTTATGTTAAAAATCTGTTTAGCAAACTGGACGGTCACCATTTTAGGATACTTTCAAACAGTACAAGAATAATGATTGCAATGCTTTCCTGTAATATATTAGCAACTTGCGCAGCTGTAAAGTCGGTTTTTCATGCTGCGATTCAGGAAGGGGTTTTTATGCATGTAAATATGTGAATGTTTATTACTTATCCATCTTTCTATCTAAATTTGTAAAGAAATGAATGGAATAGATTGACTGGGATTCAGAAAATATTTAATCATGATTGTTGCTTTCTGTTCTTCATTCATTAGTTTACAAACAGATGAAAGCACAGATAATCTATGCATGAGGCAAAAATAAAACATCGACAACTTTTGTTCATTTTACAAACTTTATGTACAAAAAGGATTTTCGACGAACAACAAGATAGAGTTACTTTTCTGCCTCGATAAAATAGAGAACTCACCTTTTATTGCGGTTCATACACGTATTACCACTTGTTGTACGACTACCGTTAACATATCAAAAGTCATAAACCTTACTAAAACGATACAATTGCACAACAACAGCTGTGGCGTTGTATGCATGAGATGACAAAGCAACCAATTTCTTCTTCGGTTACTTCTGGCATATGCTTATGAATTTACAGCTCCAGGTAAAATAGTTTTGCTAGCTTCTTTCTTTTAGTCAAACCACACTGGGGGGGGGGGGGGGGAGAGGAGGGTTTCTTAATCGTACATCTTCGCATTGGAAGATTATTGTACTAATAATATTCAGTCATTTGCTTCTTGTCCACAACCAGCTGGCCTTTGTGCAGATTACTTGGGATTACTTTTGGACCAACTATTCAACTCTCACATAAATTAGAATGTTAAAGACTACTAGTATTTGACACACATTTTGATGAAACTCCAAATAAAACTCCAATAAATTAATGTTCTTCACAATCATTCTTACTAAACATAAACAAAAATGAGGCAAAGACAGATGTAGCTTTCTGAATTTCCTTACTTGTATTTATGTGGTAAAACTGTGAAACACGATAAATGATTCAAAATAATACTACAGCTTTACGAGATTAATTACTAAACTAAATAGGATAAAGAATGTACTCAAGAACAGTGACGTGCTAACAATGTCGGCTATGATTAATATAGCATAACTATGACTTAGTATGAAAGAGACGAGGATAAAGTAGGTTACCTCAAATAGCAATACTACAAAAATGTAGGCCTACTTACAGATTAACTAACTGATTAACATAACGATCTATCCGATAACACCCTTGAACTTGAAAATAGAAACTACAAAGGCTGAATATAACTAAGTAAATTAATTAGAACATGAAGTATACTGTTAGGTCCGATACCTAACAAAGACTTGATACGCGTGTGATATAAACGGTGAGCAAGCATATAGCATGTAACTGTGCTCTAATGGTACATACTGAGTTGCCGATAAATAAGGTGATTAAATAATCCTAATATGTGGTCAACGTTCTAAATAATTGATGACACCTCAGTAACAGGTAATTTCCTTCATTCTAGAGAATAAACAAAACAATGAGTACTTACAAACTATTAACTTGCCAGGACAAAAACTGTAAACTCAAAAGAGAGGCGGGTAGGCAAATAAAACTGTTGCCACCAATACACAAAACAGGATACTGCAGTGAACAACCTGCTAAAACAAACTGTTACAAAAAACATAACTAATGTGAAAAATTCAGGAATAGCTGAGGGAAAAAATCTCAAATATGGCCTTAGACAGCCTTTTACGATCACAGATAGTAAGGAATGTCGCATAGTGGCCGGAGTATTGTGACCCCTTAAAGGCAGACCAACTCTCCATCTATGGATGAAGGACACTTAATTACTAACAGGTGCAAACTATAAATATATTAAAGGGCTTGACAACTTTACACATCTCATAACTGGTCGTCATTTCTGACCATATTCCCAAAATGTAAAACTATGTATCCTAACTCTCTATTGCATTCTCAGTGCCATTTAAGGAGGAGGGTGCTGTTTTCAGATTCCATTTCTCCCTCTTCCTCAACTTCGGTCTCATCTGAAGAGTATGAAAAAGAGAAAATCTTAAAAAAGACATTTGTGTGTGTTTCCATATATCTGTCTGTTAATTTGCTTCTTGTTCTTCGACTCCATCTCCTCCACTTCCTCTTAAATTAAGACTGACCTTATGTAGATTCTAGTGATTTCCATTTTTCAGATTGGGGACGGATAATGAGATGATTATCGACTGTCGGGTAATCAGAAGGGCGCCACCGATCCCACGGATGATTTTGGAGAGAAATAAGAAAAGTCACGATTTTGGCCGAAATTTAAAAAAAAAGACATAAGGGTATAGCCTTACCAAAAAATTGGCCGAAAACTAAAATTGTTCGATTTTCATATTGCGATGCTTGTTTTGGATTCCCAGGGCTCACAATAGCATTTTCATGGAGTTAAAAGTGGCATTCTATGGGATCTTCAGCCTCTAAACATTAAAAAATGATATTTCATATTTATTCATAAAATCGGTCCATTTCTCAGATTGGGGACGGGTTATGAGATGATTATCGACTGGTGGATTATCAGAAGGGCGCCACCGATCCCACGGATGATTTTGGAGAGAAATAAAAAAGTCACGATTTTGGCCGAAATTTGAAAAAAAAACATAAGGGTATAGCCTTACCAAAAAATTGGCCGAAAATAAAAAATGTTCGATTTTCATATTTCGATGCTCGTTTTGGATTCCCAGGGCTCACAATAGCATTTTCATCTAGTTAAAAATGGAATTCTATGGGATCTTCAGCCTCTTACATTAAAAAATGATATTTGATATTTATTCATAAAATCGGTCCATTTCTCAGATTGGGGACGGGTTATGAGATGATTATCGACTGGTGGGTAATGAGAAGGGCGCCACCGATCCCACGGATGATTTTGGAGAGAAATAAAAAAGTCACGATTTTGGCCGAAATTTGAAAAAAACATAAGGGTATAGCCTTACCAAAAAATTGGCCGAAAATAAAAAATGTTCGATTTTCATATTTCGATGCTCGTTTTGGATTCCCAGGGCTCACAATAGCATTTTCATCTAGTTAAAAGTGGAATTCTATGGGATCTTTAGCCTCTTACATTAAAAAATGATATTTCATATTTATTCATAAAATCGGTCCATTTCTCAGATTGGGGACGGATTATGAGATGATTATCGACTGGTGGGTTATCAGAAGGGCGCCACCGATCCCACGGATGATTTTGGAGAGAAATAAAAAAGTCACGATTTTGGCCGAAATTTGAAAAAAACATAAGGGTATAGCCTTACCAAAAAATTGGCCGAAAATAAAAAATGTTCGATTTTCATATTTCGATGCTCGTTTTGGATTCCCAGGGCTCACAATAGCATTTTCATCTAGTTAAAAATGGAATTCTATGGGATCTTCAGCCTCAAACATTAAAAATACATATTTCATATTTTTTCATAAAATCGGTCCATTTCTCAGATTGGGGACGGATTATGAGATGATTATCGACTGGTGGGTAATCAGAAGGGCGCCACCGATCCCACGGATGATTTTGGAGAGAAATAAAAAAGTCACGATTTTGGCCGAAATTTGAAAAAAACATAAGGGTATAGCCTTACCAAAAAATTGGCCGAAAATAAAAAATGTTCGATTTTCATATTTCGATGCTCGTTTTGGATTCCCAGGGCTCTCAATAGCATTTTCATCTAGTTAAAAGTGGAATTCTATGGGATCTTTAGCCTCTTACATTAAAAAATGATATTTCATATTTATTCATAAAATCGGTCCATTTCTCAGATTGGGGACGGATTATGAGATGATTATCGACTGGTGGGTTATCAGAAGGGCGCCACCGATCCCACGGATGATTTTGGAGAGAAATAAAAAAGTCACGATTTTGGCCGAAATTTGAAAAAAAACATAAGGGTATAGCCTTACCAAAAAATTGGCCGAAAATAAAAATGTTCGATTTTCATATTTCGATGCTCGTTTTGGATTCCAAGAACTCACAATAGCATTTTCATTGAGTGAAAAGTGGCATAATATGGAATCTTCAGCCTCTAAACATTAAAAAATCATATTTCATATTTATTCATAAAGTCGGTCCATTTCTCAGATTGGGGACGGATTATGAGATGATTATCGACTGGTGGATTATCAGAAGGGCGCCACCGATCCCACGGATGATTTTGGAGAGAAATAAAAAAGTCACGATTTTGGCCGAAATTTGAAAAAAACATAAGGGTATAGCCTTACCAAAAAATTGGCCGAAAATAAAAAATGTTCGATTTTCATATTTCGATGCTCGTTTTGGATTCCCAGGGCTCACAATAGCATTTTCATCTAGTTAAAAATGGAATTCTATGGAATCTTCAGCCTCAAAAATTAAAAATACATATTTCATATTTATTCATAAAATCGGTCCATTTCTCAGATTGGGGACGGATTATGAGATGATTATCGACTGGTGGGTTATCAGAAGGGCGCCACCGATCCCACGGATGATTTTGGAGAGAAATAAAAAAGTCACGATTTTGGCCGAAATTTGAAAAAAAACATAAGGGTATAGCCTTACCAAAAAATTGGCCGAAAATAAAAATGTTCGATTTTCATATTTCGATGCTCGTTTTGGATTCCAAGAACTCACAATAGCATTTTCATTGAGTGAAAAGTGGCATAATATGGAATCTTCAGCCTCTAAACATTAAAAAATCATATTTCATATTTATTCATAAAGTCGGTCCATTTCTCAGATTGGGGACGGATTATGAGATGATTATCGACTGGTGGATTATCAGAAGGGCGCCACCGATCCCACGGATGATTTTGGAGAGAAATAAAAAAGTCACGATTTTGGCCGAAATTTGAAAAAAACATAAGGGTATAGCCTTACCAAAAAATTGGCCGAAAATAAAAAATGTTCGATTTTCATATTTCGATGCTCGTTTTGGATTCCCAGGGCTCACAATAGCATTTTCATCTAGTTAAAAATGGAATTCTATGGGATCTTCAGCCTCTTACATTAAAAAATGATATTTCATATTTATTCATAAAATCGGTCCATTTCTCAGATTGGGGACGGGTTATGAGATGATTATCGACTGGTGGGTAATGAGAAGGGCGCCACCGATCCCACGGATGATTTTGGAGAGAAATAAAAAAGTCACGATTTTGGCCGAAATTTGAAAAAAACATAAGGGTATAGCCTTACCCAAAAAATTGGCCAAAAATAAAAAATGTTCGATTTTCATATTTCGATGCTCGTTTTGGATTCCGAGGGCTCACAATAGCATTTTCATCTAGTTAAAAATGGAATTCTATGGGATCTTCAGCCTCAAAAATTAAAAATACATATTTCATATTTATTCATAAAATCGGTCCATTTCTCAGATTGGGGACGGATTATGAGATGATTATCGACTGGTGGGTTATCAGAAGGGCGCCACCGATCCCACGGATGATTTTGGAGAGAAATAAAAAAGTCACGATTTTGGCCGAAATTTGAAAAAAACATAAGGGTATAGCCTTACCCAAAAATTGGCCGAAAATAAAAAATGTTCGATTTTCATATTTCGATGCTCGTTTTGGATTCCCAGGGCTCACAATAGCATTTTCATCTAGTTAAAAATGGAATTCTATGGGATCTTCAGCCTCTTACATTAAAAAATGATATTTCATATTTATTCATAAAATCGGTCCATTTCTCGGATTGGGGACGGATTATGAGATGATTGTCGACTGGTGGGTTATCAGAAGGGCGCCACCGATCCCACGGATGATTTTGGAGAGAAATAAAAAAGTCACGATTTTGGCCGAAATTTGAAAAAAACATAAGGGTATAAGCCTTACCAAAAAATTGGCCGAAAATGAAAAATGTTCGATTTTCATATTTCGATGCTCGTTTTGGATTCCCAGGGCTCACAATAGCATTTTCATCTAGTTAAAAATGGAATTCTATGGGATCTTCAGCCTCAAAAATTAAAAATACATATTTCATATTTATTCATAAAATCGGTCCATTTCTCAGATTGGGGACGGATTATGAGATGATTATCGACTGGTGGGTTATCAGAAGGGCGCCACCGATCACACGGATGATTTTGGAGAGAAATAAAAAAGTCACGATTTTGGCCGAAATTTGAAAAAAAAACATAAGGGTATAGCCTTACCAAAAAATTGGCCGAAAATAAAAATGTTCGATTTTCATATTTCGATGCTCGTTTTGGATTCCAAGAACTCACAATAGCATTTTCATTGAGTGAAAAGTGGCATAATATGGAATCTTCAGCCTCTAAACATTAAAAAATCATATTTCATATTTATTCATAAAGTCGGTCCATTTCTCAGATTGGGGACGGATTATGAGATGATTATCGACTGGTGGATTATCAGAAGGGCGCCACCGATCCCACGGATGATTTTGGAGAGAAATAAAAAAGTCACGATTTTGGCCGAAATTTGAAAAAAACATAAGGGTATAGCCTTACCAAAAAATTGGCCGAAAATAAAAAATGTTCGATTTTCATATTTCGATGCTCGTTTTGGATTCCCAGGGCTCACAATAGCATTTTCATCTAGTTAAAAATGGAATTCTATGGGATCTTTAGCCTCTTACATTAAAAAATGATATTTCATATTTATTCATAAAATCGGTCCATTTCTCAAATTGGGGACGGATTATGAGATGATTATCGACTGGTGGGTTATCAGAAGGGCGCCACCGATCCCACGGATGATTTTGGAGAGAAATAAAAAAGTCACGATTTTGGCAGAAATTTGAAAAAAACATAAGAGTATAGCATTACCAAAAAATTGGCCAAAAACAAAAAACGTTCGATTTTCATATTTCGATGCTCGTTTTGGATTCCCAGGGCTCACAATAGCATTTTCATCTAGTTAAAAATGGAATTCTATGGGATCTTTGCCTCTTACATTAAAAAATGATATTTCATATTTATTCTTAAAGTCGGTCCATTTCTCAAATTGGGGACGGATTATGAGATGATTATCGACTGGTGGGTTATCAGAAGGGCGCCACCGATCCCACGGATGATTTTGGAGAGAAATAAAAAAGTCACGATTTTGGCCGAAATTTGAAAAAAAACATAAGGGCCTTACCAAAAAATTGGCCGAAAATAAAAAATGTTCGATTTTCATATTTCGATGCTCGTTTTGGATTCCCAGGGCTCACAATAGCATTTTCATCTAGTTAAAAATGGAATTCTATGTGATCTTCAGCCTCAAAAATTAAAAATACATAGTTCATATTTATTCATAAAATCGGTCCATTTCTCAGATTGGGGACGGATTATGAGATGATTATCGACTGGTGGGTTATCAGAAGGGCGCCACCGATCCCACGGATGATTTTGGAGAGAAATAAAAAAGTCACGATTTTGGCCGAAATTTGAAAAAAACATAAGGGTATAGCCTTACCAAAAAATTGGCCGAAAATAAAAAATGTTCGATTTTCATATTTCGATGCTCGTTTTGGATTCCCAGGGCTCACAATAGCATTTTCATGTAGTTAAAAATGGAATTCTATGGGATCTTCAGCCTCAAAAATTAAAAATACATATTTCATATTTATTCATAAAATCGGTCCATTTCTCAGATTGGGGACGGATTATGAGATGATTATCGACTGGTGGGTTATCAGAAGGGCGCCACCGATCCCACGGATGATTTTGGAGAGAAATAAAAAAGTCACGATTTTGGCCGAAATTTGAAAAAAAACATAAGGGTATAGCCTTACCAAAAAATTGGCCGAAAATAAAAATGTTCGATTTTCATATTTCGATGCTCGTTTTGGATTCCAAGAACTCACAATAGCATTTTCATTGAGTGAAAAGTGGCATAATATGGAATCTTCAGCCTCTAAACATTAAAAAATCATATTTCATATTTATTCATAAAGTCGGTCCATTTCTCAGATTGGGGACGGATTATGAGATGATTATCGACTGGTGGATTATCAGAAGGGCGCCACCGATCCCACGGATGATTTTGGAGAGAAATAAAAAAGTCACGATTTTGGCCGAAATTTGAAAAAAAACATAAGGGTATAGCCTTACCAAAAAATTGGCCGAGAATAAAAAATGTTCGATTTTCATATTTCGATGCTCGTTTTGGATTCCCAGGGCTCACAATAGCATTTTCATCTAGTTAAAAATGGAATTCTATGGGATCTTCAGCCTCTTACATTAAAAAATGATATTTCATATTTATTCATAAAATCGGTCCATTTCTCAGATTGGGGACGGATTATGAGATGATTATCGACTGGTGGGTTATCAGAAGGGCGCCACCGATCCCACGGATGATTTTGGAGAGAAATAAAAAAGTCACGATTTTGGCCGAAATTTGAAAAAAACATAAGGGTATAGCCTTACCCAAAAATTGGCCGAAAATAAAAAATGTTCGATTTTCATATTTCGATGCTCGTTTTGGATTCCCAGGGCTCACAATAGCATTTTCATCTAGTTAAAAATGGAATTCTATGGGATCTTTAGCCTCTTACATTTAAAAATGATATTTCATATTTATTCATAAAATCGGTCCATTTCTCAAATTGGGGACGGATTATGAGATGATTATCGACTGGTGGGTTATCAGAAGGGCGCCACCGATCCCACGGATGATTTTGGAGAGAAATAAAAAAGTCACGATTTTGGCCGAAATTTGAAAAAAACATAAGGGTATAGCATTACCAAAAAATTGGCCAAAAACAAAAAACGTTCGATTTTCATATTTCGATGCTCGTTTTGGATTCCCAGGGCTCACAATAGCATTTTCATCTAGTTAAAAATGGAATTCTATGGGATCTTTAGCCTCTTACATTAAAAAATGATATTTCATATTTATTCATAAAGTCGGTCCATTTCTCAAATTGGGGACGGATTATGAGATGATTATCGACTGGTGGGTTATCAGAAGGGCGCCACCGATCCCACGGATGATTTTGGAGAGAAATAAAAAAGTCACGATTTTGGCCGAAATTTGAAAAAAAAACTTAAGGGCCTTACCAAAAAATTGGCCGAAAATAAAAAATGTTCGATTTTCATATTTCGATGCTCGTTTTGGATTCCCAGGGCTCAAAATAGCATTTTCATCTAGTTAAAAATGGAATTTTATGGGATCTTCAGCCTCAAACATTAAAAATACATATTTCATATTTTTTCATAAAATCGGTCCATTTCTCAGATTGGGGACGGATTATGAGATTATTATCGACTGGTGGATTATCAGAAGGGCGCCACCGATCCCACGGATGATTTTGGAGAGAAATAAAAAAGTCACGATTTTGGCCGAAATTTGAAAAAAACATAAGGGTATAGCCTTACCAAAAAATTGGCCGAAAATAAAAAATGTTCGATTTTCATATTTCGATGCTCGTTTTGGATTCCCAGGGCTCACAATAGCATTTTCATCTAGTTAAAAATGGAATTCTATGGGATCTTCAGCCTCAAACATTAAAAATACATATTTCATATTTTTTCATAAAATCGGTCCATTTCTCAGATTGGGGACGGATTATGAGATTATTATCGACTGGCGGGTAATCAGAAGGGCGCCACCGATCACACGGATGATTTTGGAGAGAAATAAAAAAGTCACGATTTTGGCCGAAATTTGAAAAAAAACATAAGGGTATAGCCTTACCAAAAAATTGGCCGAAAACAAAAATTGTTCGATTTTCATATTTCGATGCTCGTTTTGGATTCCCAGGGCTCACAATAGCATTTTCATCTAGTTAAAAATGGAATTCTATGAGATCTTCAGTCTCAAACATTAAAAATACATATTTCATATTTTTTCATAAAATCGGTCCATTTCTCAAATTGGGGACGGATTATGAGATGATTATCGACTGGTGGGTTATCAGAAGGGCGCCACCGATCCCACGGATGATTTTGGAGAGAAATAAAAAAGTCACGATTTTGGCCGAAATTTGAAAAAAACATAAGGGTATAGCCCTACCAAAAAATTGGCCGAAAATAAAAAATGTTCGATTTTCATATTTCGATGCTCGTTTTGGATTCCCAGGGCTCACAATAGCATTTTCATCTAGTTAAAAATGGAATTCTATGGGATCTTCAGCCTCAAACATTAAAAATACATATTTCATATTTTTTCATAAAATCGGTCCATTTCTCAGATTGGGGACGGATTATGAGATGATTATCGACTGGTGGGTTATCAGAAGGGCGCCACCGATCCCACGGATGATTTTGGAGAGAAATAAAAAAGTCACGATTTTGGCCGAAATTTGAAAAAAACATAAGGGTATAGCCTTACCAAAAAATTGGCCGAAAATAAAAAATGTTCGATTTTCATATTTCGATGCTCGTTTTGGATTCCCAGGGCTCACAATAGCATTTTCATCTAGTCAAAAATGGAATTCTATGGGATCTTCAGCCTCTTACATTAAAAAATGATATTTCATATTTATTCATAAAATCGGTCCATTTCTCAGATTGGGGACGGATTATGAGATGATTATCGACTGGTGGGTTATCAGAAGGGCGCCACCGATCCCACGGATGATTTTGGAGAGAAATAAAAAAGTCACGATTTTGGCCGAAATTTGAAAAAAACATAAGGGTATAGCCTTACCAAAAAATTGGCCGAAAATAAAAAATGTTCGATTTTCATATTTCGATGCTCGTTTTGGATTCCCAGGGCTCACAATAGCATTTTCATCTAGTTAAAAATGGAATTCTATGGGATCTTTAGCCTCTTACATTAAAAAATGATATTTCATATTTATTCATAAAATCGGTCCATTTCTCAAATTGGGGACGGATTATGAGATGATTATCGACTGGTGGGTTATCAGAAGGGCGCCACCGATCCCACGGATGATTTTGGAGAGAAATAAAAAAGTCACGATTTTGGCCGAAATTTGAAAAAAACATAAGGGTATAGCCTTACCAAAAAATTGGCCGAAAACAAAAATTGTTCGATTTTCATATTTCGATGCTCGTTTTGGATTCCCAGGGCTCACAATAGCATTTTCATCTAGTTAAAAATGGAATTCTATGAGATCTTCAGTCTCAAACATTAAAAATACATATTTCATATTTTTTCATAAAATCGGTCCATTTCTCAAATTGGGGACGGATTATGAGATGATTATCGACTGGTGGGTTATCAGAAGGGCGCCACCGATCCCACGGATGATTTTGGAGAGAAATAAAAAAGTCACGATTTTGGCCGAAATTTGAAAAAAACATAAGGGTATAGCCTTACCAAAAAATTGGCCGAAAATAAAAAATGTTCGATTTTCATATTTCGATGCTCGTTTTGGATTCCCAGGGCTCACAATAGCATTTTCATCTAGTTAAAAATGGAATTCTATGGGATCTTCAGCCTCAAACATTAAAAATACATATTTCATATTTTTTCATAAAATCGGTCCATTTCTCAGATTGGGGACGGATTATGAGATGATTATCGACTGGTGGGTTATCAGAAGGGCGCCACCGATCCCACGGATGATTTTGGAGAGAAATAAAAAAGTCACGATTTTGGCCGAAATTTGAAAAAAACATAAGGGTATAGCCTTACCAAAAAATTGGCCGAAAATAAAAAATGTTCGATTTTCATATTTCGATGCTCGTTTTGGATTCCCAGGGCTCACAATAGCATTTTCATCTAGTTAAAAATGGAATTCTATGGGATCTTCAGTCTCAAACATTAAAAATACATATTTCATATTTTTTCATAAAATCGGTCCATTTCTCAGATTGGGGACGGATTATGAGATTATTATCGACTGGTGGGTAATCAGAAGGGCGCCACCGATCACACGGATGATTTTGGAGAGAAATAAAAAAGTCACGATTTTGGAGAGAAATAAAAAAGTCACGATTTTGGCCGAAATTTGAAAAAAACATAAGGGTATAGCCTTACCAAAAAATTGGCCGAAAACAAAAATTGTTCGATTTTCATATTTCGATGCTCGTTTTGGATTCCCAGGGCTCACAATAGCATTTTCATCTAGTTAAAAGTGGAATTCTATGGGATCTTTAGCCTCTTACATTAAAAAATGATATTTCATATTTATTCATAAAGTCGGTCCATTTCTCAGATTGGGGACGGATTATGAGATTATTATCGACTGGTGGGTAATCAGAAGGGCGCCACCGATCCCACGGATGATTTTGGAGAGAAATAAAAAAGTCACGATTTTGGCAGAAATTTGAAAAAAACATAAGGGTATAGCCTTACCAAAAAATTGGCCAAAAACAAAAAACGTTCGATTTTCATATTTCGATGCTCGTTTTGGATTCCCAGGGCTCACAATAGCATTTTCATCTAGTTAAAAATGGAATTCTATGGGATCTTTAGCCTCTTACATTAAAAAATGATATTTCATATTTATTCATAAAATCGGTCCATTTCTCAAATTGGGGACGGATTATGAGATGATTATCGACTGGTGGGTTATCAGAAGGGCGCCACCGATCCCACGGATGATTTTGGAGAGAAATAAAAAAGTCACGATTTTGGCCGAAATTTGAAAAAAACATAAGGGTATAGCCTTACCAAAAATTTGGCCAAAAACAAAAAATGTTCGATTTTCATATTTCGATGCTCGTTTTGAATTCCCAGGGCTCACAATAGCATTTTCATCTAGTTAAAAATGGAATTCTATGGGATCTTTAGCCTCTTACATTAAAAAATGATATTTCATATTTATTCATAAAATCGGTCCATTTCTCAAATTGGGGACGGATTATGAGATGATTATCGACTGGTGGGTTATCAGAAGGGCGCCACCGATCCCACGGATGATTTTGGAGAGAAATAAAAAAGTCACGATTTTGGCCGAAATTTGAAAAAAACATAAGGGTATAGCCTTACCAAAAAATTGGCCGAAAATAAAAAATGTTCGATTTTCATATTTCGATGCTCGTTTTGGATTCCCAGGGCTCACAATAGCATTTTCATCTAGTTAAAAATGGAATTCTATGGGATCTTCAGCCTCAAACATTAAAAATACATATTTCATATTTTTTCATAAAATCGGTCCATTTCTCAGATTGGGGACGGATTATGAGATTATTATCGACTGGTGGGTTATCAGAAGGGCGCCACCGATCACACGGATGATTTTGGAGAGAAATAAAAAAGTCACGATTTTGGCCGAAATTTGAAAAAAACATAAGGGCCTTACCAAAAAATTGGCCGAAAACAAAAATTGTTCGATTTTCATATTTCGATGCTCGTTTTGGATTCCCAGGGCTCACAATAGCATTTTCATCTAGTTAAAAGTGGAATTCTATGGGATCTTCAGCCTCAAACATTAAAAATACATATTTCATATTTTTTCATAAAATCGGTCCATTTCTCAGATTGGGGACGGATTATGAGATTATTATCGACTGTTGGGTAATCAGAAGGGCGCCACCGATCCCACGGATGATTTTGGAGAGAAATAAAAAAGTCACGATTTTGGCCGAAATTTGAAAAAAAACATAAGGGCCTTACCAAAAAATTGGCCGAAAATAAAAAATGTTCGATTTTCATATTTCGATGCTCGTTTTGGATTCCCAGGGCTCACAATAGCATTTTCATCTAGTTAAAAATGGAATTCTATGGGATCTTCAGCCTCAAACATTAAAAAATGATATTTCATATTTTTTCATAAAATCGGTCCATTTCTCAGATTAGGGACGGATTATGAGATTATTATCGACTGGTGGGTTATCAGAAGGGCGCCACCGATCCCACGGATGATTTTGGAGAGAAATAAAAAAGTCACGATTTTGGCCGAAATTTGAAAAAAACATAAGGGTATAGCCTTACCAAAAAATTGGCCGAAAATAAAAAATGTTCGATTTTCATATTTCGATGCTCGTTTTGGATTCCCAGGGTTAACAATAGCATTTTCATCTAGTTAAAAATGGAATTCTATGGGATCTTCAGCCTCAAACATTAAAAATACATATTTCATATTTTTTCATAAAATCGGTCCATTTCTCAGATTGGGGACGGATTATGAGATTATTATCGACTGTTGGGTAATCAGAAGGGCGCCACCGATCACACGGATGATTTTGGAGAGAAATAAAAAAGTCACGATTTTGGCCGAAATTTAAAAAAAAAACATAAGGGCCTTACCAAAAAATTGGCCGAAAATAAAAAATGTTCGATTTTCATATTTCGATGCTCGTTTTGGATTCCCAGGGCTCACAATAGCATTTTCATCTAGTTAAAAATGGAATTCTATGGGATCTTCAGCCTCAAACATTAAAAATACATATTTCATATTTTTTCATAAAATCGGTCCATTTCTCAGATTAGGGACGGATTATGAGATTATTATCGACTGGTGGGTTATCAGAAGGGCGCCACCGATCCCACGGATGATTTTGGAGAGAAATAAAAAAGTCACGATTTTGGCCGAAATTTGAAAAAAACATAAGGGTATAGCCTTACCAAAAAATTGGCCGAAAACCAAAATTGTTCGATTTTCATATTTCGATGCTCGTTTTGGATTCCCAGGGCTCACAATAGCATTTTCATCTAGTTAAAAGTGGAATTCTATGGGATCTTCAGCCTCTAAACATTAAAAAATGATATTACATTTTTATTCATAAAGTCGGTCCATTTCTCAGATTGGGAACGGATTATGAGATTATCGACTGGTGGATTATCAGAAGGGCGCCACCGATCCCACGGATGATTTTGGAGAGAAATAAGAAAGTCACGATTTTGGTCGAAATTTGAAAAAAACATAAGGGTATAGCCTTACCCAAAAATTGGCCGAAAATAAAAATGTTCGATTTTCATATTTCGATGCTCGTTTTGGATTCCAAGAACTCACAATAGCAATTTCATGGAGTTAAAAGTGGCATTCTATGTAATCTTCAGCCTCTAAACATTAAAAAATGATATTTCATATTTATTCAAAAAATCGGTCCATTTCTCAGATTAGGGATGGATTATGAGATGATTATCGACTGGCGGGTAATCAGAAGGGCGCCACCGATCCCACGGATGATTTTGGAGAGAGAAATAAAAAAGTCACGATTTTGGTCGAAATTTGAAAAAAACATAAGGGTAAAACTTTACCAAAAAATTGGCCGAAAATAAAAATGTTCGATTTTCATATTTCGATGCTCGTTTTGGATTCCAAGAACTCACAATAGCAATTTCATGGAGTTAAAAGTGGCATTCTTTGGAATCTTCAGCCTCTAAACATTAAAAAATGATATTTCATATTTATTCATAAAATCGGTCCATTTCTCAGATTAGGGGTGGATTATCGACTGGCGAGTAATCAGAAGGGCGCCATCGATCCCACGGATGAATTTGGAGAGAAATAAAAAAGTCACGATTTTGGTCGAAATTTGAAAAAAACATAAGGCCTTACCAAAAGCCTTAAAGCCTTACCAAAAAATTGGCCGAAAATAAAAAAATGTTCGATTTTCATATTTCGATGCTCGTTTTGGATTCCCAGGGCTTACAATAGCATTTTCATGGAGTTAAATGTGGCATTCTATGGGATCTTCAGCCTCTAAACATTAAAAAATGATATTTCATATTTATTCATAAAGTCGGTCCATTTCTCAGATTAGGGATGGATTATGAGATGATCATCGACTGGCTGGTAATCAAGGGCGGCGGAAGCACTTTTAATCTGGGGGGGGGGGGGGGCACCGACATCAAAGGGCACTTTGCAGAAATTCGATTGGACTGATGTTGCCTTATATTTAGTACCCTTTATAATGCAAACTAGCACTGCAATATCCAATGTGCAAATTGGAAAACAAGGACCAAGTTTGTTTTTTTCAGACAAAATGAGGTGAAATCATGCTAGTTGCTAATGTAGGGATCTTCCGAATAAGAGTTTATTTCTTGTTAATATAACAATAATAACAAATTCTTTCCATTCGAAATAGCTTTGAGTTTGACCCACAGAAATTCATTAAAAGTCAGGGTCGTAGCCAGGATTTGCAAAGTTGTATGCACGACTATCTGAGCGGAGCGCCACCATCGGTTGGCGCGGAGCGTACAAGAAAAATGTTGGTTTTACAAACCCATCAGATGGCTGGAAACGGCCCTTCCCGAGTGTTCATTCTGGTTCCCTGGCCTCTTGCTAACTTGAGACACGTCAATTTTTATGTAGAAAAAGGGCACATTTTTAACCTGAGGAAAAGTGGGGGGCATGTTCCCTCTGTGCCACCCCCCCGGTTCCGCCGCCCTTGCAAGGGCGCCACCGATCAAACGGATGATTTTGGAGAGAAATAAAGAAAGGTCTTAACCTAAGACTGACCTTATGAAGAAGTCTAGTGTTGGGGATGAGACAAGGTAAGCCTTAACTTAAGACTGACCTTGTGTAGAAGTCTAGTGATGATGAGACAAGGTAAGTCTTAAATTAAGACTGACCTTATGTAGAAGTCTAGTGATGGTGATGATGAATCAGATGGTAAGTCTTAAATTAAAACCATTTGCCTGGCTTGTCCCACTAAGGTTTGCCCCTCCACACACCCAAATAGCGCTTTACAACAATGGTTTCATACACATGAGCCAATGTGATAATTTTACTCACTTGGGAAGCTGAACCTGCAACTTTGCTGGTCTTAATACTGTACTGTCTATGGTACTTGGTAACCAAGGTATTTGGACCAAATATTAATGAACAATTGTGATGGTGATAATGAGATAAAAGGTAAGTCTTAATTTAAGACTTACTTTAGGTAGAAAGTAATGCTGAAACTAATTTCAAATTTTTCTTTCTTCTTGGTAGATATCATAAATGGCATGAATAGTTTACAATTCAAGGGAGACCCCCCTCTACCGGGGCCAGTCGTTGAATACGGCCGTTTGCCGTACTCGCCCCGTCTTTCTCGTCGAAGAACACGAAGTCCTACCGGGTTAAGAGCGCGGTCAGCCAGCCCCAGGGGTCGTCTAGATATATCAGGTCAGATAAGGAGGAGAGTGCAGAGAGCCTTTGAGAATGAATATGTGAGTCATTCTTGTCATTATGTCATATCCACAGACCACAGCGGAGACCAAAAAAATATGTCTGTGATAATTTCATACAGCAATCGAAAACTGATGAATGTGCAGTTTAAATGGATAAGTTTATATTGGATAAGATATAGATATACAACATGCTCTTATGGATAGTAGAAATGAGCACAAGATATTTTGAAGAATCCTAGGATCCAAGTTGGTTTCTACCAGTATGCAGCGATCATTTTTCGATAAAGAAGCGTTAATTCTGAATCCCATTAATGCTGTGAATTCTGAATGCAGGGACCGCCGCAAAAAGGAAATGATCCGATGTTAGCATGTTGTATTATGTTGTACCTGGTATTATGTTGTACATGGTATTATGTTTAAGTATGTTGTATATTGTATTACGTTGTATCATGTTGATATCTGCAGGTGACATCATCTGAGGGGTCAGAGATATCATCCGTGACATCTGATGAAGCCATGGATTCGCTGAGAGTGACTGTGCTGACATTCCCCACGTAGGAGATATATTAATTACTGAGAACTTTGAGGTTGACTTCTTACATTTTATGTTATGTATGTGTATTGTTTATTATATAGAAGTGACATCATGTGAGGGGAAGGGGGGCAGCTGAAAATTGAATTTTTCAATTTTCAGCTGTCGTTTCCGGTAAGTCGTAGGAAAATAGAGGCTATTCCTTTTAGTTAATGGGTCATTCCGTGTCAAATAACACATGGCTGTTGTGGACCCTCTTCAAATGCTGACATCTTCTTGCATGATTAGAGCATTTAGATACCGTAGTACCTTTAGAACCTACTACTTAGAACCTAATACCTTTAGAACAATCCTAATACCTTTCTATTTAGAGAGGCACATAGAATGGAAATTAAAAGATTAGGCTATAAACGTCTTGTAGAAGTCGTCAACTTTGCTAAAAATCTGTTTAGCAAATTGGACGGTAATTATTTCAGGATGTATGTATGTGTGTATGTATATTAGATCCTCCTGCAAGCAGGAACTCGCGAAGAAGCCTTATAGGCTTATCAATGCCGCAAGCTGACCGAAGTCAGTCTCTTACATTCATATTTAACGTCCATAATTATGAATTGTTAATTGTCAACAACTCTGTAACTGGACGACATACATTAATCTGGGAGTGACTCGAACCGGGGACCTTATGATTGAAAGGCACCGGTGTTAACCACTGAGCTAACACTCCACAAGCTAACACTGAGCTAACACAAGCTAACACTCCACTGAGCTAACACTCCACAGGATACTTTCGAACAGTACAAGAATAATGATTGCAATGCTTTCCTGTAATATATTAGCAGCTGTAAAGTTGGCATTTCATACTTCGATTCAGGAAGGGTTTTGATGCCAAATTTTTAACAATGTAAATATGTGAGTGTTTATTACTTATATGATCTATCTATCCATCTATTCTATCTATATTTGTAAAGAATTGAATGGAATAGATTGACTGGGATTCAGAAAATATTTAATCATGATTGTTGCTTTCTGTTCTTCATTCGTTAGTTTACAAACAGATGAAAGCACAGATAATATATGCATGAGGCCAAAAATAAAACATTGACAACTTTTGTTCATTTTACAAACTTTATGTACAAAAAGGCTTATCGACGGACAACAAGATAGAGGTACTTTTCTGCCTC
Organism: Apostichopus japonicus; assembly: GCF_037975245.1. NCBI lineage: Eukaryota > Metazoa > Echinodermata > Holothuroidea > Aspidochirotida > Stichopodidae > Apostichopus > Apostichopus japonicus. The sequence continues at coordinate 4,803,303 of NC_092562.1, forward strand.
GATAAAATAGAGAACTCACCTTTTATTGCGGTTCGTACACATATTACCACTTGTTGTACGACTACCGTTAACATATCAAAAGTCATAAACCTTACTAAAATCATACAATTGCACAACAACAGCTATGGCGTTGTATGCATGAGATGACAAAGCAACCAATTTCTTCTTCGGTTACTTCTGGCATATGCTTATGAATTTACACTTCTGTCATATGCTTATGAATTTACAGCTCCAGGTAAAATATTTTTGCTAGCTTCTTTACTTGTTGTCAGACCACACTGGGGAGAGAGGAAGGTGTCTTATTCGTGCATCTTCGCATTGGAAGATTATTGTACTAATATATTCAGTCATTTGTATTTTCTTCTTGTCCACAACCAGCTGGCCTATATGCAGAGTACTTGTGGACCAACTATTCAACTCTCACATAAATAAGAATGTTAAAGACTACTAGAACTTGACACACATTTTGATGAAACTCAATAAATTAATGTTCTTCACAATCATTCTTACTGAACATAATATTATGGTAAGTTTTTACTTTACACATCTCATAACTGGTCGTCATTTCTGACCAGATTCCCAAAATGTAAAACTATATAAATCCTAACTCTCTATTGCATTCTCAGTGCCATTTATAGTAGAGGGGGCTGTTTCAGATTCCATTTCTCCCTCTTCCTCAATCTCGGTCTCATCTGAAGAGTATGAAAAAGAGAAAATCTTGAAAAAGACATTTGTGTGTCTTTCCATCTATCTGTCTGTTAATTTGCTTCTTGTTCTTCGACTCCATTCATCATCTCCTCCACTTCCTCTTCCTCCTCCTCCTCCTCCTGTTCGACTTCCTTTTCCGAAGCTGCTAATGAATGACATGAAAGATTAAAAAATATCTTACATTGATGATCAAAACTCCATGCCATACACCAAAGGGGTATATACCAGGAGAGTGTCCTATCAGGTTTCTTGGTTGCAGAGTTAACTTGGTTGCAGTAAATCAGAAACAAGGGTTTGCAGAATTTCCAGAGAAAAACCCCATCTTAAATTAGGATGTTCATTGAATTAATACAGGACTTGTGTCAGAGGATCATCTTGTTTATAAGTTAATCCTTTCACATTGTTTCAGCTAGAAATGATATTATATAAGAAGGATAGGCCTGCTATACACTAAGATTCTACGCAGCCAAGTATCTCAGGGGTGCATGGTAGCATCAACTCACTGAGTTTGGAGTTTGGACAATGCCATTCATCGCCTGTAGGATCACAAACATTTCTGAAATCAATCTTTAGCCCTGTGGCTAATCAGGTCTGCTCCATCAGACCTGATCTGTGGGTACTCGCCCGTTTTTCATTTTGTTTGATTTCAAGCAAGGCAGATGGTATTAACGGGGCTACTGCCATATCACAATCCTCTTAAATTAATTTCTTCTGTACAAATTACTCGCTTTTAGCAATAATTTGATCACACCTAATGACAAAAACAATGAGCAGTATCTGTTCCTTCCAGCTTACAAAATCATCTCCCTTCTTTTAATCTCAGTTAATCTCACGATCCCTGCTTCAAGGAAGAGGTTTTAGGTTCTTTTCTATTTTTTCAGCATATTGTCACACTTTATGAGCTCTATTTTTATTTTTTATGAAGTTTGTGAACCAAAAAAAAGAATAACAGAAGCTAAACATATCCTTCATAGAAAAAAATTGATTTTGCAGTCAACACGAGCAACATATGTTAAAAAAAAATTTGTCCTTTTCTTCCTCTCTCCTGTCAAAAACAGATCAAATGTGTGCACAGTTTGATATAACACAAAACATGTCTGTGTTTTTCTTGTCTCTACGACACTGCAACTTAAAGATAATGTCAACCATTATATTACTGACATCTCTCCCTCACTCTGGAATAGAAGCAAAAAGCTTGATTTTCCCTTAAATTATAATAAAACTCATATGCAGTATCTGTACTTTTCATTTTTTTCGACAATGTTCAAGTCGGTCCTCAGTACCCAATCTCAATATCTCACCTGTCTCGGGGAACAATTGGTCACAAACACGTGTAGTGCCTTTTCCTTTGTAGTTTGGACTTTTGTTCACAGACAACTGACTGTTTGTTCAATTTCAGTATTCTTTCTTTATTTGTTTGCGCTTGTAATGGAGCGGCATAACCACTCAAAGAATCTACCACTATTTAATAAGAATGGGCAAATTTCATCTAGGCCTCATGTGTAGTATCTTTCCCTTCAGTTTGCAATAAACTTACTGACAATAAGAAACTAACATTATAAATTCATCCTTAAATTCATTTTTCCATCTGACACTTTTGTTTCACTTCAACTGGTGCAGTACACCAATTTTACAGCCTTTAAATATAAACCAAGTTAATAATACAGACTGAATATTTCTCAACTGATCTTTTCTAACACTACCCCTCCCTACCATACCCGCTCCCTACCATACCCCCTGACCCCCCCCCACACCTCCCCCGCTACAACAGTTTCCTCATTCACTTATTCTTTACTAAACATTTTGGCAGAACTTTTGCTTCGGTTTTTCTTTAAATGCTCGATAAAGATGCTTTAGTAGCTATAGACCTTGTCTACCTAGAAACAATTGATTGTCCAGGGAATTCATTATGAATTAAACACAAATACTTAAAATTGCCAGTAAACAATGGTACAACTTCATTCAGTTCTCAACATGGCTTACAAAACTTATCTTCTTTTTCATAAATTCTGGCGTTGAAATAACTTTTCATTTGCAGTTATTTCTCGACTTCCACAAAGACAGATTAAATTGAAAAAATTGGCTTTCAAATCATTCTTCCGGTAGTATCTGTTCTTAGAAGATTTCTTGTCAGCCAATTAGACAATCTTATCTGTATATATGAAAACTTTCATCAAAATCATCTAGAAATGAGGGTTTTTCATTTGATTTCAAAAATTTGCAGATCAAGAACACCTCAACTTTCTTTGAACTCTTTTGCACTTTTTTTAAGCTTTTAAACAGTCTCACGAGTATGCCAAGAGCTTAAAACTAAAAACCATGACATGGAAATCACTGGTAATTTTCTTAATTTTCCAATTAACAGTATCACTAATGACACAGTAGTTTTAACCCATTCACCAAACCCTGTGGTATTTGAAAAGCAGCACCGAATTTTAAATTATTCCCAAATTTGGTGAAGTTTAGATGGTTTCATCAAAGTATTTTGTGGAAAACGAACAATGCTTATTTTATGACAGAGTTCAGAATTCCTATCGCTTCTCAGCCTTAGTGACTTCGCTCATGTGTAGTATCTGTTTAGGTTTGACTGAAGCAATCAGTCTCACCAATGAATATACAAGGAAATGTTATCCAATCATCTTAAAAAGATTAATTAATATGATCTGAAAGTTGTTTCAGTCAACATTTATCATCTTCAAATTACAATAGTCTTCAGGGCCAATCAGGTTCTGATATCCACACACCTTTGACTATGAATACAGAAAATATACTCAATACTAAGGGCACAAGGGGCAAATCCACCAAACAATCTGATGTCAACTTAATTCTTATTTCACCTTGTAAATGAAAAACTTGTTAACTTTACAGAGTCAGTTTATCTGCCACTGAAAATTTCATCTATTGGTTAAATCCTTAACAGAAATAAAGTAGCATATTGCAAAGCACTTTCAACTGAGTGCTTCAAAGGTTATTTACAAAGCATGCCATTGTTTTATACCATATTCTGCATTTTATTTGATTACCTTAGCTGCATGGTATCATGCTTGCCTAGCCACTTGGGAATAAAAGGGAGAAATTTCTGATCTGTAAACTGCTTAAGAGGTCATATAAGTATCAATTTGTTCTCACTTCATAACTGGGTTTGCGAAATTGACATATTTGGTTACATTTATTGATATTACTTGTGGAAGGCGTTAGTAACAAGACCTAGACAAACTCCTTTAAATCTTCTTTATTAAGAATCTACTTTAAGAGGGCCACAATAACACCCAATGCATGGAAACAAATTATCTGTACACCTACTGTCCACGACCTATCCAGGACTATTTTCAAGCCAAATATTTAATAAGCAGTTAAAAGACAGCTGTTTAAATCCCTTAGAAACAGAGACTTTAACTAGCATCATGCACACTAGATGCTTTAAATCAAACACTTGGATAACAAGTTTATGATCCTCGCATTCAACACCTTAGTGTCGATAATAGACTCACCTGCTGTGTCCTTCTTGGGCGCTTCCTTCCCAGGGACTTGACCTGTCCGTAATATCTGGTTCAACCGTTCAACTTCTTCAAGAGATTTGGCATTTGTAATTGCTTTCTAAATAAGGATGAAACAAACAAAAAAAATTGAAAAAAACCCACTAAGATAAAAAATAATGCAGGATGTTAAAATAGTAAACAGACTTCTTCCTTTTGAAGGTATTTCTGTATGTATCGGTCAAAGTTATCAATCCTACACAATAGATTATAAGGAAGATGGTAGTGCAGATGTGTCATGGAGACATGTAAGGAGACATGTAAGGAAGGAGATGCGTTGGTAATGAGACGCGTACGTAACCAGTCGTGATGGTAATGAGATGCGTAGCTAACGAGATGCGTAAGTAACAAGACGCTTAAGTAACGAGATGCGTAAGTAATGAGATGCGGAAGTAACGAGACCCACAAGTAACGAGGTGCGTAAGTAACAAGGCGCGATGGTAACGAGATGCGTAAGTAACAAGACGCCTAAGTAACGAGATGCTGAAGTAACGAGATGCGTAAGTAACGAGATGCGTAAGTAACGAGACGCGATGGTAACGAAGTGCGTAGGTAACGAGACGCGTAAGTAACGAGATGCTGAAGTAACGAGACCCACAAGTAACAAGGTGCATAAGTAACAAGGCGCGATGGTAACCAGACGCGTAAGTAACGAGACGCCTAAGTAACGAGATGCTGAAGTAACGAGACCCACAAGTAACAAGATGCGTAAGTAACAAGGCGCGATGGTAACCAGACGCGTAAGTAACGAGACGCCTAAGTAACGAGATGCTGAAGTAACGAGATGCGTAAGTAACAAGATGCTGAAGTAACAAGATGAGTAGGTAACGAGACGCCATTGTAACGAGATGCGTAAGTAAAGAGATTCGTAAGTAACAAGATGCGTAAGTAACAAGACGCAATGCGTAAGTAAAGAGATGAGTAGGTAACGAGACGCCATTGTAACGAGATGCGTAAGTAAAGAGATTCGTAAGTAACAAGATGCTGAAGTAACGAGATGAGTAGGTAACGAGACGCCATTGTAACGAGATGCGTAAGTAAAGAGATTCGTAAGTAACAAGATGCGTAAGTAACAAGACGCGATGCGTAAGTAAAGAGACGTGTAAGGAAGGAGATACATAAGGAAGAGAAAAGTAGGTCAATATTTCAGTGATCAAGTCTCTCATGGGTTCAACTAAATGAAAAACCAAGGATGAATACATATACACTACACCCACTACACTACATGGATGTCAAGAACACATTCTCATCCTACTGTACCTGGGAGATGTTAGACATGGAGAAATGACATAATTTTTAGAAGCTTTGTGTGTTGCTGCATTAAAGTTTGGTATTGTTCCAAATAATCAAAGGATACAATAGCAAAGTTTTATCTGATAAAGAAGAATTGGGGAGGCATTAGACATCTGCCGCAGCTCACATCTGCTTCCTGCTCCCAAATACCTCTATCGATTGGTCTTGCCAGCCATCCATACAATTCATTTTGTGGTTGCTACCACGCAGTGCCACCATCGGAGATAAGACTTTTGAAAACGTTTCCCTTTCAGAACTATTTGACTGCTCACAGGAAATTGTTCAAACATATATATAAATAGAAAGTTATTTGTAGTGTTTGCCAATGATTAATGCAAGGCTCATTAAACATTGTGAGCTAGAATACTGTCAAAGTTAACTATTAAACAGTTGTTTTAATCTAGGCCATCTAATGAAAGGTCGTCTGCTTAGTTTCAATGTGTTAAACAGTTCTCACATTTTTATTGCGAGGTGACTGCATATGGAGAGAGCTTTGTTTATCCTTGTCTAACACCTCCCTGATACCATATCCATTCATATATGACAACTCTGAGCAAGGAGGTGATGGGTAGGGTTGGGGTGGGGGGGGGGTTAGGAGGAAGTAGGATGAAGGGTGGAGAGAAGATAAAGAAACCATAAATTTGTCTCTAGCCAAGCAGTAAGAAAGATAAATTTACATTTTTTTATCCTATATTTGAGGCATTTCCTTCATAGGATTTTTTTCTCCTCAACCAATTAGCATTACAGAAAGCTCTTCAAATTTCAGTATCCATGAATGCAAGTGATAATTTATTTCCCTGATCATGTTAGTCATATCACCTTGACCTATTGCATATTCATGTAACCTCTGACCTCACCTTAATAGCAGCAATATCCTCTGGAGTTGGTCCTGTTGGTGTGGGTTTCTCCCCTGGAATTTCAGCACCTGGGACAAACCTGTGATGTTGACGAGAGAGAAAGAGAAAGGTCAAATACATTTGTTTCAATCTTTTAAGTTTGGGGATTAAAACGGTGGTGGGGATTAAAACAGTGGTGGGGATTAAAATAGTGGTCATTCAAGCATTCAAAGTGTAGTAAAATGACGCAGAGAATAGACACATCAAATTCTTACGGGAGTAATTTTGCAGTAGGCATACTATACTTTGATTTTATTTATATCGTTTATACCAAGCATAAAGCAATTTTTTTTTAAATTATTAAAAAGTTGCTAAGTTATGCAAAATAAAAACACAAACTAGGCTGCAAAATTATATAAACTATGTCAGGTTCAATCCTAAATGTGAGCTACTAATTCTATACCCAGTGGGTGTATATTTTCAACCAAGCATAAAATAACGATCATATAATTTCACAGCTCCAGACTGTGGCATAAGTTTGCTACCAAATCAGTGACGCAATAAGCTGTGCCAGGACCTTGAAACCAGCGACACAACTAACACCTTTTGTGACACAAGAATAAATCAGGACCCTTCAGCTATTAATCTTGCCAGCGATTAATCTTGCCGGCATCTTAGACACCCTCCGAACCAGTCGACCAAGTCCAAGTCAGTAAGCGGATAGGATGATCAGTTCCCTTTAATCAACCATCAATAGCTCGCATCTACATACAATCTCAGACTGCTGATAAATAAAGTCCTCCTGCAAATCTCTTGTCTCTCTTTCACCATATTAATATTGCTTCAATGACAGTAAAAACTGACTCACGTTTTGGATCGTTTACCGATGTCTTTAGCCAACTGTGCTCCCTTCTTGCCCTTGAATAATTGTGCGGCTGCCTCCCTCTCCTGTATAGAACAAAGATACCGCAGATTAACAAGAGTTGGTCTTGGTAGATCAAATTAATGTTATTTAACATGTATACAAACCTAAAGCCTTTTTCCTCCACCAGAAACATTTATTTTTCAATTATTACTTTGGCAATTAGCTGGTAATGTAACAAACACAGACAGATCAATACCAGAAACTTTTAATGCAAAGAGTTTCATTATTAAAATAACAATCACTTCCACTCCTGCCCCTCACACCACTCCCCGCCCACCATATATAGTGCAATAGTCTGCACTGCTGATGTTTAGTTATCAAAGTTCAATAGACTTTTTTCATTGTTTCAAACATTACCTAACAGTATATTATATATAGTTGACACCACGATATAAAAACCTTGCTATTGCACGGAGTTACTCAAGTATAACATTGATTCATAAATTTGCTACTTACCAACTATATAATATTGAACGATTCAATGATATTTAACCGACATTCACCTTTTCTATCAGATCACAATAAACCCAAAGACTTGTTCTGTAGACAAACTGCTTTAGAAATATATTGTTTGCAACTAACTACACACCATATTGTACATGATACTCAGCCTGTCTACCAGATACCAAAGAATCACATTGAGTTATTTATAGGCACATAGCTCCACAAACTTGCTATCTACAACATTTGGTCCAAACTCTAGTAGATATTGTTTTAAATGCAGGCAAATTGCACAGGACAGTCTTGCGTTCCATTTGTGTGGTCATACTCAGCAAAAGGCCTCCCTGGCTTCCCTCTACACTATATAGCATATCAATCTATTCAATGTTGTTAATATGAACTAAGATGACCGAACGATTGAAATATTTTATTCAATCAGTGACCTCAGAAGCCATTCCTACAAGTGATAATCTAATCACCACATGTGGTTTTCATTAAATACTCCGGACAGATGGCCAATATTAATCCCTGGTTGTAAAGTCCAAGTTCATTGACAGTGTTTTGACCTTGACCAATAAATATGATTGTACAACTGGAATGCTAACAACATTAATACTCTCGGGGGCCACCGACTGCCTGCAGTCATAATTACACCGTTCAACCACAGAGTGTGTGTGTACAGACGGGGGTATGTATGTAACAGGGAGTTGTCTAAAAAATATGTTAACAGAATAAGTACCATAAATTTCACCTCTGGAATAAGAACTTTTGAGACTGAATATATTCTTCTGCTCGAGTATAAAATAATATCTATGACTTCTTTGCTGTACATGTTGATAATTATGTTAAGGTGTTTATTATATGTTATCTATATATATGTTATCTAGCAGGCTTTGATTTGTTTTGCAAGACTTTTTATTTGTTTGCCAAGCCGTACGGATATCCTACCTTTAAGTTAGTCTAACAGATCTTTGTTTGCAACCTTCTTCCTATAGCCTTACAAAACTGATGGGAATTGCTTATTTGGAAACTCCTTTTATCTCTTGAACATGTTTTCAAACAGATGAAAGCAATTCCCCATAACAGCGAGACAGTGTTTTCACATGACCCTTGAAATCGGTCTGTATTTATTTGTGCACCATTGGTCAGCAGGAAATTGCACAAACAAGAAAACCAAGGCAAGCTTGATTCCTCTGATGGGAAAAGGAAATGAGTCCAACTGTTCTTTGGCTTCATCGCAAGTTCCGACAGGAGACATCTTAATTTGGTAGCGTTGGGAGGGCTGAAGTATATATGTGTGTCAAGAATTTAGGATGCATGAACTCCCTGTAGAGCTTGCAAAATGGGGTTTTGGCATAAATCTGGTCAAGTTTATTGCCATTGGATCCCAAATCCATCCAACAGCAATGAATGATATTACTACAGAAACAATAGTTTATTTAGACTAATGGAGCAACTGTTAACAAAATTTTGAAAAAAAAAATCCCAGTTTAATGTCTTGCATGTGTTTTAATACTAACGTGCAAACTGGGTGTCTCTGTACGGCAGAAGTTTTACAATTCAAAACGCTCTGGAGTCGACATTCATTCTTTGGTGAAACCTAAGTCAGTGTCCTAGTTGGACATTTTACTTTATTTTGGAATCAGATTTAGGGTCAGGTTTGGCAAATTTTACTGGCTACCAAAGCAAGCAAAAAAAAATAATACATATACATATAATGGTTTTCCTGCTATCATAAAATCAACATGGTCACTGCAATAAATGTGCAAGCATTTGTCTTCACTTTTTTTTGCATTCAAATGTTTAATTGTCAAAAAGCAATATCAAGACTTAAGTATTGGTCAACACAACACTCTGAAAGCACTTTTACACTCTCTTATAGTCTAATTTGCATATTAAGGTCTGTGCGGAGACTGTATTGATGAGAAACTTTACCTTTTGTCTTATTTTTCTGAAGTCCAGTAACTTCAACTGAGGAAGTTTATGAACGACGTAGAGTCTGTAATGTTTTTTACCAATGACTGGATTCCTCAGCAAGCTGAAATAAAAATGAAGATTTATATTAATTACTATTGCTTGCAGCATTTTCTTTTATTAAAGTTACATAAATATTCAAAGAGTTATGCAGTCTTATATGTTTTTCTTATTAATCACAACACCGACAAAGTAGATCTTACCTCAGCGACCTCAAAGTCAGAACGCTGGCCAGTGGGTCTATATCTCCCTGAGAGAGAAAATGAAAATTGTGAATTAATTTGCAGGAAATAATAAAACTAAATGCATAATACTTGTTAAACTATGAAAATGAAATGAGCTAACAATGTAATAGCTTAAAGACATTAAAAAGTGATAAATAGCCATAACGTGGTGAATATCCCCCTCATGAGTCATGGATGGATGACAATTCCAGGGAAACAGAATCCATGGCCACTGCTGTGTGTGGCTCTACTAAATCGACAGACCGTTCATCTTACGCCCATCAATCAAAATATAAGGTTCCATGGTAATTCAGTTTCCTTTTAAGAATCTTATCTTGACCATTAGTTTAGTACTTGAGAAGTCATGAGCATCATCTCATTGCCAACGTTAATATGTTAGCATTAATAACTATATACAATTATTACTACCTTTGAAGTTTCAATGTATCAGTGGATACCACGTGCCATTTCAAATAATGCTCCAAATCGATATGCAACCATGAACACCCTCCTCCAGGGCCAAAGGTACTTAATATACACGCCCCATTCTACCCCATACATGCCCCATTCTACCCCATCTTTCCTCCACCCTATAGTGATTTTTGCCGGCATAACCTGAAAGTAATAATAGCATGTCCCCCGGAAGACTTCACAAGGGTCCTTTGACTTTAGGGACTCCTTGACTATTGGGGAGTCCTTGAGGTCCTGAGGTCCTAATGCCCCATCTGTCTATTGGATATAATCTGGCCAGCACGGACCATATGTACGGAGCATGATATGATCCTTGCTCAAACAAGTCTAATGGCAAATAGCATGTCATAATCCATTCTGGGTCATTTACCTAGCCTCGGAGTACTTCGGAGAGGAGAGGTGGGAGAATGGGGAAGAACATGTTTAGCCTTGCTGTTACCACTACTAACCACTGAAATATTTGCTCATGGAATCAGGGGTCTAGGAATCCATACACCTTCCTTTAATCAATGAGTGTATATTATATATCTATATATATATATTATTTCACCTCTGATATATCCAACAATGGGTACAGTACATAAACCAGGACACAATCCTGAACAGTTGGCTACTGTACTGTATATGTGACATTAATACCATGTTGGATACAGCAGAGTTAAGTCATTTTAATATACTAAGTTACTGTATTTCTCACCAGTTCCTGTATCTGGTTATTAGTCAACACTATGGTCTCCAGTTTTGGAAGGTTCTCCTGTAATTTTTCGCCGAAACGACTGAAATGGGGAAAGAAGAGCAGAAGAAGAAAATAAATGACCAGCAATGATAAACGATTCTTACTTGTTCAAAACCAAAAAAAAGCTATCAGATCTGATAACTTTAGCATGTTTGACATCTTGAAAATATAGATAAGGTTGCAAATCGTGAGTCAAGGACATAATTTAATTGAACAGAATAATTGTAAAAATTAAAATGAGTGACATAATCTGGCATATGGTTACTACAGTATTGTGGTATGTACTGTAGGTACAGCATTAGTTACAGTAATTATCTGGCATATTATGTATACATATTTATAATGAAACAGTTATTATATTGTTTCATATAACCAGTGCTGTACAATGTGCGAAGAATATATTGACAAGTAACTGGTTTGAGTTAAAATATCAAACAGGTGTTGCACAAGAAAATGTTAACTCTTTTACTGTAACAACGGTAGTGAACTCTACAACATGATTTCAAAACAATTACTAGCATTAACTCAGATGTAATGTACAGTGGTCCTGTAAGTTTGCAGCCTATGCAGTGTTTATTAATATTTACTGTAGTTCTAACACAACAGTATGTTATACAACAGTATGCTCTGTTGTGGCCATTGTTACGTGTAATTTATGTACACATGCTAGAGTCATGATTAATTATTGAGAAGTCTATCTACGCATATTATTTAAATGAGATGAGCATGCCACCGAGGTGTCAAAATATCATCGTGGGAAAGGATGCTTGAATGGTTTCACAACTTTCACACCATAAAGTACATATGACAATACAGTAGCCATATACAGCCATATACAGTATAATACAGTTAAAGGACTAGTTCAGGTGTCACATGTTTATCTTAAATGAAAGAAGACAAAAAAAGAAACCCAATAGTGAAGAAATTATTCAAATATCTTTTTCCGTTTAGGAGATATTCAAGTTTAAAGTTCTATCTGATTGTGTAGAAACTGCTAAAATCAGACTAGCTGTGACGTCATATCCTCACAGTCCTGAAAAGTCTTTGTTATTTTATTAAAATATTTTGTAAGATTTTATGACTTACAGTACAACCAAAAGATACGTCAGGAGATCTCATATGTGTCAAGGGAAGTATTTGAGATTTAAGATCTGAAGAATGTTTAATTATATTTTTTTTAGATTTGTGGAAAAAAATGCAATTATTTTTGAATGAAATATATTGACACATGTTAAGGAAGTGAGGATGTGACATCAAACCCTCACAGTTAGTCTTTCTACACCAGTCATTTGCAAAGAAATTTTGAAATCTTCAAAGTGTGATATCTCCATAACAGAGAATGCTATCATGGTAGTTTCTTCACTATTCTGTTTGTCTTTTTAAGCTCTTTCATACAAGAAAGACATGTCAGACACCTGAACCAATCCTTTAACATGTGTCATCCACTAAATATATATATATACTGTGGAGGGCGGTACTTTAGTTTGTCAAAGCAGCCTTGCATACAGTAAGTGCACTATCAGCATCCAAACATGACAGACCTATGTATTTCTTGATTTATAAATAAAGTACCTACCATACTCTGTTGTTATTAAGAAGTAAGCAGTGCAGCCTCTTTAAGAGGGGAAATCCATCCAGTTTGCGGATCTCATTGTCCGAGAAGTCGATGGTGTCGAATTGGTCCTGCGGCAAAAGAACAGAGTAACAATCTAAAATACCTACTGTACGACAAGTCGCAAGTGATGACGGTATCTTTGTTTCTATGCTCAAACATGCAAGTCTTTGCCTTTTTACATTTTTTCCTTTAAATAAAATGGTTCAAACCTGTATTATTTTGGGTACAATGGAGAAATGTATCTCACAGGAGGCTACTACTTTACGTACCCTGCAAATGACTGCCTTCCTTCCATAATGGCACTTTCCAAAGTCTCATTAAAAACAATTCCATCGATTTAAAATTATTTCCGGCACTCTTCTGTCCATCTCCTTATGGCTGTACCACAAAACCCTTCTGAACTCAATCTACGTAATTTCTGAATCTTGGTCCGCACTTGTGCCCTAATATCCCAGCCACCTTTCCAATTTATCACTTTCAGTATCTTCCCAGAGGGGAATTTCTTTCCTATTGTCAATTTAAAGTGTATGAGCATTTCGAGTTATTAACCAAAATGATTTGGTTTTTAGGAAGTCTGTTCTCTAATTTAAAATTCCATCTATAGTATATATACTGAGATTGGCAGGTCTGTTTACTGGTCAGGGTAGCTTAACCATGGCTGGGTGCATGAGCAATGCAATGACCGAATTTCATAACTAACATTTTAGAATCTATACGAACACATAAAACATGCATATATATTACAGATCGTACAGTCGTACACACTACTGTAGTTGATAAATTCTGATACAACAACAGATATACAGGTATACTTCTTCAGCAATTTATTAGTACTTACCAAAAAACCACCCAATTACTAGCTGTGCTTTAAAGTGTACAGCATGGAGCTATCTGTTTATAGCTCCATGTGTACAGTAAGTGACTGTGCATTCATACTGTGCTTGAAGCCATTTCAGGGTCAGTCTGTGCCAAATCACACAGGGAGGTGCCTCCCATTGGACCATTCCACAATTTGAATTTTCCTAATTACAGCTGTAGGGTGGACTTGGAATTTTGCCAGTTCACAAAATGAGAAATTTGGAAGGTCTCATCAAGAAACACCCAGTGGGAGGAGAATTACGCTCCTTATTTGAATTCTAAAAGTAAAATTTTTGATAAAATTTTTGTTTGACTTTTGAACTTTGTCACTTGTTGATTCTCTGTTTAAAATTTAATTCAAATCAATTTTACAAGGATAGATACAAACACACCATTGTTCTACAGGAGGAGCCTGAATGTCGAGTGTTCTAAACTGACTTCCAACAGATGTGCGCCAAGGATGATGAGAGATGTAGAAACACTCCATTATAAGCTTCTCAGCTTCATACAACAGCAAACACACACAACTGGACCAAGACTATAAAACCAGTGAAGCACTGTACAATATCCTCCTCCTCCTCCCTGTAACAGTGACTTCAATGTACAATACAAGTAAGTCTACATCACAGGATGCTATTTTATCTATGTATGGAAGCCTCATCATTCACTGACAATTTAAGCTATTTACCAAGAATTAACAATGGTGCCTGACATAGAAAGAAACTGCTTAAAGTAATCCTTCATTTGAATAGTGTATTCAAACATATCCACAGTAAAGAGGATTTAACCATTTAAAAGAGGACAGTGGAAGTAACCAATACCATAGAATGCTCAGGAAATAATTCTCTATTATTACTAGAGCAGTTCCTCCTTCTCCCTTGATTCCATTCCACATGTTTTATTGATGCATTTTGTGTTTGGGTGGCTGGTTCACAATTATTCTCTGTCAAAATTCTCTACTCATCTATACAAATTGTAGACTTTAAGTACTGCCTAATCTTGTGAAACCAGAGTATTAGTACAACAGTACAGTACAGATGTTTGTATACTGTATTGTACATACTAAATGACTTATGCATACATGTACACTAACTATTGGTTTTAAGTTAAAACGAAATAGTAAGGGAGAGTTTCATGATCTTTCCAGACTAGTGAAATTCAACCACCATATTACTGCTGTGCACTTGGTACGACCTATGTACTTTGCACTTTTCCAACATTACAATTTACAGAACCAAAGGCAATATTTAAAATTTACATTTACATTAAATGCTGTGATTTCACCTTTTTTTTCTAAAGAAAGTTAAAAATTACAGAATATATATATATAAAAGCACAGTACTTAGTGTAATGACTTTGCACTAATGGTTTACACCTTTGTTGTTAAACACAGTTTTCTTGTTTCAATAATTATCGTTATCTCAAAGAGTTGCTCGATTTCAAACCATCACGAAAATTGGATGTTGTACAATAAAACTGGTGGACTGAATCGATAAGCTTGCTACAGTATAGTTTCATTATTCAGATACTTATTAACAGTATGCTGTAGAAAATTCTCTGGGCCCAGGGACATGCTTCTGAGCATGTGCAGTAATAGCAGTCTTCAGTAAAGCTATTGATACAAGGTGTTGTTCTCACAATGAGCCAGTGCATTAATTCCTTTGGGAAGTAATTAATCACTTAACTTGTGCAATCCAGAACATGTCTAACTAAATGAACTAGGATTTCTGTCTACATCAAACTTCCTTGATTACTTACAGTAGATCTACAGAATAAAATATTTGTACTTATATATAGTCTAACCTGAACCTATTGTCAAGCATATGATTCATTCACCTTTAGGCACTAATGGAGATTAGCTTAGCACACAAGATCTCAAATGATATGCCAATTAGAATAACTGCCTATGAAGCACGATGCTGCACCATCCTCAAAGATCTACTTACATAAGTGACTTGCCAACCCCCCCCCCCCTCCCAGTCACTTACCCTCAAAAAAAAAATCTAGTAACATAAATGTTGTCACAGACCTCCAGGTCCAGTCACTATGGATGCAAGGCTATAAAATGCAGTACATATGTATACAACAACACATACAAGCAATAGTACTTACTAACTACAGTAGAAGATGATAATAATAATAATCATTAACAATCATAATCATACTAATAATAATAATAATGATCATAATAATAATAATGATCATAATAATAATAATAATAATAATAATAATAATAATAATAATAATAATAATAATAATAATAAAAATGAAAATAATCATAATAATAATAATAATTATAATAATAATTATAATATTAATAATAATACTATAGGGCAACAATCTGCCAAGCATTCTAATGCGCTTTAAAATAAAATGAAACAAAACTGTGTGGTTTGAGCTCAGGTTGTTCATGGAACAAATATAAAGAGGGCAGGGACTTCATTCCAAAGGGTAGGTACTGTAAATGAAAAAAATGCATTCCCAGAGTGAAAAAGCAGGGTTCAGCCGTACAAATGGACCTCATAACTTGACAAACAGCCGCCACAGATCTCTGGTAAGATCTGTGTCATGACTGACCTTTTAAAAGAACTTCTCTTCCAAGCAAGCAGCCAACAGCAAAACATGCCATGATACATGTAGCCATGTTGCAGTAACCACTGATTTACAGAAAGGTTACCAATTAATGACCTCTGGTTACACCCAAGTGGCTCTTGGCTCTGCCTAAAAAGGGCCACTTTTCAGACACAAAAGTGGCTCGCTGGCACTTAACTTCACCCATGCATGCATATAGTAAATTTGAAAATAATATCACACTCACCAATGTAGCACCAAGGTTCTCTATCAGTGGAATCTTGTAACCTACAATAAGGACAGAAGAATCATTTTAAGTTATACACATGTGCAAAGAATAGGATACATCTGTGAAAACACACTCACATGGTACTAATGCAAATTGCAAAGATATGCATAGTACAGTAGTTGATACCAGAGTTCTGGAATCTGGCAAATAGTAACATTTTTGGAAAATGATAAGGGGGGGGGGGAAAGGTGGGGGGAATTTGTAACCTATTAACTGGCAAAGTGTGGTGGTAACATGTTTGAATTTATCTAAATTTTTAAGCCTGTACATCAAATTACATAATGCTGTATATCAAATTGATATATTAACACAGCATAATATTACCACAAGCGAGCAGATTCATCTCTACAGTACTTAGTGAGAGGCAGGGGCATCCATTATGGGATCAAACAAATGTGGACATAATCCCTTTCTAAAGTTACTAACCTGATACAAAGTTATTATTCCTCACCTTATTCCTTAAACTTCAACATTTGTTGCTTTTAAAGGATGATATGTTAAGTCTCTTCACCACCACGAACATCAGATATATATTTACATTTCATAGACTGTGCCAGTGTGCCATGATACCAAATTGGTATGAAAACTGTCATCGATACTTACAAGAGAAACTGCCATCAAAGTTGATCAAAATATGTAACATGAAAGGCTAGAAGCATTTATGATGTACATAGTTAAGCCTAGTTCGACAGGTAGTCTAAGTTAGATGATGCAATTTATGCTATATATATATTAGAAGTTTATACAGTAACAATGTTATAGTATAGTGTATACAGTATGCCGTCTTGCTCAAATAATTTTCACATCCTTTACTTATTCCAATGAAGGAATTAATTTTAGTAATTAATCTCAAATACACAACTACAGTACAAAATCAGGTGTTTTAATGTTCTCAATATACAAGTGCTTAGTATACCCTAGTTCAAATAAATGGAAGGATACGACTGAAGCAATGTAGCACTTGATCCTAAGCCAGTGTTAATCTTACCACCGCTGGTAATGCATACAGTCAAGGGACAAGGGACCTAGGTCACCTACTGAAGTGCATTGTGGTACCAGAGAGGTACACTTGCAAGAAAGTTTCATTATTGTACCCTAGATGTACTGTTGCAATGAAAGGTACAGTATGCCCAGGGAGTTGCTACTCTAAGATAGCAGCTCCCTGGTATGCCAAACTCAGTACTGTTACAAGGATTTTGCTGCTTGTGTCGTCAGGACGTTTGTGATAAGCATTCATACATGACTAAAAGTGCTCAGCAATTGAAACTTTGAATGGAAAGTTATTTACATGTAGTGGCAAAGGGAACAGGTAGGGGTGTAAACGCCGAAAATGCGCTCAACTTATGAATAACATTGTATCAAGGGAAACTGCTTAAAGCAGCATTTTGCGTCCTTTTCTATGGTTTTTCTCAACCTCACTGATTTTATGATGCCATAACGACATACATAACTAGCTTATCTATTCAAATGTTACTTCAAATGGTGGCATAAAAGTCGAAAAATTTACAACTTTCAACTTTGTTTTTCTCGAAGATATTTTCCTTTGAGATCCAAATAAACCTCGCCCATAATATGAATATTTAAAAGCTACGAATGTCATTGGCAAATACGTAATACAACATCATGCTTGATTTGTGTAGATTGTGTATGGCAGTTGTACCAGGGAGCTGTTAGAGTCCAGCTCCCTGGTTGTACAAAGTTACCAACTCGACGTTTTGAATCTATATTTAGCAACGGCTCATAACTAAACCTGCATCTCTTATTGGTTCAAACTAGTGGGTTGGGGGAACTGTATGCGATTAATATTAAATGTGTAATTTGTCGGACGACACTTTTCTCATTATCTGCAAATGTCCTTAATTACTCGCCAATGAATGCTTTTGGAAGGAAAAAACTTATAACTAATATCTT
Organism: Apostichopus japonicus; assembly: GCF_037975245.1. Lineage (NCBI taxonomy): Eukaryota > Metazoa > Echinodermata > Holothuroidea > Aspidochirotida > Stichopodidae > Apostichopus > Apostichopus japonicus. The sequence goes on from NC_092562.1 coordinate 4,821,691, forward strand.
AGTTTGCTGTTTTGTGATTGATATGTAAAAAACTTGATGGAGGAAAACGGCGACAAAACGCAAAATGCTGCTTTAAGGTAACTTACGACAGGATTTTATAAAAGTTGTGAGCCTGTTTTCTTTACCTGGATTTGACATTCACAAAGTGCATATAATATCTTCACAGACACTATGTAAGGGAGTCATACCATATAGTAGTATGCATTGCATGCTATCCAGGCCTGCATATGGTAACTAGTCTACGGAAAATTCACCCTTCATAATCTGACAATCATTTTGTCATTGTATATTTGTTATATCACTTCAAGCCCAGTTGCCATTAGGGTAGGGCTGTGAGTTTTCGTTTAAAGACCTAAACGTTTAAACGGCCGATTTTTCGTTCGTTTAAACGTTCGCGAAATTCTCGAGAAATAGTTTTAGTACCGAAATCGGTCTTTTCCGACCGAATTTCGGTACTATTTTTTATTTTAAGAAAACCGAAATGTGAATTGCAAATACTGGAAAAAAACAAAGGTAAAGTTTCCATCCATCATTTGTTGACTTTGGTTTCTCCTATTTACTGTTCTTTTTGCAATATGAAAGTAAATTGCAACAAGAGAAAGCTTTTCTGCTTGACGACATTGTCAGCTACGATCGGCACACGCCATATACAGTACTGAGTCATGAAAGCTAGGCCTAACATTAGGCTATGCAGTTTCTTATATGCGTGAATCAGTTTGGTGACCTTGTAGTATTGAACTGACATTGGTGGCCAACGTTAGTAGTTGTGACAAGCACACACTCAAATGACGATATGCAGTTCAAAATAAATTGTCATATCCAACGTGTTTGTCCTCTTTGTGATGTTTACATTATTTTACTTCAATTTAACAGTAGAAGATATGGAAAATCTTTTCAAACACATTGCGCACAGTTCGTGTCCAAAAAATGATCGTTAAAACTTGAAACATTGGTACATTTGGTACATTGCGCAATCCAAAATACCATACGACATGTACAGCCACGCACACAGCTGGCCCAGAAGACACACCTAGCAGTGAGAAAACATTTGAACAGGGCTCTGTTAGTTGAACAACAAAAATGCAAAAAGTAACATTAGACCAATCACAGTCCATTATTCACAGACACACCTGGCGTCAGGGTTGAGCCAAGGAATACTAAAGGAGTGAAAATATTGCATATATGGCTCGAAATTACAGATGTTACCATTGGACAACTTTTCTTTGTGCGCTAATAGATTTTATTTTCTTTGTTAGTTTCCTTTCACTATTTCTTCTGTTGGTTGTTCGCTTACGTTGATGTACACGTTTCGAACTTAAACGTGAACAACTTTAACATTTGCTGACCAAATCTCTGCTTTTGCCAGCGATATTTTTTCAACTTGTACTTGAAGTGAAGACGGTAGATTCTCTTCACTCCTTGAAGAGAATTTTTTTACCGCCAAGACACCACCCGCGAACATGGCTAGAGCCTCGTGCAATTTGGTACCTTCAAACACTTTGTCAGCCACTACTGAATTTATTGGACCAATCATATTATAAAGCAATTTTTTTACGATCTCCAATTGATACATTTCCTTTGATCATGTATTTGAACAACTATTACCAAGTTGAGTATTCGACCCGGTATTGTCTGGTGGGAGAGTTCAACGTGATGGACATGTAATTATTTCGATCGAACATGCATTGACTGGATTATCTGCCCCGCCGCTGTCGGCTCGATATGAAGTACACTTGTGCCGCGATTCAGGAAGTTTTCACAAAAGGATAACAGCGTTGCAGAGGGCAAGCTATTCATGCCCGTATTAAAAAATCTGTTAGCGCCGATTAATCGGTAAGTTTTACAAAAAGCTTAGAGCAAGCAGTGTGTACGCCTTTAAAGCCGGTAGAAAATCTATTAGCGCAGAGTAATCTGTTATTTATACATCAGAAATGTAGTGCATACAAGCCATTCATATCGCCGGATACATCGGGGGGGGGGAACAATAGTAGGATTACGTTCGCGGTTTATGATTAGACTGATCGTAAGTTGTGTTGTTATTTCGCGTAGTAGACAAAATAAACACGGGAATTGATACACGATTTTTGCCAATGATTTAATTTTCAGTTGATATCATAGTTTCGTTTAAACGTTCATCAGGTTTTATTAAACGTTTAAACGATGTTTCGTTCGTTTAAACGTGTAAACGGCACAGCACTACATTAGGGGTCATTATAAAAAAGTATAGTTTGTTGCGGTAGAGAAATTTAAATGCGTGCTTTCATGGCGGACTGACTGGACGCATGTTTACCTGAGCTGACTCCAACAATTTTGAGATGTCTCGTTCCTGGGACACAAATTCTTAAAATCCTTGTTACACTACTGGGGTTGCAGAATCTTGGATTCGTAACAATGTTGCAATCTTGAAGCACTTTCAAGTGCTAACAAGACTTCCAATGAACAAAACTTGAAGTCAAATGATGACATAACTTTGCAAAGCTGTGTCCAAATAATCACTATCTATCAAGTAACTTGTGTTCCTTGTTTATACCCAATGTAAAGAATGAAAAAAGAAGATTTACAATTGAATTATTCTAGCAAGTCCTATGCTAGAACTTTCTCATTGTACTTGTTATATAACTTCTGCTATTTGCATTAAAACAAAGCGTAACAGCCTTTCACATTTTAACTGTGTTCACATCAAATGAATACTAGTAGTGCAGTACAAGACTAAGCCTAGGCTTCACCATAATTAATTGAGACCGGATATGGCTCCATTATTTGTGGACTGATGATACTGCAATGGAAATTTCGAAAGCATCAGTGGCAGAGCGTCCATACAGTCAGGGGGCGGATGCCCCCCCCTGACGGACTCAAATGGACTGCTGGCGCCCTTTTCAGCTTTTACCACTTACTTATTCGCGATTATTTACTTTTTTTATTGCGCTCTCATCTACCTATTGACATTTGTCACATTTTGTTGGTGTAACTTTCTGCCAAATGCTCTAACGGCAGACTTTAATTTATCAGCACTTCCGTTGTACGAAACTATTTCCAAGAACTACAGGGTTTTTGATCTATTTTTAGACAATAAGCCACACGCAGTGGCTGAAATAGTAATGAACACCAAACTTTAAGTCGGCATGCAGTGTACGTTATACGCCGCTCCATGATCAGTGTGTTGATTAGTGCAGTAGGTTATTGTTAGTTGTCACAAATGGCGATGACACCTATTTATTCTTCATTTATCTGCAAATTAGCAAGGTTTCGGAAAGGGTAATTTCCAGCGATCTAGGGAGTATCTTTACTCAACAAAATTTCTGTACGCTCCGCCCCAACGTGTGGTGGCGCTCCGCTTAGATAGTGTCGAATGCGCCCCTTCAAACCATTCTCGCCCCCCCCTGACCAATACCTAGCTCCGCCACTGGAAAGCGTCCCATTGTTTGTACAGATAGGCTCACCGAAATACATTGTTGATGTACATGTGGTTAAGTTCGAAGTCAAGAATAGGTCATAATATAAAAGACAAGTTAGGTTAATTGTACTTATTGATATTCCAAAGCTACAATAGGACTCGGAGTGTAGGATTAGGCCTCTACTCCCTAGTTAATACTAGTAGTGGTAGCCATGCAGTGCCGTGCCATTGTATATTATTACTATTAGGCCTACTACTAGTAGTAGCCTAGGCCTATATTTATATTTTCAACATTGCGCAAACTGTCATTGGACCATGCTACTGTAAATATCACTACGCGTTAGCTATTGCCTCGGCTATGTACATCACATGTTCTAGCGAAATACAGAATCGCAAAACCGATACCAACGCTTTTATAGTACATTAATAATGTAGAGCGTTAGGCTACATAACTTACAGTAATGACATGGTACAGCCTACGTTAGGCCTAGTCTGTTTATGTATCGTTAAGAAAATATCGTGACAACATAAAGTCTTATACCTCTCAAATCCAATTCACGGTCTCGAACTGCATTAATGTATTGCCCACACTGCTCAATCAAATCTGGCGTGAGTTTGACCATTTTGACATTTCTCTCTCTTTGTTAATTCGTGTCTAATTAAATCAGAATACGTAACGGTAGCGTTTTGATTCTGACCACATGGAAATTGCGCTTTTGATGTTTGTATGGAACGCGGAAAAGTGCAAGAATGCATTTTGTAATCTATTCAAATTTCGTACAACCGATGACTATAAACGCTCGAGTGAAACCACAACATAGGCCTACAAGAAACCAATATTTTTCAATGTTGTGAAAGTGAAAACAACGTTTTATCCCCTCATACTTTATTAGTTTTATCGTATAAAAGTGACCCAAGAACAAATTCAAACAAGAGGGCAATCCATGGAGTTGCAGATCTCCGAGTTCACTCCTCCTCAATGACCTAACCTAACCTAATCTAATGATTTAACGTCGGTGCCTTCCAATCGTAAGGTGCCCGGTTCGAGTCACTCCAAGATTAATGCATGTCGTCCAGGTACAGAGTTGCTGAAATTGACAATTCATAACCAAGGATGTTAAATATATTTAAGAGACTGAATTCGGTCAGCTTGCGGCTTTGATAAGCCAATGAGGCTTCTTCGCGAGTTCCTGCTTGCAGGAGGATCTAAAATACATACACAACCATCAATGTTGTTTCATGCAAGGCATCATATTTGGGCCAATTTCAACTTTGACCTACCTTGTCCTTGCAACCTAACCCTCAACATCCAAACTGGAAAGTTCTAGTATGTGTCTCATCATTCTCTACATATCGTGTGGTTTAATGGTATTTCCAACATGTTGACAAGCAGCTAAAATGCCTAGAAACCAATTTTAGGTTTTTCGACCCTTGACCTCTAACGTTAGACCTATGACGTCATCAATCACACAAGCACAAGGTTAAATGATTAGGCACCTACCCACCATGTTTGAAGTTGATTGGACTTACGGTTTGGAGGAGGTCGCGACACACTTTCTTGCTCACTCTCACACACACGCATACGGACACTTTTGACCCCTCCCATAGTCATGGTCTTCCGGTCACCCTGGGGTAACCCACCATGGGTGACCCCTCGACAGTAGCTACTCAGGAAATTAACCATTACCATGGCAACTGTTGCTATATGGCAACTGACATAGCTGTATATGGAACAAGTGGCACAGGAACAGTACATTATCTTATCCTCCATATAGGACTCACCGAATGAGATAACAAGAAATGCAACGCAATGGTTTGGTTACTTCCACACAAAGAGTATCTTTTCAAATGGCAGTATATCCTTTCGGTTTGTCACTCTTTCCTCCTATCAAGGTGAAATGAATAACACTAATAACTAGGGGGGGGGGGGGGCTTATTGCTCCTATTAAACATGTAGACCCATAGTGGAGCAGTTAATACCACTATAGTCTTGTTCGACCAATATAAATCAATATTCATAGCCGTGATTATTTGTATGAAAGCCTGAAATATAAAATCACAGTTATACTTTCTGGCATGTATATGTATGCTTGAATATCCGTCATTACACTAGAACTGCAGCAATAACTGGAAGATCTTCAATTTCCGAGGGCTTCATCCCTCTGGAACGTACACCAGTGTAATTCTTTTTCCTGACATGTACTTCGTGCTTGGCAATCGCTGTGAGAAATCTGAACCTGAGAATACTGCAGCTCCCCCCCCCCCTCCCCCCATCTTCTTCTTCTTGGTTTACACTGTTACGCCTTTGGTGTTAAAAAAAGACATGTCAGAAATTAATATTCCATGGAATGTGACTCCGAGCTCAAGTGGGGTTCAGGGGTCAAAGCCCCCGGAAGCTACAACGTATTTAGATATTTCTTGTTTTCTCGTAGCCGAGTTAACGTCATAAATATACATGTCAGGGACAGAATAATTCAATTTCGGTGGAATTCATTTCAAAGCCCTGGTGAGAAGCTTTAGCATTTGATGACATTTCAAAAACTCGATGTCAGATACAGGAATAACAATATTCTGTCATGTACTCCAACTTCCAAGCCCGGGCGGGGATCCTGCATGGCCAGTTCAGCTACAGAGTTTACAGACATTTCCTCTTCTCTGGAAGCGATTTTAAAAATTGCAGAAATTCATCTCTTTAGAAGGTATTCAGTTTGCGCGGGATATCATACAAAGCCCATAGTGGGGTCCGTTTTGCGAAGTCCATAGATTCTGTAGGATCTGTTAGGTTATAATATTATCCAAATATGAGAATTTATTACCGAAAGGGAGCAACAGAGAAAGCATTGTTTCCTTCATTTATAATTACATTACTCTTATGTTCATGGGGAGTGTAAGACAGTATCATTATTCACGATGACGTCATCAAGATTATAACAATACACAAGCTACCGTAATGTCACTATGCATATGCATATGTATATATATAACGTTGCCAATTGACAATCCACGCCATTGTATTCACGCCATTGCGTTCAAGCCTTAATTAGCTTCAATTCCATACATTGGTGAAATATTGTACTTGTGTAACCAAACTCTTCCCATTTCCAATTTGCAATTACGGTGAAAGGTTTTATTATTGTTGTCCAATAGACTCATCAGGGTCGGTTGAAACTATACAAAAAAGGGAAGGCACATGGAAATGAATGAAACCATTGTTAACATGTATTGGCAGCCGCTGCGCGAGCATAATTGACAATAAAGGGAACTTGTTATGTACCTATTGTCTTTCGCCAGATATTATCTATATTGTAATCGTTTGCTGCATTCTTGTTGGCCTATATATATTCTTCGTATGTTTGACACTGTATGTCTGTTCCAACACCTTAAAATTATAGCATGCAATTCTAGTTAAGGTTCTATAACGTACTTAACAGAGCTATTAATAAAACTTAAACAGCACCCTAATCAGCGAACTATTGCAGCCAAACACACAGACGAACACAGATGTCGTATACTACAGTATACTAAAGGCTACGTTGCAAAGAGTCGTTCAATTTGGCAGATTTATATTCCGATGGGAGGGCCAAGTGAAGATTCCTCCCACTCACACCCTGTACAGAAAAAAAGGCAATAGACTTGGTCCGGCAAAAAACAGGAAAATTTAATGGAAAAACTAAATTATATTAAATAAGGAAAAATATAAATAAACAATAACCAAAATATACACATTTGTAAGGAAAAAGATACTAACAGTTATACAATTAGTATACACGCTCTAATCTTCCTAGTCTGTAACTCTCAACAGTATATGGTTACAATTTATAAGGGCGAAACCATTATGCGTCGGAGGGGGGAGGGGGAGGGGGGGGGACTCCCAGCTAGTGTACAGTTAAAAGAAATATCGCAAATACTTCAACATTGTTTCAAACGTCGCAATATATACTGCAAAATTTTGCATATTAGCAGCCTACATTTCCAGGGGGCGTTTAATTGTGGTCACAATTTCAGGGCCGGTAGGGGGCCGGGGGGGGGGGGAACTGGCTACTTGTGTGGAGGTAGTATGGATTTGGAGCGCCATTGGTACTATACGTATAAATCACGAACCGTTTTTCTAGTAAAAGGGTCATTTGCCATCGATCAAACCTCATTGTGTGTTAGGAATAGGCCGGATATGCCCGTATTGTCATGAATTCAGTTTGGACTAGGGGCAGCAAGAATTGATGGATATGCACCAAACATGATGGTGACACATAATAGGTGAGGGAAAAGTAGTATGCCGGGGGGGGGGGGGTTAGGTGTTGATATATTGGAATATTTCATCAGCCAGATGTAATGTACATTCATATAATTCTATTGTTCGATTTAAATTAACTAAATTGTAGCATATACAAATAAAATTTGCACTGAATTACAAGGTACAAGATTTTAAATATTTAATTCATAACTTAAGAGTTGAATATCATTTCTGCTTTCTTTTCCTAACCTATGCAGATTAATCCTCTTTCCCATTAATATTTCCCCAACATGTTCCCCAATATATTCTTATCTTCACAACTTGTACCCCACGATTTTCTCAAGTCCAAAGTTCCCACACGTCCTTTACCAGTTTTCTTCCAGTTCAATATTTTCTCTGCGACCCTGCAGAACACCAGCTTGGGATCAAAGTTTCGTGCCATGGCATTCGCCTCTAAATAGCCCGTCTTTTTCCACTGAAAATATTGATTAAACAATGTGACATTTTGGTCTACTCTCTTTAAATAATTCGCTAAATCTGAAAAGTTACGGAAATCCTGAACGTGTATAAAGGAATTCGGCGGAGCGACTTTTTCGTAGTCTTCCCGCGGAGGTCCATACACCACAGGAATGACGTTATGTGAAAGGGGATCCCAAAACTTCTCGGTTATATAGTCAGCGCATTCACTGTTCTCAAAAGATAAATAAAATTTATATTTCTTGATAATATTCTCACACTCAGGTCCTCTTGGACAGTTATTTCTTCCGCAACGACCATACGTATCAATCTTTATATATTCCGAAAGAAGCCGAACGAATTTTGTCCTAGGCCAAGACGTAGCGAAACAGTTCGAAGACATCCACATTACTGTAGCCTCGAGGGTCCCGTTCTTTTTCAATTCAGGTAAAATATTCCCATCCGCTTCGATAGTGTCATGGGTCTCTGTGCCATATCTTAGGTAACGCCCATAGGGTGATACGAACGTTGAATCCGTGCGATAGGTAACGTCCCAATTAAATGCATCTTTGTACAATCTCGGGAGAGCGAGGTGCGGGGTGTTCCTGGGGCTCTCGTAAGTGACAAATATCCAAATATGACCACTTTTTCTTTGCCTGATAATGAAGAAAACAAAAAAGGAAAAACAAAGGAAATCGTTAATTGGTATCATAGGTTACAAAAGGATAAATATTAGAAATCGATGCAATGTGTAGCTCTTTGTAATTTACATATATAGATATATATATATTTATGATCTCTTCTGTTTCCCGCCTTTTCTGACTACTTTACACCTTTACCACGCACAACACAATGTGTACAGCTCCCATCCTGCCTAACTCCATTTTTTTAATTTATCATAAATTGTCAAATGTCGGTACCTTATTTAATCACTTTATACGTTACCAAGGAAGGCTTGAAGACTATATACGAATGAACAATGAATGTTCTGGAAATGATGATTTTGAACCATAATAAGTGGTTCAGTGCACCTGCACTCTCAACCAATGGCAGTCCACCCCCCCCCCCCCCCTCATAATGAAGGACCTTCGGCGCTGGACATTACATGTTACACTATAAGAATAACTGATACTAAAGTCTATCGCCGTATATCATGTTTTGCTAAGTCGATATGGTCAATTAACACACCCATCAAAATAATCAGCTATACAGACGTACACTGAAAACTTAAATTGGTTCACCGACTAACATAACGTTAGTCCATCTGGTGCCTCTCCCGACTAACATAGCCTTAGTCAGTTGCTATACCGACTAATTTATTCCTTAGTCAGTTGGATTTCTTAGTGGGTCATCTTAGTCCGTCAACTTAGTCGATCAACAATTTCTTAGTCGGTAAATGTATATTAGTCAGTTACATTAGTTGGTGACATTAGTCGGTCTTTACCGACTAATTTATATGAGCCACCGACTAGTTTATAGCAGGTTTTACATTAGTCAGGATGGTGCCTCTCCCGACTAACCTTTCTTAGTCGGTATCGACTGACTAGTTGCACTGACTAGAATCACTGAAAGAATTAAACCCGACTAGTTTCACTGACTAGCATCACTGAAAGAAAAGAGAGCAGAAGAAACACAAATAATGTGTACGTTGGCAGTATTTATTTCTGATAAAACTTCTGATGTCTACAAAGGCTGACTTTCGACAGATAGGGAAGAAATCACTGTAAACAAAAATCTGAAAATATGATTTTATTCCAACAAAGTTAAGACAAGTTAATGGATCAAACATGAATCGCAAAAGTATAGCACTGCACAATAATGCAAAGTTGAATCTTGGGCAAGGGTTCCTCATGACTTTCGTTTTAAAGTGGTACCCCAAATCGACACCAGTTAAGTCTTCACGAACAAAGAGTGTTTCTCCTAACTACAAATGGCCTCCCACTTGTCTTCAGGAAGCCAAAATCTGCACCGTAATTGACCTGTGAACAGAAAATATGATATACATGTAAGCACAGATACAGATATAGCACATGATAACTCACATTATCATAAACATACATTTACATTAAAATTTTATAACATATTGGGAAGTATACATTTAAATCTAGGTCCCTCAAATTATAAGCCAGGAATAGCAGCTTTACCAAATAATTATTAGCTTTGCACAGCATAACACCAAGTTATTTTTCAAAGCTTAATAATTATGTTAATCATGTTAATAATGATCCCAATAGACCGGGAGCCCAGAGGGTTTGGTTAGCTGGGAAGGTAACCAATTGCCTTGTACATCACAATGTTCACAGTGCATTCCTGTATATGAAACCAGACGACTTGCAAACCGACTGTGGTGGGTGTGGCTGGGAGAGCAATTTTAAAGTCACCTGATAGCTAACCTAGATCAGTTTTCATGGTAACACATCAAAGTAAGTACAATGTGTCAGGTATGGCCCCAAGAGCAACAAATGGCCATTGCCAGTAATTATTGGTGGTGGGGTACCCCTGCCAGTGATCTATAATTGACCCCTCAAGGCTGACCTAGGTCAGCTCATGAGGAAACCACTTGAAACCTACTGGAAAATGTTGGTTAGGACTTCAGATACAACTGATGGGCATTGCCAGTAATTTTTATTGGTGGGGTACCCCTGCCAGTAGACCCCCAAAATGCCCATCCCCCATTGACCTAGATGAGCTCATGATTTGACCAGTTGAAAACTACTGGAAAATGGTATCACTTCATATGTAAGGGATGGGCATTTCCAGTATTTTATATTAGTGGGGTACCCCTGCCAGTAGACCCCCAAAATGCCCCCCCCCCCTCATTGATCTAGGTCAGCTCATGATTTAACCAGTTGAAAACTACTGGAAAATGATTGACAGGATTCTATATGTAAGGGATGGGCGGACTCTGGCAGTGGTGGCCCACCAATATAAAATACTGGAAATGCCCATCCTTACATATGAAGTGATACCTATCATTTTCCTGTAGGTTTCAACTGGTCAAATCATGAGCTCACCTAGGTCAATGAGGGCATGGGCATATTGGGGGTCTACTGGCAGGGGTACCCCACCAATAAAAATTACTGGCAATGCCCATCCCTTGTATCTGAAGTCCTAACCAACATTTTCCAGTAGGTTTCAAGTGGTTACCTCATGAGCTGACCTAGGTCAGCCGTGAGTGGTCAATTGTTGATCACTGGCAGGGGTACCCCACCACCAATAATTACTGGCGATGGCCATTTGTTGATCTTGGGGCCATACCTGACACATTGTTCTTACTTTGATGTGGTTACCATGAAAACTGATCTAGGTTAGCTGTTAGGTGACTTTAAAATTGCTCTCCCAGCCACATCCACCACAGTCGGTTTGCCAGTCGTCAGGTTTCATATACAGGAATGCATTGTGAACATTGTGATGTACCAGGCAATTGGTTACCTTCCCAGCTAACCAAACCCTCTGGACTCCCGCTCTACAGATCAGTGAAAATTTGACCAAACTTATGAAGCTTGCACGTAAATGATATACTAGACTGTTTTTTTTTTAAAACAGGTTATGAAAAGTATCTTTAATATCATTAAACAGTTGGGTACAATAGTTAAACTCACTCTTCCATCTTTTTTCTCTATGGTACTTGTTCCTTTACTTTTTGGACTCTTGGATAAACTCTTTTGTTCTGCGAAGGGTACCAATATATCATCTTAAAACATGTCTTTAAGCCATATATAACACAGTTCTCCTCTTCTGTTGTTGCCTCCACACTGGTGTCGTACATCACAGGAAACCTCACCCTTGACTTAGATATTTGGCTTTTCAATTCCTGCTGGAAAAAAGAAACAGCAAAGTATTCATCATTTGAAAAAATAAATAAATAAAGTTGTCACCACAAAGTTATGTGAGATTTGCTTCCACTATAGTCTCAAAAAACAATCCCAAAGTTTGAAGCAGACTGTATAAAGCTGAAAATTTGAACGAGAGTGTCATCACCATTGCAACCAGAATCAAATGCCCAGAATACAGAGACAATAAAACATGGGCTAAATCTTTGTTTGTTTTTATGATCTTTAAAAATATAAAATTTTAGAAACAGAAATGCACTGAGCCAACTTATTTATAGGCCTAATCGTTTTTAGTTGTTATTTTGCTTGCTCACATAACAAGCCTGTTTAGACCTAGGCTAGAGGAGAATCAATACTTTGTTACACTAAGTTTGTCTTTCGGTCGTTTTGATTTAGTCTTACTAGTAGTACTAAAGTATATAATGGACCGGCGAAGACTAGAGAATACCCAGAGTTTTAGCAACTGCGTTAAACTGTATCATCTGATCTATTATTTACGTCAATGAGTTTCATTCTATCTAGGATCAAAAAGAGAAAACTAATTAATCTTAACCTTTAAACTTTGCTACTAAACAGATATGCTTGAATTACAAATTAATGTCAAAAAACATCATAATCTACGAATCGATGCATATACATATACATAAACAGAATAATTTGAATTCGCGCAAGTGAACCCTGCACTACATTGGACAGAAAAAAAACGTGCAATTATAGACCAAACTAAACATACTAAATTTTCCGTTACTTCTACATAAAATATCAATACAAATACAACAACTTACTCTTTTGGCAGTATACTAAAAGCACATGTTATAATAACTTCAGACTATCAAGCTTTCCTGAGAAAAAACGGTTAATACTTCTTACAGTAAACAAGTCGACCGTGAAGGAATGTCGCAATTGTTTCATGAGCGTGACCGGAAATTAAATACTAAAAAATGATAAATGAAAAGGTTAAATAGAACTGAAGCGTGCATCCTGACTGCTCGCAACATATAATACCGTTGACTAGCCAACATAATTTGTTCAGCCTACTGTGACTGTACGTTTGAAGGTCTAGCCTTGCTTATTCAATATCACAAAGCCTACCCATTTAGATTCACATGGGATATTACAGGAAATCTTTACCAAATGAGTGTAGACTTCAAATAAACTATTGAGACTTATAGTTCCAGTATTTGTTTGGGAATAAATTAGAAGATTATGTGCCACTGTTCAGTCTAGCCCAATACACACATAACACATGGTGTTTAGAATGCACACTTTAGTGTTGAGAATGCACTGCAGTACCCAGTAGAAGCCTATAGGCTACTCACTGTCATTGCACTTGTGTATTGCGAAAAGCCAGCGTGACAACGGTAGCGTTACACTAACCATAATACATGAGTACTAGTGCCAGTGGCCTAACAATTAACTTTAATTTTACCTTCAAGTTAAAGGAATAACAGGTAGGCCGATGATGGCAGTTAATACCTCCATTCTTCTAAAGACCTTGGGTGATTTACGGTTGAAAGTTGCTTAGAGTGATCGTATGAAACTATGCCAAGTCCAGCAAGCTGCCGTTGCCTCTCGGTTTCCAAATTGAAGTGAATCGAATTGGGTTAAAATACATTAGTTCGTCGACCGACCGACTAAGCTACGATTATGGCGTAAATCGGGTGTCCGTATCGTTCTTAGTCCATGGGTTAAAATACCTTAGTCCGTCGCCACCGACTAAGCTGCGATTATATTTTCCTTAGTCAGTGTAAACTGACTAAGAAGCAGCGATGAAACGAAGATTTTTGCTAGTTCGTGTGCATTGACTAACGTTACAAACTAATTTAACGTTAGTCCGTGGCAATATTGACTAGTTTATTTTTTCAGTGTAGTTCCCTGACAAGAACCACCTGTAACTACTTTGTTTTTAATTATCGATTAATCACAAAATAACTGCATGATTACGGATCTGATAAAAGGAAGTTTATAGCATATGCTATAGCATATTCTGTGACCGGCACTATTACATGTAGCAACCTTTAACCACGTGGGAGTTATCTGTTGAATAACTCGAACTAATTTATGGAAGCAGTCTTGTATTACACTCGTACCCAACAATAATACAATATCTTTAAACGATTTAGCGTCCTTGCTTTAGCGATTTAGCGTCCTTGCTGTGCCGATGAACGTCTGCGAATGTATGTTTTTAGAACATTTCATGTACCATTCGTTGTACCATGTTTAGTGTTTATATACCAATCGAGTCGTAGTTCAATGTGTCAGTGTGACGCCGTCAGGCTCGTAACCCTGGGAAAGGTTATATTTTCATTTAGAGCATTCTTGCCGAGGGCATTACGCTCATGTCATGTTTTTCGATTTTTTTTTCCATATGCTTTCAATAACATACAACCTCATATTTTGGTCGACAAACTTGTCACTAGGAAGATTCCAACTAGCCTATAACTTCATTGGATCATGAATTTTACCTTTCAAACAAAACTCAATTTGGAAAACTTAGACCAATTGCAACTTGTCGTTCTGATATAATTTGTTCAAATACGGGTGCCCCTCAGGGGACGGTTATAGCACCGTTTCTTTTGACATTATATATATACGTACGATGCCAGATCTTCAGAAGAACGGTGCTCATTCATCAAATTTGCTAATGGCACCGCCATGGTTGGTTTGATTAATGGTATAATGATGACAATGCACATCTTAGCCATCTACAATCTTTTGTAAATGATTGTGATTTAATTTTTCTTGAACTGAATGTTCCTAAGATTATAAAGAAATGCCAATTGACTTCCGTCGTAACATCATCTCTCCAACCACGTCACCTGTCACTATCGAGGCGACTGCAGTCCATCGTTGTTCAGTATTATAAATATCTTGGGGTAATATTGAACGACAAATTGAAATGGCGGGATCATGTTGCATGTTTTGGTTAAAAAGTTAAACTATCTATATTGACTACCTCTGTCTACGAAAATGTCAAATTTTAATGTTCGTCCTGATAGTTTAGATATTATCTATAACGGTATACGCTAAATATAGGGTTTGGTGTTATGGATTGATCTGTTGGAGTGGCAATGTCAATAAAACTGAGAAGAATCGTATTGACAATATTGTAAAGAAAGCGGAAATAGTGGTTGGGGTGTCTCAAGCCGTCAGTCGACTCGAGGCTACCAGTGCCTCCTACAGTCCAAGCTAGACTCCATATGGGATGATTCTAGCCACCCTCTTCCATGATCTACTTCATGACAAGCAAATAAACGGAGACATTGGCAGGCTGAGACTCCAGTGCCTAAAAAAAACAGGCATCGAGATTCTTTTATCCCCCCCCCCCCCGGGCAATGAAGCTTTTTAATGATATCTCACTTCGCTGTCTTGCGACAATCTTACACGCGACCGTATTATTTGTATACACACATATTTCTATATTAATATTTTGTCATCTTTCCTATATCAACTGCTGTACTTGCGATTACATACGATTTCCTTTCTGGAGAAATAAAGTTGTACTTACTTATATTTACTGACTTAATCCCGGTGACCCCCTCCTGTGACCAACCCGGCTTCCCCACATGAGGTTTAATTTGGCATTGAACTTGTCTTAGTCATCCTCTACAAAGACCAAGCATATATTTGACTATAATGGAATTTAAAAAAAAGGGCTATGGGAAAACTACTTACCTCATGTATTGTTTCCATTCAGATATTGAACTCGATAGCTTCTGAAAATACACCGCATCAGTCTCGGAAATCTCTGAATATTCTAATGTCTGTTTCGTCTTCACTGTGCAGTTAATTCTAGGACATGTTTCTTCTATAGTCCAATTTCCTTGTTCTGCGATAACTCCTATCTCCACGCATGGAGCTCCCGGTACCGTGGGATTGATGGCATTTTCAGTTTCAGGCGATGAAAATAACTTTACAGTAACAGCCGAATCAACAGCTCTGTTGACGTGTTGTATATTGTCTTCTTTACCAATTTGCATAATCACAACGTTGCTAGCGATAAATCCAATTATCACAAAGAATAAACAGATCAGTAATCCAAATTTCACTAAGGGCATGGTCCGTACCATTGTAATTAACGATTCATCGTGGCTACTAAATATAAACAATGACCTCAAACAGACTCGGGATATCGAATTGACACTTGACGAACTTAAATACAGCTACTTGTATATATAGGTACATGTATTAATGGCTTTCGTAAATGGCAGAGTTGCTAAGAACTCCATAGGATTAGAGGGAGCTATATACATTTTAACTGGATGGCATTTATTGCACGCAAAGGAACGAACGTTTTATAGCAATAATTATTCATAATATTCCCTAACAAGCGTTATAACCTGCTTGTTTATGGAAGAAGAAATTAATAGTATTTGGATGCATGCATTTGTGTGCCTATTCGGGGATGGGGGTGGGGTGGGGGGATGACGTCACCGGTATACGTTAGCGCACTTCAAACATACATACACACACACATATCAGGCGCGTATCCAGGATTTTCAAACCCGGGGGGCGCGAATTACTATCTAAGCGGAGCGCCACCATCGGTTGGCACGCAGCGTACAAGAAAATTTCTTGTTTTGAAACCCCCCAGATCACCGGAAACGGCACTTCTCGGGCTTGAAATGACCAACCAGATGTACACTTTTTGCTTGAGAACCAAGTATTTCCTAATAGTTTTTTTTTTCCATCCATAACCTTTTTGAAGATTGTCAACCCGGCACACATCATGTTCGACCTGATCGCATCTCCTGTGGGTCTTTGCTTTTGTAGGTGATTCTACGTCGCGGCCCACAATACCCGTCAGCCCCACTTTTCAAGGTTTTAAGCCCCATATTTGTTCAGAATTTGAAAATTCACATTTCTCGTGAAAAAACTCACTTCAAAACATACCCATAATGTTGTACAAAATTTCATCTATGGACAACCAATACAGAAAAAACTTCCTTCAACCCCTAACAGACCGGTCAAAATTGCACGAGTTGCGGGAAGTGTGATGTAGAATGTTGGTCAGAAATTTTCGAAAATTCAGACACAGTTAATTTATTGGTGTACAAATATTAAAACCTCTTATAACGGCTATTATGAAACTTGGTTGAAGGAAATGAAAAAATAGCAGATATTTCCGAAACCGAACACTACACACATAGGCGTAGGAGGCGTGGCGGAGCTAGGGGTATTGGTCAGGAGTGGCGAGAATGGTCTGAAGGGGCGCTTTCGACACTATCTAAGCGGAGCGCCACCACTGGTTGGCGCGTAGCGTACAGAAAATTTTTGAGTAAAGATACTCCCTAGATCGCCGGAAATGACCCTTTCCGGGCCTTGCTAATTTGCAGATAACGAAGAATAAATAGGTGTCATCGCCATTTTGTCAGAAAATTACAGTACACCAACAAAATGTGACAAATGTCAATAAGTAGATGAGAGCGCAATAAAAAAGTCAATAATCTAGAATAAGTAAAAAGTGGTAAAGAACTGAAAAAGGCGCCAGCAGTCCATTTGGGTCCGTCAGGGGGCATCCGCCCTCTGACCATATGGACGCTCCGCCACTGCGCGGCGGGGGTGCAGGCCCTAATTCGCTATTACTAATGTAAAAGAGAGTTTTGACATAATTGGACCTCCATGCTTTTTATACATCTACATGAGACATGTCGTTGTTTACATTAGCATCTGGCGGTATACTGCGCAATTTTAACGGACCGTACGGTACATGATGGCATGCGATGTAATAACCGATGCTTGCTTATATGATATTGTCACGAACACGTTGAACGCGCGCTTAGCGCGCGAAAATTTTTGGTTATTTTTTCAGGCAAGTCGGACAGTTTTGAGGCTTTTCATCCTGGAACGCCATTTTCATGTTCACTGATATGATGTGATATCTGCTGTTTGCGTTACAAATTCGAACAGGCGCGTAGCGAGGAATTTGGGAGGGGCGAAGCCTGTAGGCAAATTATCTAAGCATAGCGCCACCATAGGTTGGCGCGAAGCGTACAAGCAAATTTTGGCCGAAAATGTCTCCCAGATCGCTGGAAATGACACTTCCCAGGCCTTGTAAGTTGCCTCTAAGCACTTTCTATTTTGAAATTACTTAGCGATATCATTTAAAAAAAAAAATGCTGAATGGGGGGGGGGGCAGGCGGTCGCCCCCATCCCAAAATGCGTCATGTTCCCCGACGACACGGTCGAGTTCGAGACCAGCCACAGTTGGTTTCATAGCACAATTCTACACACGCGTTATGATAGACCATATATAGTATATATAGAGATCATTAGTGAGAGAGGAAAATGGAAACGTCAAAAAATGAAGTTGTCGGTGTAAGGGGTAGGGTGAGTCACACTTTAACGAAATCATTGATCCGTCACTGGCTACCCTTCAGCGCTGTAATGATGTCACCGTTCTTCTTTCTCTTCCCGGTGTCTTCGTGTTTTGCTTTTACTCCCTCTTTTTCTCCTTTTTCTCTCTTTCTTCTTTTTCTTTTCCCTTCCTTCCTCTCCTCCTCCTCTTTTTTCCCCTCTTTTTTCCCCTCTTTTTTCTTCTCTTTTTTCTCTTCTCTTTTTCTTACCCGGGGGGCGCGCGCCCCCAACGCCCCCCCCCCCTGGATACGCACCTGCATATACACACATATAAATATTAACTTTGACCGTTTGTGAGATCAACTCATAGACACTATTTATGAATGCACGCAATTAACGAAGCAGTCAGTACTGTACAAAGTGTAACCTTTAAATCTATAAAAGGCCTATCCAATAAATAACAATATATCCTGTCATACAACATTGGGACAATTTCCTGGGTTACACTGTTATATTTACATTTTCCCCACACTTTCGAGTGGCAAACTATACATGCATAAACAATTGCTATTAGTTCCATAAGCAAATTAACCCATGTTGGGCATCCGAAATATCTATACTACTGAGTTAAAATATATAACAAATATTCCATAACCTTTTGAGCAATAATTATTGTAAATTTTGGAGGAAACACTCACGTGACCATATTAGATCCTCCCACTGAAATAAACACAGTGGTTTTAGCGTCCTCACAATACAAGTCTTGATGTGCTGTTCTCAGTAACACATTTTCTACTGTACACAATCCAAATTTGTTTTCTCGATTAAAAACTCAGCGTATGTATTGTCAACAGCAAATTGAAAGGAGTAATATTATGACGGGAACTATCGTCCTCAACAACCGTAATCGGTAGTCATCAAACAAGCATGGACTGGGGGCTGGGCTGGGGGGGGGGGGCTTATCGGGACATCGATTAGAAGAAATCACTTCATAAGTTAACATAAACTAAATAGTCTGGTGTCCACGTGAATTTTGTGATCTGTTAAAAGCTGGACTGCATCACCAAGCTTGCATATGGAACCAACCAATAATCGGCTACAGGACACTAGAGTGTGCCCTCCAGGTAAACTATTGTCTCCTGGTGCCCTCCATGTGAACGACTGTCCCCTTCAGGGTGACGGGAGAAACACGCGTCATAGGTAGGGGCATCAGGAGGTGATATCAGACGGCTGGTGCCTGTTGAAACACGGCATGGTTAAGGGCATCAGGAGGTGATACCAGACGGCTAATGCCTGCTGAGACACGGCATAGCCAAGGGCATCAGGAGGTGATATCAGAGGGCTAGTGCCTGTTGAAACACGGCATAGTTAAGGGCATCATGAGGTGATATCAGACAGCTGGTGCCTGCTGAGACACGGCATAGTTAAGGGCATCAGGAGGTGATATCAGAAGGCTAGTGCCTGTTGAAACACGGCATAGTTAAGGGCATCATGAGGTGATATCAGACAGCTGGTGCCTGCTGAGACACGGCATAGCTAAGGGCATCAGGAGGTGATATCAGACAGCTGGTGCCTGCTGAGACACGGCATAGTTAAGGGCATCAGGAGGTGATATCAGACGGCTAATGCCTGTTGAAACACGGCATAGTCAAGGGCATCAGGAGGTGATATCAGAAGGCTAGTGCCTGCTGAGACACGGCATAGTTAAGGGCATCAGGAGGTGATATCAGACAGCTAGTGCCTGCTGAGACACGGCATAGTTAAGGGCATCAGGAGGTGATATCAGACAGCTGGTGCCTGCTGAGACACGGCATAGTTAAGGGCATCAGGAGGTGATATCAGAAGGCTAGTGCCTGTTGAACATATCCATCAGTGGACGTTGTACTCACTAAAGTGTAATCCAATTTTTCATTGCATTGATCAGTTATAGCTACTTTACCATCTGTGTTTGCCGTAACTAGCTCTTCTGAATAACTTTCATTCAGCTGATACTCATGATTTCTGTCGTAATCGGCTTCTGAAGGGCCTTCATTGGTTGTTGAACTGTCATCTGCGCTAATTAGCGCCTCTGGTTTAATCACGGTAGTTATTAATCTGGACTGTTGATCTGGTCTATCGGTATGCTCATAAGAATCTTCCAATCCAAATTCGATGGTTGTATTGACGTCATGCCAGATATTCTCACTATCAAGTAGGTGGACATCTCTTGCTATAGGCATGTCGTGGAAACTTCGGAATACGTTCTTTAAAGACACTGGAACTTTAGGTCTGATAGTCTCAGAGGTCATCTCAGTTGAGATCAAATCTGATCTAAACTTTAAAGAATCGAATACCTCTTTCTCCGTCTTCCTTGACTTATTGTTCATCGTCACGGTCTGTGAATATGAATTTAATTTTATAACATTACCTTAGTGAGATACAAGAGTAACATGGGACGTTAATTGGCTATTGATTGTCTGACACTTCCAAATATTTACTCAAGTGCAGAATTTTTGTATCTGTCATTTTGCAACGCTTTGGAATTATATTGATACTTGACTTTTTGTTTATTGTTCCTGGACTATTGCGAATTCAGTCCCCATAAATAAAAGGTCATTTTTTGGTACAATAATTTGTGTGTGTGTGTGTGTGTGTTGTTGACCGTTCGTTATAAGATATAAGTTTATAGGTCAGGTGAAATAATATTTCTATAACCATTTTTATTTCTTGAGAAATGACATCTGAGATTTCTGGCTTGATCTCCAGTGGATCAATTCAGCATGTTGCTACAGAAGCCATACATTACCAATACTATATAAAAGAAAATCCTATATTATTGGACTATGACATATACTCCATACTAAACGTCAGTATGAATTCATCCCTTTAAATGGGTTTCTAATGGCTGATGATAATTGCTTAGCAAAATTTTTTAGCAAAACTATTTTCTTTATTCTTCAGACGAACACTACATGCATCCTCATAACATCTCGTATCATCGCGAACATATATGAATCACTTTTGTTCAAATTTTGTAAAATGCAACTGGCGACAGCAGAATAGATGTTGTCATCTCTGGGCACGTCAACTGAAAATGTCTTTGTTCATAGTTATGACTTTTTTCAATCATTACTCCACACAGGAAAAGTAATATTTCTGACTCAGACCCCTAACACATGTGATCCAACTGTCTGTACTGTAGTATTAGTTGAAGGTTTAACCAGTCAAACGAAGGCACACATAAAATTAACTATATCTCGAATTAGGGGAACGAGAGATTGAGACGGGCTTTGACAACTATAAGCAGTATGGAATAATTTTCTCGTCAATATAAGCTTTAAAATTGTTTACCACCCAAAGAACCATTTATGCCTTTCAGAGTAAGTTCCATGCATGGTTTCATCAATTTGTTATAACCCCTGTCAGTATTTTGATATTTATTATATCAATTACCAGACGGTAGCTGACCAAATGAATGTAAACAACTTGACCTTGTTTAATACAGCATTTTAGTTACATTATTACCTTCACATGGAGTTTGATCACCGGGAGTTGGCTGGTCTTCATTTGCTTCCGTAAGACAGATATACCCAACATTAACATTAGGATTACTGCAAGGCATGTAACCCCTATCCCAGAGTAGTACATTCCTTTATTCGTATCTGTAACGTATGGTTATAATGAAAAAGAATCTGTCGATACAGCTGGTAAGGAATAAGGGTCCTTTAGATCATCGGCATAACCCCCGATTATGTCAAATTATTGTCACCTAAAATTAGGATGCATTTTATTGTACTTTCTTGTCCCACAAAATGACCACCCTCCTCCTCCCCCTCCTGACACTGTTAAATTTAATTGTTTGAGATAAAAATTCACCCAATGTCTGGGAATAATATGTAGCGGCTTATAAACCTCACAAAAGATCGAAGAACACAATCGAAGCCTGTAAGAAATTAAGGATGCTTACATTGGGGGCCGGGGTCAGGGGAGGGGGGGGGGTAATATTGATGAATTGTTAAATAAAGCCAGGCAATAGGAGAGTAAGAGCCAACAGCTCAACTCAAATCGGATGGTTTATGCGGCTAGCAATATGATATCAATACTTTGCGGCAGCTCAACAAATACTGTGATTTTTAGATTAACATGGAAAGAGGAGACGAAAGGAGAGTGAGGTGCGCTGTGGGTGGGGGTGTGGGTGGGGGCCGGGGGAGGGGGTATTTCATCGATGCTATCACTAGATATAAACACTTTTTAGTGAATTAATGCCCTAATACATTTCGCAATGAATAAACCGAGATATTCCACTAACCACAGATCAGGGGCTTCAGTTGATATTCTGCAGGGATTGAATATCCGATGACATTTTTAGCGCAAACACTAATTGTGTAACCATGGGTAGGATGAAGGTCTGAAGACAAGAAGGAAGAGAGAACAAATAAATACAAACAAACTAGCAAATTAACGGTTCACAGTTACAAACAAGAATATAATTGCATTCATATATATCCAGATTAGTTGTTTTTGGTATCGCTCAGAAATGATGTTAAAACTGTTTTTGTTTCCGTGAAATGGACGAATGGACGGAAAGACGAACAGACTGAATGACTGACCAATAGAGGACTGAAATAAATAAATAAATAGATAAATAAAATTTAAAAAAAACATACAAAAAGGAATAAATGGCATGCTAATTTTACCAGATTTTCATTTACCGAGTTCAACTGGTTTTTCCCAATACAAGCGCGGTATCTCTTTTCAAAAGTTAATGCAAAGCCCAAATGTGACGTAAGAAACTGAATCAGGGGTAAGAAGGGGGGGGGAGGGACATTTCCATTTTTATTTAATATCTGTTTTATAAATTCCTTATTAGAGAGACATTTATGCCTAGCTCTGATGTGATAGATTATAACCGTCATATACTGTCAATGAAGTTGTGATCAATTGAACATCTATATAAAACTGTTTACGAATAGGCCTATATACTCACCAAGCAAGCATGTTGTAACTGGAGTAATAATTGGTTCATTAATTGCGCCATTGTCACTGTACCATTTCACAGTATAGTTTTCTATGGGCCCTCCGCTAAATTGGTCTGGAATCGCCTGTTTAAAATAATAAAATAAAAATCGTATCGAATTAATAACCTGTATAAGGGATAAAATCAGGTACACATTAAATTAGGTACACATACATTATTCGCTACATTCATGAAAACTACAACAACAATAATAAAATGATAGGAAATGTTATTTCGAATAGATGTAATCTAGAACAGAAAAAGAAAAAACACAATACGAAAGATTTTGTTACACCAGTTTGAATTGCAGATTGGAAGGGCGAGGTCAGTGGCCAGTATATAGAGGGTCATTGGGGTATATATATATATATATATATATATATATATATATATATATATATATATATATATATATATTTATATATTTATATATTTATATATTTATATATTTATATATATATATATATATATTTATATATTTATATATTTATATATTTATATATATATATATATATATATATTTATATATATATTTATATATTTATATTTTTATATATTTATATATTTATATATGTATATATATATATGTATTTATATTTATATATATATATATATATATATATATATATATTTATATATATGCATATATATGTATATATATATATATATATATATATATATATATATATATATATATATATATATATATATATATATATATATATATATATATATATATATATATATATATATATATAAGGAGATTACAGTTGTACCCACTCGCTTTCTGTTTTTCTAGGTCACAATCATCTTGACATCAACATTCTGAGACATGTGATTATTTAAGTGATACTTACATCCCATGTCAAATTGACTGATCGCTTCATTTTCTTGCAATCCACGGTATATTTTACGATCAGGTTTCTTGGTCCCTCGGCAGGTGCTTAGTGAAAGGAACGGAAATATTAGCTCATGATGAGATGACATAATCGACAAGCCTGTGGGTATTTGTTCCGTTATATGTTACTATTGCGGGGGGTGGGGGTGGGGGTGGGGTGGGGGAGAGTTATAGAAAAACCATATAAACGGAGCAATCACCTTTGCTTTAGTTTGAAAATAGTTTAAAGTTACTCCTGATGCGCTCATAAGCAGATGTGTTGTAAAATAGATAGTCCAGGCACTGTATTTGACGGGCCATTTATGTTTATTTGATCATTTCTCAAAAACTAAGAAGGAAAATAAATGTCTTACCTTAGCCGTTATGTCACAGTCATGCCTAAATCACTACGATGGGAGGAATCGATACACACACGAACGACCCCCTCCCACCCCACACAGAGACACTTACCAGCCATTTTAGTCGTAACGTAGACTCGCGACCAGTTTGACAGCTTATCAGGACGATTATGTAAATAGTACGCAGCCACTTTGATGGTCGTATTTGCATTCGCGTAATGCAGATTGTTAGTGATGATGGCAGTATTCACATTCTCATAAGCTACCTGCAGAGAAAAACATGCAACAATCACAACGATCACTATAGTAAGTGTTTTTGAACGGTGCTGAAAACTTGATAAAGGAATCCTCAGAAATAATAATAATAAAAAAATAATTCTCAGCGCGAAACAAAACCAGCGAGATTCGAGGCGGGGTGTAATTGGTAGAACCAATATAAGGGTGATGTGAGGGGTACCACATGTACCTTTCTGACGAATGCAGAAGCTGTTCATAATTAGAGGTCTTCCAGCAAGTTTTTGGTATGAAAAGATGGATCACAACAGAGTATACACAAAAGGAATTGACTAAGCAGTAAGCGAGGGTTCGAAGGTGTGTGTGTAAGGTGGGGGTAGGCGGGGGGGGGGGTGTACCTAAGCTTTTGTCAACCTCACACAAAAGTTCACACAAGTAGTTCTCAGCATAGTTGTATATTTGTCTCTGAGGAGTCTTCAACAAAGCCGTCTCCCTCTGAGAAGAATCTATCGAGTGAACTCTATAAGACATAGAATGCATATTAATCACCTAAAATAAACATAACGGTCTGCCGGCTATATAGGTAGGGGCGGGGGGGGGGGGTGGTTCACTTTAATTATAGCTCTTACATACAATACACACTACAAATCACTACGCCAACCTCTCTTGCAACTTCCACGCTTATATTTTAAGATCAAGATTCTATCGTGCTAATAAAATTTCCTTTATATCCTGTGATGTTGTGACCCTTCTGTAGGTTATCCTCATGCATATAGGAGGGCGGTGGCAGGGAGCAGGGGGGATTAACTTCACCAAATAACATTAAGATAAATGCCTCATTTTGCAGGACATGATAGGGAGATGGCGATGTGCTTGTTGAACTTGATATTTGATTTTTTGATAATGATGATGATGATGATGATGATGATGATGATGATGATGATGATGATGATGATGATGATGATGATGATGATGATGATGATGATGATGATGATGATGATGATGATGATGATGATGATGATGATGATGATGATGAAGATGATGATGATGATGATACATAAAAATAATAATAATAATTACAGTATAAACGGTTGGGCTATACTCTTGTTGATACTGCACGACGTATCCTTTCCTTTCTGTATCAGGAGGTGTCCAATGTAATTTGATCTCGGAGCTTCCTAATGCGACAGCTTTCAGACCGATGACGGGTTTCGGAATACCTGCGGTGAGGAATGCACATGAGAACACTATTGATCATACAAGGATAAATCTTAAGTGTGATTGGCTGATTAATCGGATCATGCATGTGCTTATTTCAAAATATTGTTTAAAGGAACTAGACGACTCACAAAGCTTTGAACTTAGACGAAAATTGATCGATTCACTGCAAAATGTTTATAGGATTAAAAAGTGATAAAATATAATGCGTTGTTTTGTTGTGCGGTGGGATGAAATACAAGCACAGAAGACGTTTATGTGGGAGGTGGGAGGAGGGTCGTTTTTTGCTGGGATTACCCAGAAGTTTCTCCTCCCCGGTGGCGCCAGTATTTGGTATAGCGATACACAAGGCTAGTGTATAGTTATGTTAAACTGCTGTTATATATTAAGAACATTTATATGTTTGTTTTTTCAAGAGTAGTCTGCTGGCAAAAGGAAAACTAGATTATTAGCAATGAATAAACAAAGAGAGTAACGAGGCTTATAAACTTGTTATGGAAAGGCAGTGAGAGGTAACCCCCCTTCCCTTCCCCTCCTCCTCCTTAAAAAAAAGTAATTAAAAGAATAAAAATGATGACGAAGACCTCGATGACGCTGACGTTGACGACGATGATGATGATAACGATGATGATGACGATGACCTGATATAAGATTATAATGTTATTAATTACATCTCTCATTAAATGACTTCACTGTGATGAAGAATTGAAGATGGTCAAACTGGGGCTGATTACATTCATACGTCAACCGTTTATCAATGCCTACTTCGTACTTACGCAGCTCTGATTGGTTAACTTTTCTGACTTTCGATACCCTGCCGTCCGAACAGTTGATTCTAGTTTCAACGATTGGACCACACCTCACAAAGGCGTCACTCGTGTTCGGGAATCGACATCCACGCTTCGAATCTCCACTTTGAAATGGTTCTGGGCACCGCGTCCAAACCTCTAAATCTCGGCATTTTCTCTCGGTTCGTTGCGAATGGCTATATATGGGAAGGAAGTTTTGAGATAGCAAAAAATGCTTTTAAAAAAAAAACAACTGTTTGGAGACAAATCTTGGTATATAGGCCTATGTGAATAATTTGTGATTCTGTGCTTAATTAACTACATTGATAGGAGAAACAACAATATGGTACCATTTGCTCTATACCCTGTAAGCGCTACGTTGTCTATTACTGGAAAATCTCGTTTTTAATGACCAATAGGCTATGTCAGATTTAATTTATTATTTATTTTTATGGAAACCATTCGCTGTCAAGTTTTGGATTAATTCGAAACAGATAGTTAAACAAGTTTATTATCACAGCTTGGCTTAATTGTAAGGATACATCGGACAGAGGGAAAACACTTTCTTCGAATATCTCCATCTCAAAGAGGACCATTTCCTATGGATATATTTTGGATCTAGCATGGGATGTGGCTAATTGGCTGAAGTCAATTCATTAATCATGTTTATTGTTCTTTAGTCATCTGAACTAATTTGCTCAGTCGAGTATGGCAAGCCATATGGGACAAACACTGCATAATATATCCACGTATTAATTGGAATTTATACGCGTATTAATTCGAATATATACGCGTATATATTATGAGCCAATCATATGGATTAAATATATCCGCGTATTAATTCGAATATATACACGTATTAATTCGAATATATACACGTATTAATTCGAATATATATACGTATTAATTCGAAAATATACACGTATTAAATAAAATACATATGGAGAATAAATCCAATATATGAACGGATTAATTAGAATATACACGAAAAAACAATTCCGCTCTTGCTGTGTACATATACCAACGATAAATGTTTTGGTGGGTTCGCGAGATCGCTTTAAAAAGCGAAACTTGACACATGTATACAATTAATACGCGTATATATTCGAATTAATACGCGGATATATTATGCGGTGTTTGTCCCACATGGCTTGCCATAGTCGAGGAGGCAGACAACCGAATGATAGATTCTTGAGATACAATATACTTCGATCGAAGAGGAAGCTTGGGGGTCGATACGAAGGTCAAAATAATATATCTAGCTTTAACTCAACTTTGATCAGGATCCGAATTGTATATTTGACTTAGTAGAGACACATAGTGATGTGTACATTATTTCAGGGGAGGGGGAGGGGGAGGAAGGAGTTCGAAATCCCCCGCTGCTGAGTTAGGTAGGGGTGTGACATTTTGTAGACGGGCCAGAGGCGAATAAAGGATTTAATCAACAATGAGCGTGTGGTCCTTGGGTGGGGTTCCTTTGTAGAGGGGGATGGGGAGCGTGCAGGGGTAGCGCTAGAACACTATTAATTTGGCAGGTTAGGTAGGTGGGGAAAGTGCGTGGTTTTGGAGACAGGGAAGAGGGGGCTGAAGTTCATACATGCATAACGTAAACTCATGGCTTTGAACCGATCGTATGTCATTCAATTATTTTCCGATGACAGTTTTAAATGTATTCCTGAATATATAGCGCTGTATATTTATACTTACTTCTCCGGCAACCTGAAATACAATTCGCAACTCGTATTCGGTGGAATCGGTTTAGGTAAACTCCAGGGGCAAATAACTTCTAACCTATTAACGGCTGTGCAAGGTTTGACACCCCATTGTTGTGAATCGACATCTATTAAATGAACTGAGATCGAAAAGAAAACCCTTCATGAGGTAAATGGCGTAGCAAGATTTCACACAAGGAGGGGGAATTAACGAAGGGCCCCTAGGGAAATGCGGGGAGGGGTTCCCTAAACAGATAAATCGATCCCATTATGAAAATGAAATAGAAGAAATAGAGTTCTTGTCAACTGTCTGCTTATTTTGGAGACAATTTTACCACACAAAAGTTAAAGTAGTATGTTTACTGGGTTGCGTGTGCTTGGTTTGATATATGGTAACAATGTTTCATTTCAACCTTAAAGTGTTCCGTATATACAGGATATATGGAGAGCCGAGTTATGATCTTACATATAATAACACGGTGCATGCCAAATCGTTGGGACCTGCAGTTTTCATATATCTGATGTAGGTACATATATATATATATATATATATATATATATATATATATATATATATACAGAGTTGTCACCAGACCATTTTTAGAGCCGGGTAATTTGTGACAGTGATCCGCGGGGTTAATTACAGTTAAGCTGCTTTTTGCTCTGAATCGCGCTAATCTTTACCAAGTTACTTACGGTATTGGCGGTACTGTAAGCTAATTTGTGCCGGGCGGTAAGGCTGAAATTGACCTTCAGTACCGGGCGGAAATTTTGAGAGCTGGGTAGCACCGCCCGGTGCCGCCCGGCGTGGTGACAACCCTGTATATATATATATATATATATATATATATCCTATCATGGTATGCAAAGAAGGTTATAGACAATTAATCTACATCACTGAAACAACAAGAGACACAGTTGCTAAGGTTTGACGACTGCTTTGGATTCGTTGCCAGCCAGGGCATTTTGATGTTAGTTATTTCAAGGAATATTGTGAATATTTACCAGATTTATAATAAACAGGAAAGATGTTCTAACGTTTCGAGCCAGTGTACAACGAATGCACTGTTTAGAGGAGTGTAGGCTATAACTTTAAGTATAACATTCAATCGTGGAAGGAGGGATGAATATTGTAGGAAGATAAAAACTGGCACTGAAGGAGTTGAACTCAATGTTACAATTAAATGGTTTAAAGAAAATCACTTGGTTGGGAAACTGAAAGTAGGGCTTTCTTCTTCCTTAGGAGGAGAATCTCAACAATCTAACAACCCAAAGCCAGCATCCACAACCGTCATATTCACTCCGCCTGGAAGTGTCTCCCAAGGGCGTAGGAACCGGGGGGCTGGGGGGGCGCCAGCCCCACCAGTGAAAAATATGGGGGGGGGCGGAAGTATCATTCCGCCCCCCCCCCGCTTCGCAAGTCAGAAAACCCCTTTTTCATTCCTCAATAAATGATATCAACATTCGTCATTTTACTCAGAACATTTTGGCAGAAAAAAATCTCATTTAGAGCACCAAATTGCATCTAAGGCCAGGTAAAAATTCAAAATTATTTACAAAATGGAGTGGGTGTTGAAGTGTGCTATATTGCACCAAATTGCATCTGAGGCCACCTGGAAATGCAAAAAAGTTAGACCCCTCCCCCAGGCCGGCCATCAGTCTTCAGCCCCCCCCACTCAAAAGTACCTTCCTACGCCACTGATGTCTCCTCAATTACGCCCGTCTAGTCTCCGAATCCTCTCATCGCTCCGACACATCAACCGTACAATCCGTGGAGCCAGCCACCACGCATCGCCTCCCCAAAACATGTTACTTTCCTCCAACCACGTTCAGCACTGCCTTCCGAACCGGCCCTCATATTCGTATTTCATACTCAAAATCTAATAACCGCTCTCAATCACTGGAGTCTTATATTTTTTATCCGGCCACTTTAAAACTTATACACTTCTTAATTAAGAAGAAATAAACGACTTATAGGCCAATTTTTTGAAACCGTATATCACATGTGCTACATATGCTGGTTGTTAAAACTGATAGAATATTGCAAGTTTATATATTTTAGTTTTTACTATCCATACAGTGTAAAAAAAACATTCTACCATACTGCAAATATCACAGAAACCCAGGTTTAGTTTACATAACAACATTAAATTTGCTGGCAGAGTATCTCTGAGTTCGATCGTTTATATGGTGTATGGGAACAGTAGGCTGTATATAGAACAGTATATAGATACATATACGTAAGACATTGGATAGTTATAATGCGGGTTCTACCTATTGATTAATATATATTGATAGCATCATATATCTGTATGGTTGAACAGGTAAGCAAATAAAGAAAGCAGTGAAGTAACTTGACAAAGACATACTCAGATACTATAGACTACATGCACTTGAGAAATTATGGGCAGGTGCATTATTTAGGTAATTATGTACAAGGAATGAACACATCATATGCTCAAACATTGAGAATAAACAAATAACGATCAGTATAGGCGTGTGGAAAGCCTGGTCGGGAGAAGGAATAATTATAGAAATCATTCATTAATTCATTTTACAGGTTCATAGACCTATGAAAATACGTTGTTATCTATCATCGCATATTTCGACAGGCCCCGTAATGGATCCAGTGACCAGGGTAGTAGCCCTAACTGACCCCACCCACCTTCCACCTGTTCTAGCCAGACCAGCCCTACGACAAGTGAACAGTATACAGCTGTAATTTTGACTGTCATTGCTGTGAGTATCCGTCTTTTGTCGAACACCCTTCGGTGATTCCGAATCGATTACTCACATGATATATAGGCCTACAGGCGCGGTCCAAGGAGGGAGGGTGGGGGGGGGGGCGGGATGATGAGTGTGACCCCCTATTCAACCTTACAAAGTAATCATAGCAGTTATCAGCACATTTGTATTTTTCCTCGGATGTTCCCAGACCGCCCTATACATTAATGATATTAATAATAATTTATTCTTATATAGCGCTTTACATCAAAGAATGATCTCAAAAGCACTTCACAAAATCGCATAAAATATTACAACTTAAAAATTATTACAGCATATTTTCATGTACATATTTTATAACATTCTGCTCTACTTCACACACAAAGTCATACCGAGCAGCTGATCTTTATGCTTTTATTTAAGTTTGTAATAAATTTACTCCTCTTTGCCAAATTTAATTTCGGATACACAGTTAAATGCATTTCCCGACTTTCTAAACTTTACAAATGTTTATGTATTTTTTTATATTATTAAATAATGTATGGTATGAAAGCGACTTACCTTGTGATGCTGGAATTACTTGAATATTCAACAGGAACAACAATGTACCAAAGTATAACCCCATGGTGGTATATCTGCTTTATCGATGAACCATCCTAAACTTGCGAGGGAATTGCATACGACTTTGAACAAAAAACAAACAAACCAGCCCATTCACAAAAGTGTACCAGATAACAAAAGTATTTACTATAAGACTAGCAATGTCACTAACTTAGATCGTTAAGCGTATATGACTACATCAGACAAATATAGATAGGTAGTAGAGACGAGCAAAGCTTAAAACAGCAGTTTACCGAAGGGACGCATTCTTCTAATGTAATGACCTCTAGCGAACTCAGTACAATTAACGTTCCTGTCAATTTCGACAAATATATATATATATATATATATATATATATATATATATATATATATATATATATATATATATATATTAAAGGACTTATTCCTCTTTTCTAACTTCAAAAAGTATTTTTAGTTTTTCCCCTTCCTCTACCCATCTTGCGCGAGATCTAATGATAGTACATTGAAGCTATAATTCTAATAAATTAGAAACTCGTTTTGAGCTTTCCCTAACAAAGTGTATCTGATCTAACCTGGCAATCTTACTTATAATCGCCTGATCTTCTCGCGGCGCTCGCTAGCCTTAACTTTTGAATATGTTATACTAAAAGATTAATTTTTAAAATCAAGAAATTCCCAGCGATATGTTTATATATTGCGATTTTCATTTATATATATATATATACTATTTATTTATATACTTATCAATAGTATGATAGAACGTAATTAATTATACTTACCAACAGCGCAATCTTATAACTGCAAGGAACAGCGGTATCAGTCTGAGGTTTCTCTCCGCATATCCTGAGTATAGTCTTTCAAAAATGGTTGTTTACTTCAGCTTATTACGTATGGTGGATCTTATGTTACATGCAAAGAAATTAGTTACGGAAGCGCATAAGTTTTGCTGATGAAAGATATTGCAACATTTTGCCAAATGTTATATTTCAATACATAAATAAATCGTTTTATAGTAATAATTCAAAACGAGAGGGGAAATAAAACAGGAACGGGCTGTGTTCGTGACACTGTGAACTGTATGTGTCTTTATACGTTTCCTGCAACTGCAGCTGCTTGATACTTGGCGGTGTTTAAGTTTAGTTCCTTTATTGATGTGGAGTGGCGGATCAATTTTGAGGCCTTATTTAACTTTTGATATCAGAAGTTGAATGATCGAAGTAGGTATGTGGGCAGCAACAACAAAGTGTTTCGAGGGACGCGGCATTTGTAACCGACGGTAACGGAGGATAGTTTGGTGGACATTTCAGCAAGTGATGTTTAAGCACCGTTTACGTGTTTTATCTGAATCGTACGCTTAGTATACTACTCAAAACATTTATTCTGCTTGCTTGAATAAAAACATAGGGCCTAATCTTGATTGTTGGAATTATAACGTCATTTCCCTGGCTTCTGTAAACGGGTATACAAGAGTTATATACTCAGTAAAGGACATCACTGTAGTAGCAGTAAAGGACATTAATGTAGTCATTAGTTGACATCTTCAAAAAATCCAGATTCATATATTTAGAAGTATATAGTGTTGGGTGGTATACATGAACCGACAGTATAACTCCAACGCAGTTCAATTTGAAAATTTTTCTTGTTAGTCTGTGTACGGTCTAGTTGGCAGTGTGTGGTCTAATGGAGGGAAAATTGGTGACCATGAGAGAATTTATTTGATATTAATGTACGGTAACGGTAATGAAATATCACAAAATTTAAAAAGAAAACGGCTACCTTTTGCGTCATATTCCAACAATATTGGATACCATTTTTAGGACGAAAACACTTTTAGACGTTGCTATGACAAAAGAGAAAACAACTATTACCAGCATATACTTCAATTCTGTTCAAATTAATTTTCCACCGATATTATGCCATTTACGAAACATGATAGTGACCTAATTGTACGTTTTGAATGACACAGCTTAGGAGTCAACCAATACATCGTTTACAGCTATAGTAACCGTGGTAACAAGAATTAAGATTCTGACACAACCTCAGGATACCAGCATAAAAACAAAGAAAAGAAAGGAATTGATATAGGGCCTATGCCATTATCTTCCAGTTAGATTTCAACATATATTAGACACAACATATTTACGAACGTTTGCATACTTGCTTCCTGTAAGCTCAATGTATCCGACAATGTAATTTTAACCCTCGTAAATCGAAATATGTGCATATGAAACTTACATGTGAAACTTACATGATACATATACACCGTATGCATATATTGAGACAAAGAGACGCCTTACCTCATCTCATAAAGTACAAAACCGTATAAGCACACTACAGAAGCAGGTATGGGCATGCCATATAGAATATGTTCGATATACATGGTATACCCTGCCGTTAGCGAGTTACACGTTGAACCCCATGCACGGCATGTCATATGTTATATGATCAGCGTATGTCATATACGTACACCGGTATCATTATGTTACATAATTATGCGGCTAAATGGGCAAGGCGTTCCGTGATACAGTTTAAATTGTGTAAGCAAAATCCATTATTATGAACAATTAAGAATCTAAAGTTACTCTTCGTGCATGGTAAACATGGAGATATTATACACAACTTTCAACATAAACAGAGTTATACTTTTCTTTTCTATCGGTCAGTAAGTGACATTTACTGTTTCAGTTACAAATTATGGTTGGATAGAAAAACATTGCTGCGATATATACGATTCCGTATAAACATTGTTTTTTATGAAAACTTCTAAGAGGGGGGGGGGAGGGAGGAGATGGGGGAACATGATTTCCTCAGCGGCCACACTTTGCCCAATCTGTGCTGATGACAACCATAATATAGAGCTCTCAATGGAAATGTTATTTTTGTGTAATGCTGATTAACGTATATATAAGTTAGCGTATAAAGTCGCCGCCTATCATGCCCGCAAAGAGTTATAGAGTATATAGATCACGGTACACGTATTGTAACTGTATGGGGGCTTTAGCGGCAATGACGTATACTTACCCACATGAATAAACATGACAAATAGATGCCAGCCTGCCTCAGTTGTATGAATGGCAATGAGTTCAACAAGCGTGACTGCATTTTATTGTTTCGGCTTGTATTTTTTAGGGGGACGGTAGGTAACCCGCACCGATGCACCTCTATAGAAACTGGTCAACCTGTTAGTGAAATATATATATAACTAGCCTATATATTTACCACACGCACGCACGTATACAATGAAAAATCCGACCGTGTTAGGACACAATAGTTCAGTACACGGAATACTTGTGATCTTGTTCTCTGAAACAACCAAATACTATACCAATATATATAGGATTATATATAAGATAACTTTAAAAAGTTAGAGTTGATTAGTGACAATAACTGTTTGTGTTTATCATGACTAGAAGACCGCATCGATTTATCGGACATTATTTGTACGTTGAGCTATGGAACCATCACTCACAGCATAAATGATGCGATTTTTAGTGTGCAACTTAGAAGATGGATAAGGCGTTTTTATCAGGGATGTTAGTCGTCCTCTGCTTAATACATATTACACAAGGTAAGTTTGATATAGAACCTAGAATGTAGTGATAGCGTAACTAGCTGGAGGTGAAAGCCAGTCAACAAGGTAGACTATTGTAATACACAATGTATGTAGTTTCATGTATCTTTGCGTATAGGCCAGGGCACCTTTGTTATTTTTTAAAGTAATACGCTTTTCACTTCTGTCTGTTTTACTTCGATACAAATTTACAATAATATAGCCTAGACACATGTATAAATGGTTGATTCGCGAATTCACTATAGGTTAATGAAGCAATGAACATTGGTATTCTCAAGTTTATGCCACAGCTTTTTGTAATGGTAAAGAAATCCTCATCTCATGAGTATAGAAAATAGTACACTTATTTTCTCCAAACTTTGTTCAAATCGAAATGGACTTCTGGCATTTAAATTAATAATACATATATGATACAGAGCTTGTGAAATGAAGTACCGTATAATTGAAAAGCAGCCGGTCTCAAGGTTAATTGCTTCATTTGCTGTGATTTAAAATGCTGCAGTTATTCAAGTTATTTATCGTATATGGACTGACTATACTCTAGCGGTCCTCAGTCAAAATGTTCACGCCCCACGACCCCAAAACATAGTTTCATGGGGGCCGTGGGCCACGACCCCAGACTCCATTGCTCAGATTGAATCGGTGTTTAGAATTAATGCATTATTATGATGGCGCTGCAACTCTTTTTCAGTTACTTCTGAAAAATACAACTATGTAAGCCGCAAAGAAACTATGTAAAGGTAAAAACTTCATTGCTTTATGGCATCTGTCTATCTCTGTACGACTATACCAATCAATTACCGAGGTATATAAAAAGGTTTTCGAATCTTATAACCAAATCTTATACCCTGGACAATACATAGTTCAATTCTGTAACGGTGATATGATAGCGTATAGCAAGAGCGGGGAGAAAAATATGAGAGGGCGCTGTTGGAAACGGACACAACGCTTTACAATTATTAGTTCTAAGCCTTTTATTTCATTTTTGTTTGTTTTATCACTACGTAATAAAAAGGATTTATTAATACACACGCCTTTCAAAGAGATCAAATTGCTATTGGAATTGCTTCACCGTCGCTTTCTGGATTTTCTCATATATATATATATATATATATATATATATATATATATATATATATATATATATATATATATATATATATATATAAGTTCGATGTGGTTTTACGATATGTCAATAGATATTGGCTACCGACCAACGCCATATAATTATATGTAACAGGGTAGTACTTGCATGCTAACACTTCACCGAAACTCTTGATTGCTTAGTTTGTAGATCACTTGACTTCGGTGCTCGCATATCACTGAATCAATACCTCGTCCCTAGCCACAAATGTTCTCATTCCTTTTGTTTTATGTTCAAATATATCAAATAATATGTGAGGATGTACACATTCAATGCTAATAGGGTGATGACAAATAGTGGTGAAACAAATTCTCTTTGTCAGCTTGTCTGGTAGGCCACTCCTTGTACACCACAGTATAACCAAATAAGTTACTTAAACCACAGTATAACCAAATAAGATATTTAAACCACAGTTTAACCAAATAACATATTTAAACCACTGTATAATCAAATAACATATTTAAACCACAGTATAACCAAATAAGATATTTAAACCACAGTATAACCAGATAACATATTTAAACCACAGTGTAACCAAATTACATATTTAAAAAAGTAAGATACTAAGTAAAAACGAACAGCAAATGCTAAGATAAGTAGTAAATATATGGATATAGTCTGTAACTTCTAAGATAGCAATATATACTGAATGACGAAAACAGTCCTACATATCTGAAATTAATGTACTGTGCCAATTAATCCCAATGAGAATTCGCACGTATTCTCAGACAATTTTTTCAGCGGATATTCGTTCCCTCGCAAACTTTAGTTACCATCAGTTTCGTAATCATTCTGCCAAGTTATAAACTTTTTTTTGACCGATTTTGACACCGTGTTGAGCATCACTGATTACGGCAGTCATATCACTTGACGGTGTAATATGCTTATAACGTTTCTTTTGTGAATCTTATATTACCATAGCAACCAGAATCACATCCCTCCATGTTATCGCCGATTCGTCTTCATCTGTAGTCGTTACATGGGAAAAAATCGATACCGACAAAGTGAACACCGCGATATACGCTAATATATCGTACAGACAGGAGTACGATGACGATCAAATGTGGACATCTGTGGTAAGCTTGGATCAACGATAATCGATAAGTACATATCTTTCGACATCGATTAATCGACTAACTCGCAATTTCAATCGTATTCCGCTAATGGCTGCCAAATATTAACAAAATGGTTTATTTCTTATATTATTCGACGCCGTACATATGAAGGAACTGTATGTGAATATGCCTTTGAACACTAAACTGGCATGCGCTATAGTTGCATCCTTACTCCAGTTCAGGAAACATATAGACCATATAAATCTCGGCAATGAACCTTTTTTCTTCTTCAAATTTGACGCCATCAGCAACCATTAACATTGAAACTTTACGGGTAGTGAGATAATGAGGGGGTGTGCGAAGTAAACGTTATCGGTGCAGACACATTTCCTAGTTATTATTTATTTAATGTTTATTTCATTTCATTATTTGCCATAGGATCGTGTAAATATCAACGAGGGATACAAAGTCATAAATGATTTGAAATACCCATATGGTTTGACATGTGTTCGTTTGACTGCCTATGACGTCACTGGAGGTCTTCTTGACTCACCAGGTCAGACTTGCAACAGAACGTTTGGAGAAGGTTTGAACATTTTGTAACTTTATATTTCTTATATGGAACAGCTTGATTCCTTATCATAAATCAGAATGTGTCTTGTCTGTCGGGGAAGGCGGAAAGAAGTGTGTGTATCGGAGGAGGAGGAGGGGGGTTGGGTAACCCGAAATGGGCGGGAATGGGTGGGGTGCATTCCCTTGCCAATATTTGGTCAATATAAGGCTAAATGTATGAAACAG
The DNA here is from genome assembly GCF_037975245.1 of Apostichopus japonicus. Taxonomy (NCBI): domain Eukaryota; kingdom Metazoa; phylum Echinodermata; class Holothuroidea; order Aspidochirotida; family Stichopodidae; genus Apostichopus; species Apostichopus japonicus. The sequence goes on from NC_092562.1 coordinate 4,859,963, forward strand.
ATACAACAAAAGATGTACTTGCGATCATGTGATTCTGTTTAAAAGAGTTTCTAAGTCTAGAAGAAACGTAATGCAATGAGGTTGTTTCCCCAAATGTTTCGTTTTTCTTCCTTTAGCGCCATCAAGTTCACCACAAGGATTTACAGCTTACTGTAAAGTCCTCCCTAATGATCATACACTGCGAGAGGCAACTTTCCGTTGGCAGGTTTGTTTTGAAATAATAAAGTATTTTATAGTGATTGACAAAACGTGTATCAGAATGCTAATTACGAATGCTAATTAATGCAACACATGTTATTGATATTGGTAAATTTCGATTCTGTTCTCATATCCAGGAAGATACATAAAAGTTAAAAGTTAAAGTTGAAGGTTTACAGTCTTGTATGAGGCTAATGCCTCCTCACAAGACTTTACAACTTAACCCTTGGTCATTGGTAACTTGTCACACCCACACACCAAAGTGTGCACAATTCAAACAATCTCTCCTGGGGCACCACAGTGCATCACAACCACGTGTCCCCCGGGGGACTTCCTATAGGGTGCAGCCACAAACCGGCGCACGCAACTATATTTACAAGTTACCTCGCAGGTCCCCATTTATACACCTGGGTGAAGAGAGGCAATGGAGATAAAGCGCCTTGCCCAAGGACACAACGCAATGATCTGGCCAGGGCTCGAACCTGTAATCCTTAGATCACAAGTCCACTGCCTTAACCACTTGACCACAACGCCCTCCCATATACATATAGTTCAGAGCCATGTGTATTTTTAATAAGGAACAAAAAGTAGTTTTGCTTGAGAAAGAAAAACAGAATTCCAATTTCATTCTTCTTGGCTGGTCATTATTTTGTGAACGAAATGTTTCGAATCGAACACAATCTTTTAAGTACCCTCTATGTAATATTCATTTGGTAACAACATAATCTAATAGCTACTCTTTTCTTCGCTAAATTATGACCATATTTTAAATAAAACTTGTTGACTGGGCCTGTATTAATAATCACGCATACGAAATGGGCGTCCAGAAGTTTTATTCAAATGTAGGTCAAACGTTCTTCATTTTCAAGTTATAACACTCATGAATATGTATGAGACCATTAATCTCAGTCCACAATATATTACTCACATACATGTGGTGCCGTCGAATATTTTCAGCCTGTTCCTGTTGACTGTCAGAATGGTGTCATCACAGGTTATCAGCTTACCCTCAGGTCAAAGGTCACACACAATTGCAATGACGAATGTTATGCCAGTTTCATCTTGGATTCGAACACAACACGCTTTCATGTACCGGGTATGTAACTATATAAACAGAAAACAAATAGAACTGTGAGGAGAGAGGGGGGGGGGGATTGGTAACAAGGAGGGGTACGAAAGTGAGGTTGGTAGGACTCATCGAAATGCTTGCGCATTATTACTGGCGTTTCGGAGGCTACAGGCCCTGTGCATGGGGTCAAATAGGTTGAGGGGGGGGGTGGGGGGAGGGTATGAAGGATCAGCAGGAACATATGGGAAGAGCAGTGTGTTCTCATCTTCATCATGGAAACACAAGAGTGTAAAGAGGGGGACAGGAAAGTATGGTGACGTTATTAACCCCGGATGGCCCGACGTGGGTAACGAAGTCGACTTGTCTATGCCATTACCCGGAATATGTTGTTGTTTATTCATGTTGCAACGATCTACATAGGTATAAGCCGGCTGTTTTAAAGCTAATAGAAATGAAGTTACTATATGGTTTAATGTTTAGGTTGAATCTAGTTTAACAACCTATATCCTGTTAAAACTATCATAGAAATTGGATTGGTATAGATCTATGGGTAAACGGTAATATCTAGGCTTTTCTTTGCAATTTTGGAGACGTGGTGAACTGGATGCGAAATGAACCCAACATTAAGCCCCACCCCCATCATAAAATGTTCAGCGGACGAAAACGTAGTAATTTTAGTAACATATTAACCTAACAATATTTTAAAAATATGCAAGTATCAAGTTAAAATAGTTAATTAATCAAGTGAAAAATCGTTACCTTTACCTTAACAATTATAAAAATAATATAGGTGATGATTATTTCCGATATTGTTTTATTGGACAATAGGTGGATTGTCAACGAGGATTACTTACATAGCGAGTTTAGTAGCTAACAACAGTTACGGCGAATCCCCTCCTACACTCTACCAGTTACAACCTATCCATACGAAACGTAAGTATACAGACAAGCATTGAGAGAAAGCCAGATTATATTTTCCGTTATTTCACAGAAAATAAAAAATAAAACAGACGTCTGACGTCATGCATACGAAATGGAAATCTTGGAGGGGCTTCGCAACTCCTCCCCCCCCCCTCCCACCGATATTACTAAAAAAAGAGCAGCAAACAATATAAATCCATTTCACAACTAAGCACCCTGAATAATATTCAACAATTTCTCAAAGGGGATGAGGATATACCCCTATAACTCATATACCCCTCACCCATAAGATCCTCCCTAGGGGGTCGTCAAGAGACGAAAACTGCTGTACACCACTCCCCCATAAGATCCGCCCTTAAGGTATACGTTCAGGTTCATTTCTAAAAGTTATCAAGCGGCATACACATTTTCCTGGACTGATAGTAGTTTTTTTTAACGGTCTAGAACTTATCAAAATGCATTCAGTGTCGCAAGTCATCCTTTTTGAAAACTACTGGCAGATAAAAGATAAGTGAGATATACGATGAAGAACCGAACGGTTTGAACAAGCTACTCACCAACTCAGAGACGAAAAGAACAAAAAACTCTCTCTGTGAATGAAGAGAGCTTAAAAGTACCCTAGCTGCCACCCCCACTTTCGAGTCATCGCCCTCTGCATTTAATTCATTCTTCATTCATTTCAGCCTCGTCGGACAGAATGAACACACTGGTATTCCTAGCACTGGTCATTCTTGGGATACTGATGGGTGCCTGGTGGGCCAAACAGGACCAGACGTCGGGACAGAATAGGAGGAATAATACTGACCTATACAAGGACTCTAGTGCCTTCCGTGTTAACCGAACCAGACGTACTGGGGTAGTTAAGAACTCACATGTAAATAATAATAATAATAATAATATTGTAAGAGTGTAGTAGATATAGACACAGTCAAGTATTACGAGTTCTGACCCCACCAAAGAAAAAATGGACAAATCCTAACAACGTACCCAACTGTTGCTAAATCACCTCAGTACAATTTTCAACGCACTGCGGCGAACTCTCTGGAATTGTCGATTCTATCCAGAGGGGAAGTAAATCTTGGTTGTTAAAGAAATATCACAATTCAATTTACTGATATGCAATAACTGCCATGTGCTTCTTGAAAATAAAAACATCAACAAACAACAACAACAACAACAACAAGAAACTGAACTGATGGTGACGTACTTATATATGCTTGATTTTACTTCCATGTTGAACAATGTAAATAATAAAATCCCTAACATATTTACATTCATGAATAATCATGAACTATCGCAGTCAAATCTATAGCAAATAAATAGAGAAAAAAAATATAGAAGAAGTAAGAAATAAAATAACAACAAATCAAACAAACCAAAAAGGTTGTAAGTAGATTGAAGGAATACGTTTAAATAACACAAGTCTCTTCTATAATGACAAACTAATTAAATTTTAAGTTAGTTATTTGAATTGATGGTTCTTTTTTATTGTTTTATGGTCTGATCATTGTTGCCATTGGCTACTCTTGTTTTACTCTCATACTTTCGTTGTTGTTGTTTTCATTACGGTTAGTTTCCTGAGGCTTTTATATTTTCGTTGTTTTGAAATAATCGTATAAAAGACAATTATATTTTGTAATTAATCTTTGACCTGTACCCATCCATACCCTCCCCATATATACACGGTTCTGACTTTAATCAAAGTCCAATTAAAACGACTGTACCATTTATTAACAAAATATCTCCTTCCAAAATCATTTCATACAAAGTGTACATACAAAATTTTCACCCCCGCCCTAATCTTTTAGCTATTAAGTATTATTAGTTATACCTCTTATTATCGTACGTCCATTTCAACAGTGTTTTCAATAACCTATTTCGATGTCCTAACCACCGGATATTTAAATCTTGCTTATTTACATTTACAAAATTTTAATTAAAGTCTTTCCAATTTCTTTGAAGGTATTTCAATATTTTCAATATATGCAATATATTTCTATTCGTTAAGTGAGCTAAAATGAAGTTAACAACTTTTTTTCGTTATTTCTTATATTCCATTGTTGTTTTGTTCATAATGATTTGATATTTCTGACGTCGCTGGGAATGAGGGTCTCCCAAGACACATATGAAGTTAAACCAAGAAGAACGCTTGATAATGTGCTTCTGTTTCGTCTAATTTCTTACTTCGGCGGGGGGGGGGGGGCACCAATTCCAAACAGGGTTGTTGGATGTGTAGTTGGGGTAAAGGACGGAGGGTAGGGGTGGGTGCGGGGATGTTGCATGGTTGGAAGATTCTGAAATGTTTTTTAGGTAAAGATAACGTTACCCTCAGGATTCTCGGTATCCTGTAATTCCTACAAATTTGAAGACGATTGACATAAGTTAGTACCTTAAATTGAACTATACACGCAAAACCAAAAATAAGAGTAACAGGTCACAGGTATAGATATGCGCGTTAATATTTCATAAGTATATATAGCGGTTCTTTTCATCAAATGGGATGAAGACCAAAGCAAAATCATTGTTTATTGCAATATTATATTTTCCATTTTTTTTAAAAAGGTTCTACTTTTGTAACAAATGCATGATCGGATTTTGTAATGTTAATACTATTTGATATTATTTTGATACCGCACAATATTCGTCGGAAAGTTTTGGAACCGTAGAAACAAATATTTACATTTTTTATTAAACTCTCGGAAATTTATTTTGCGCCTCATTATTGCATCACCCGCGTGTCATGAAATAACTCAACCAGAAGTATACCGTAGTTTGATATTTAAAATTCAGGCAGCCTATATTGTCTTTACTGCATCTTTATGTAATTATACGAAACTAAAACAAAGCCCCGTAAATTACCAACACTATCTTTATAATGATATGAAACTAAAACAAAGCCCCGTAAATTACCAACACTAAAGCAACATAGACATAGTAAATCAAGAAACGGAGACTAACCGCTCGATTAAATTGTCTGTTTCTTGTAATAAAAAAGAAGAGAACGAAAAAAAAAAGAATCAGTCAACCACTGTATATATATGAGTATCGTGAATGATTAAATTGACTGATTTCCTGAAATACATTAAAGGATTGTTGTAAGTGTTATTATAATAAACAAGCGATTAAATTGTAGTTATAATAGTTTCATATAAACACATTATCATAATTACCTTTGTTAAATTGATTAGAGAACTTACAACAGAGGTACATGTATACTGTTATACGATATACTGCCCAGGATATGTGATTTCGTAGGAAGAGGTCTCTCGATGAACCTAAATTAGACGAGCGGATATGAACCGCCTCTCACACCAACCCCTTCCCCTCCCTCTGCCTAATGAAAGATCTTGCTACGTCACAGATGACGTAGTATGGGCATGATTAGACGATACTCCGCCATAATTGTAGAACGTCTTCAAGTTTCTGTAATCGCTCCGTTTGAGTAGGCCTACTGTATATGTACGTTAAACCCTACCAAAACTTGACATTGTCCCCCCAAAAATGTTAAGATTACCATATATATTTTAAGCTTATCTAATGACATCCTTATTTTGGGCATTCGTATGTTATCACCGACTTAATCGTGGATCAACTGGTGGTAGAAATGAAAGTCAATTTTCTCTTTTTGCCGTTCTTGCGGTATCATTTACCACATTTCCGTTATAATAGGAAGTTATGACCATTTAAATAAGTACAACGACACTTCGTTTACCCTAAAAGGAGTTACGTTGAGTATATTACTTTCAATTCGTGCACCCTCGCATGTATTCACAATATTGCACAATTGAGTTAGTCAAGTTAAAAAGCTGGATCAGCTAATGTCCGTATAGTGTTGACATAAGCTGTTCAACGTATATCATAACATTGAATCGTCTCCAGTCTCATCATACGGTACTTGTTTACATGGACACATTGCCATATACTAAACCCTGCAGCCTGTGTTACAGTATATGTTTATTAAGGTTCTCTTTTTGCAGTGAGGCCATTAGTGGTCGCCTTTTTGGATAAATGGCGATGTTTCGTTCACCGATAATAACTGTTTTGCTTCTTGCATTAATCAACATTACTTTTGGGAAACTGATGGATTTCAATTTAGGCCTATATGCACATTGCCTGGAGGTCACTACCAATGTCACGTTAACTTGCGGACAACAAGATATGGCCTTTACTCTAGGTAATATGGATACCATAGAGCCTGGAACGAATAGGCCCAACCGATTACTAACCTCGCATACATCGAATAGTTGCGATGAAAAGTTGCTTGCTGGTAACAACGACATAAGATTATATAGCTGTTCCACAGACGGTACTGAGGTAACTTTCATCTTTCAAAGTTTATCTTGTAGTGTAAACAATGAACAGGTTGACTATTCTTTCATTGATTGCTACGTAGATGACCGTAAATCGCGGTTCTGGGAATTTACAAACCCTAGCCATTATGTTGCAGAATTAGACGGATCACGTGCGCGTTTGAAGTGCGGTACCGTTGATGAAGGACAAATGAAACTTGTGTTGGAAAATTCCGTCGTTACGCCGTGGGTGCTCATATTGTTACTTAGTGGGTTTATAGCGTCAGTTATGCTGAACGTCTGCTTCTGTTGTAGGACGATTAAACTCCGAAAAGTCACCGATATGCTCGAACACGCTGTAGGTAGAACCTATGGGACCACCGGAGTCGAGCAAACCAGCAATATGTCCGACAATCAAGTTAATTGTGGATATACTGGTTTGTGTGAGGTATCTCAACAAAACACAGACTATACTCTTCTGGCCAAAGCAAATATTTTGCCAAAATCTGAAACTCAAAATAAGAGTCAAGATCCGTCCGATGTAGACGCAGACCAGTTAGCTACGTTACGAAATGGCACCACAAATGAATCACAAGATCTCTGTAATCGCAGTAACCGGCAAAGCACTATGTCTGCAAGTGCAGATCGAGTTTCTGCACTTGAAAGCTCATGGGGTTACGAAATTATCAAAAATGATCCCGACACACGACCTCCGACATACCTCGACATTGAAGACGACTCCGAATTTGATGTCAGTTATGATTATACAGAAGACGTTGTAAAAATTGGAATGCTGGATAGGCTTGATAACCTAACGAATGAAGCGTATGTAAATGATAGAATAGGCCAAAAGGGAAACAACCCGCGAAGACAGAATGGTATCTCGGAATGTGCGAGCAAGCCCAACAACTACCAGAGACCTAAGAAAGCTCCGCCTCCTTCTCCTTAACTGTTAATTCTTAAACTTCCACTCCGTTTCTTTGTATGTGTAGGCCTAAACTTGATATTTGTTCTCTTTCTAAACTTGATATTTCTTTTTGCGCCTCATTATTGCATCACCCGCGTCTGATGAAATAACTCAACCAGAAGTATACCGTATATAATTATGTTTGACATTTTAAACTCAGGTGGCCTATATTGTCTTTACTGCATCTTTATATAATGATATGGAACTAAAATAAAACCCCGTAAATTACCAACAATATCTTTATAATGATATGAAACTATATAAGGCCCCGTAAATTACCAACACTAAAGCAACATAGACATAGTAAATCAGGAAACGGAGACTAACCGCTCGATTAAATTGTCTGTTTCTTGTAATAAAAAGGAATCAGTCAACCACTGTATATATATGAGTATCGTGAATGATTAAATTGACTGATTTCCTGAAATACATTTAAGGATTGTTGTAAGTGTTAAACTTTCTAAACTTGATATTTCTGTAAATGTTCATCTATTTTAATTGTCTATTATATATATATATACAGGGTTATAGCTAAGAGATTGTGAGTGTTGGTTAAATAAATTTGCGAAGCGTAGCTCTCGCATCTCACGGACGGGGGTCCAGGGGCCCGCTTAATGGCCCCTTGTAGGGTCCAGGGGAAAAGGTGACGTTGTTATCATGTTTTACGGCAAGGGAAAGATAAATTTGTTACTTTTGTTGTATTTCACAAGCATTTTACTATGTTTTGTGCCGGCCAGTGGACTGTTTATTCACTTCCAATGCCGGCCGGCAGGCGTGAGTGGCGGTTACCACCGGCCGCCGCCGTGGCTATAACCCTGTATATATATATATATATATATATATATATATATATACATATATATATATATATATATGTGTCTGTTTATATATATGTATGTGTGTTTATATGTGTTTATATATATGTACTCATATATATGTTTAAATTATATATACATATATATATATATATATATGTATATATCGTCACTTTCTGTACATGTTCATCTATTTTAATTGTCTATATATATACATATATATATATATATATATATATATATATATATATATATATATATATATATATATATATATATATATATCGTCACTTTCGGTGATCATGCACTGAAGAAGAGCTAGTTTTGCTCGAAAGCTCTGCAAAAACCAAACATTGGCTGTTTCACTTCCAATCACTTACCTAATTCAATTATTGTATCTCACTCGAGATCCAGCCTTTCTCTAAATGCTACATAGTTGTTTAACAGTTTTTCCTATATATATATATATATATATATATATATATATATATATATATATATATATATATATATATATTTATATATATATATATATATATATATATATATATATATATATATATATATATATATATATATATATATATATATACATATATACATATGTATGTATATATGTTCATGTATATATGTTTATATATATATGTACTCATATATATGTTTAAATTATATATACACACACATATATATATATATATATATATATAAATATATATATATATATATATATATATATATATATACACACACAAATATATATATATATATATATATATATACATATGTATGTATATATGTACATGTATATATGTTTATGTTTTTATATATATGTACTCATATATATGTTTAAATTATATATACACACACACATATATATATATACACTCACACAAATATATATATATATATACATATATAATGCGGGAGGCATGGGTTCAAATCCAGGTGGAGGCTGGAAGTTTTTTCTCTGTTCTGGATTTTCCAACTCGTTACAATTTCAAATATATAGCTAAAACCCAAAACGTGAGTTTCAGCAAGGTAGAGATTATCAAATTTGAGCACGCATTTTAATACCTTCGTAGCGGACTAGATACTAATGTTCTCTGCAACATGTTTACCTTTGCGTTTTACATTTATGACCCTTCTCGCCCCCCTCCCCCCGCACGCGCACATATAAGATTCAATGTAGTAGTTGACCTTTTGATTCTGATAATCGTCGACTTGTTATTGTTGATTTAAGTCGCAATGCGGTAGGCCTACTCACTGACAGGAAATACCTACGTTCTAGGAATCACGATTTCAACAAACATACGCTAGCTTTAATCGATAGAAAAAGAGAACTTTGCTCTTTATAATTTGTCGGGTCAATCCGGATGCCGGGAAGGAAATGGTGGAATCTGGCAGATGAATCTATAAACGTCACACGTCGTAATGAGATTGTAATGTACTGTAAGTTCTAAATTCTCATTTAAAGCGCTTTTAAAAGTTTAAACTTTCACATATATATTTTAAATTTTAAGAATTTGTTTGTATAATTTTCGATTTCCCATTTGCAGTTTTTTATACAATGTATTGTCAGATTGTATCAAACAAATTTTCTACCCTTTATACGTTATATTATCGATTTATATATTTGTTTATCATGTTTGTATGTATTTTACTGTAAAGCGCCTTGGAGAAATTTCTGATTGGATAAGGCGCTATAGAAATTTTGTATAATAAATAAAATAAATAAATTTATTTTGGACGTCGAGCAAAGGATTATTAATAGACCATTCGTTTTTTTTTAAATAAAAGAGGATATTTTCTTTGGATTTAAGTTTTGCTGAAACATCCATTGAACTTTCTCATCTTTTATATCAAATACTACATTTTCCAGAAAAAAGTTACAAAATGATAATTTAAATGTGAATGAGTTTCTATATCAATTTAAATTTGCATTACAGGTAGAAAAGCAATTAAGTAATTACAATTCTCCTGGACCTTTTCCTTATAGCATTTTAAAGTCTGCTTTTGGCGGGTGCCAAGAAAAGAAAAAAAGTAATGAGATTTCCCTTTAATAAAATGACCAAACCGATCATGATTGTTATATGTACGTGAATACATCCAAACGAAGTCGTTTATATATTTATTATAATTGGAAGGTATAGTTAAATACAGCAGCATCGGTGAGTATGGTAACATACGGTGTTACGGTTAATTCTTTCCATGACACATAATAACTTATGTTACAACGAGTTCTCTAAGAGACTAACACAGCGTATACAATCTTCATACTTTCTCTTGAAATGAGATTGACAATCAGCTCTATCAAAGTTCTGTTTAGTTTTAATATTACTACGTTTCTTGTTGCTTTTTTTTTCACGTTTTCTTACCCGAGCCTTTTTCCTTTTCCTCGTTGTCACTAGTTTAATAAATAACTTTTGTTTTCACTAATATCCAAGCCCATAGTAACCGAATTAATTGGGGGTGGGGAGGGGTTGCACATCAACGCAGGAGGATCGCCGTCCTGCGGGGTGTGCCCCTCTCTTTTGAGAAACTTTAGTTTATATAGCTCAGGGGGATTAGATGCAATATTTTCCCCTACATTTGTATTTTACTCTTCTGTTGTATACAACAGAACCTTATTTTTTATTGAGCTAGAAAATTCGAATTTGGGGTGGGGGGGTGGGCACACGGATGCTTGCCTGCTAATGTCCATTATATGTACTACTATCTGTAATTTTCTATACCAAACACCTGATTTGAATTTTGTGTACATGTGAGAAAATAAATGAGAATTGATTTGTATTTTCCTTATAATAGTGAGAGTGTGCTGAGATCAAGACTTGAAGTCAAGACACTTTTGTTTATAATTGTGTAATTTGTGAAACCTTGTGGTACCATTATTAGCTCTGCAAACATATGCACATCCTTCCTAAGATATAATAATACTTTCGACAGCGACTTATTATTTGGTAAAGTTCACTATTTTAATTTCATCTCACTTAACATGATGGTCCTTCTCACTGTTTTTGAGTTGGGGTGGCGGTAGGGTTAGGCTGAGGTAGAAAATGGGTAATCAATGGGCAGGGCAGTGTGGGGAGGGTGGGGGGGGGTTGCCTTCTGATCCTCACTGGTGGGATACAAAAGAAAGGGAAAAAAGTGATACACAAGGAGGGTTAACAAACCCACAAAAAGGAAAGAAAAGCCATGAAAGACATAAGAAAGTAACAATGTTTACAAGTTTAAGTCAATGGTCAGCTCAACCATCAACCAACCTGAGGAACGAACAGATGTAGAACCCTATGTATTAATCCAAGCAAGTTCACCAAATTAATCTATACCATATTCTTAACAAGACAAGAATTAGATACATTAAAAACCGAAAAAAAAAAGGATGGACAATTAAAAAGTTTCTACTCCAAATATTTCTGGTTTTATTTCAGAAGACAACTTCCACATTTTGTTGCCATTTTTATTCAAATATTCCCAGCCACCAGAAAAGCTATGATAAAAACAAAATACACCCTCAAGTTTCTATTCAAGACTAATTGTGTGGTCAATTAAGTTATGTTTCAACTCCACTAAGTAACCCCATCATACTAAGTCCTGACCATGGAAATGATTTACTACTAAACATCATAGACTTAACCTCCTGATATTTTTTGGAAGCCTTTATACGATTTATGAACTTGTTTCAAGAAATGATTTAAATTATTGGACTAAACATAACCAGTTACTGTAATGATGTTAAAATTGATACAAATTTGTGTAAACAAAAGAGCAAAAGAAGATCACAAGAGCAAGAAAAAGTTAACAAAAACATAAAAAATGGCTTCGTCAGTAATATTTTGGAGCAATGACAAAAAATGGAAAATGAGGCAGTGAAGAACTTAACAGTAAAAGTTTTCTTTGATTTTGCTGGCATGTGGAAATATCATACACACAGAAGGATATGCAACAGTTACCGAAATGTAACGTTTAAAGAAAAAAAAACGCATGAATTTTACAAATTATATTGTCAACTATTTTAGGTGGATTAATAAAAACAGTCAAAACACTCACCATACACAGTTAAAAAGAATAAAAAAAGATAACAAAAAGTAAAACTGAACTCAACGATGAATTTTCAAATAAACATTTCCAAGATATTTCAAGTTCAAAACGTAATTGTGGAAGCAACGAAAAGCTTGGCTCTTGATTATTATACACTTTTTTGCCCCCCCTGCAATTATATCGTATTCTAAAATAGAATCAATATGTTCCTTTTGCAATAGCTGAAAAAGTTGGAACAATGAAAACAGAAGAAGCTTTCCAAAGAAATATTATAGATACAATTAAATTGTTTGGATTTCTTGTGTTGTTTTCCTCCAAGAAATCAAGTGCTTTTTTAATGTAATTTTTATTAAAAGATATTAAGCTAATATTCCCCATAAGGATAAAACCACAACGAAAGCACTGTTTCCAAAATGAGTTGATCTAACCAACACTGAAGACAATATTGATCAAGTTTTGACAAATTGTATCATGAAATGAGTATGGTCTGGTAAACGTAAAGGTTGAATTCAGATGCTATGGGACGGAGTAGGGAAACAGGCGGGAAGGAGGCAGTTGGAGCTGAACAAGTTACTTTCTAAAAGTCTGTTTATTCATAAATCAAGCGGATTATTTCAAAAGTGAGAGCATTTGATATTTATTCTGTTTTGTGTGTGTGTGTGTGTGTGTTTTGCTTCTTATTTTACTTTGTATTGTATGTGTTTGGCAGTGCTGACCTATAACAGCACCAACGCTTGCTGTCCAGAGGTTTGAAACCAGTAAGGGAGTCGTTATTCCACTGTAGCCATTTGCCACTTTGATCGAACAGGGCTAGTTCTGTTTTGGTGACATATTTTGCTTTACTCTTGATATCAAACATGATATATATATATATATATATTTTATATATATATATATGTATATATATATATATATATATATATATATATATATATATATATATATATATATATATATATATATATATATATATATATATATAATATCCTGAGAATGCTTGTACAAGTTTGTTTTCCATTCAAGTCAAGTGTTTAAATGCTTGTTCATGCTTTATATAAAATACCACTCCATTTAACCTATGTTCTATGCCAAAGAAGGCAAACAAAGAAAAATACCCCATCTCAAAAAAAATACTTCAAATCCCCCCCCCCCCTCCCCCTGCAGGGTAACATGTACACATCATTACTGAAAGTGATGATAAAATGACAGCAGCATATTAATCCTGGTCTAAGGTAGCCATTTGCTCTCAAAAGAATAACCAAACTGAGAATGAGATATAGAAAAAAGAGAGTTTCTTTATCTCCAAAGTTAATTAAAGATTACCAATCAGTTGGAATTCATTACCATTGATTTAGAGATGTCAGATCCTGACAGATCAGAGAGGAAGAGTCGGTGATATCGTAATCTCTGTCTCTATTGACGGCCCTAGTACTCTGTTGATCATTGTTGATTCTCCAGTGAGTATGGTGTCGGTAAACTCCGTTACCAGATCTTGCCTGATGGACACCTCCACTGCTGCTACTGTTACATCTCCAGGTTGAGCCCACCTCACGGTGGTGTCCCCACTTATTCTACCACGGTAACTTGCAAACAAATCTGCGGGCAGAAAATAGTTTGGTCAAAGATAAAAGCCTTAAAATCATCGGGTTGTAGGAGTAATCTTTCTCTGTTTCTTGTGACAAGGCAGGCCATCTACCAATCAAATGACAGTACTTAGCATAAAGCACAAATCTGGCAACACCTGGTTTTCACACTTCCCTATCACTATTATACAAGTAAGTAAAGGGTGTGAAGACTCGCGCACAAAGAAAGGTCTCATGCCGGTAATCTGACCTAGTTTCAAATGGGGTGTAACAGAAGTGTTAGACACCACCATCGATCCCACAAAATACACACACAGCTTGCTACCGTCGGTAATTAGACACTAGTGTACAGTCAATACATACAGCTACGGTCAAAACCCACAACACAGGTTACATAGCAGTGATGGACATCTCAGGTCTAGATAAAAGATTACAAGGTATCACGTTTCATTACTGTCTGCATTTTTTAGTGACAAGAAGAAAACTTCACTTGTAAGCAACGGTTTGGGGCAAGTCTTCAATGCCTTTAATGACAAGGGGAAAGCTTCAAATGGAAGTGGTTGAGGTGGGTAGAGGTACATCATTTGAAAATGCGCCCTTTAATACCACTGCCATAACAGTTTATCTGCCTCGGGCATTTCAATAGGCTCTCGCATTAGATCGGGGGAAATTTGAGCCGAGGAAGTGACTTTTCCATGCTCATTCTCTTTGCAAGACTCGGCGAATTGATCAGTTAATACACAGGCTAATGTTCCAGACTAAATAACCTTGAAATGTGCAGAAGTGGCCAGTGGCAAAAAATAAACGGCAGTCTTACTATTTTCGAATTTGTGTTCTAAAGCTTTTGTAATTACCAACAAACATAATATCACTGTTTCTCCATCTTTAGGCTACAGGGACATCCTTTTTCTTAGCTGCATGAATATTTTGATTTCAAGTAAAGATATTACACAACATTTGATAAATTTTCCCTGACAATTTGGAAATATACTTTGAAGAGTAATTTCTACGCCAATATTCCCCTCTCCATTGTAACTAACTCAAGGAAATCCTTTAGGGATCATCCTTCATGAGATTAATAAAGACATGTGCCAGAAAGGTAATTCCACTCACTTGGATTGCTGTCACTATTTGATGTTCCGTTAGAAATCATGGCCAATATCCGTACCCCATTGGCAATTCCAACGTTGACTACGTCTTGTCTGGTAATTTCAGAGAAAGAACGAACCGTATTCCATTCGCCGTTGATCAGACGTTCGATGTCAAATCCGGTCACTTCTCTGTCAAGATACTGAGACCATTCTAAGTCAATCTCACCATCAAAATCTGCCAGTACTTCCACGAGGACAACTGAAGTAAAACCATGAACACAAGAAGTTGAATGAGTCATCAAACAAGCTTAACACCACCTTAAGTTACCAAAGCAGTTCTAGCTCCACTGAGGTGAATGAGTCATCAAACAAGCTTAACACCACCTTAAGTTACCAGAGTAGTTCTAGCTCCACTGAGGTGCATGAGTCATCCAACAAGCTTAACACCACCTTAAGTTACCAGAGCAGTTCTAGCTGCACTGAGGTGAATGAGTCATCAAACAAGCTTAACACCACCTTGAGTTACCAGAGCAGTTCTAGCTGCACTGAGGTGAATGAGTCATCAAACAAGCTTAACACCACCTTAAGTTACCAGAGCAGTTCTAGCTGCACTGAGGTGCATGAGTCATGCAACAAGCTTAACACCACCTTAAGTTACCAGAGCAGTTCTAGCTGCACTGAGGTGAATGAGTCATCAAACAAGCTTAACACCACCTTAAGTTACCAGAGCAGTTCTAGCTGCACTGAGGTGCATGAGTCATGCAACAAGCTTAACACCACCTTATGTTACCAGAGCAGTTCTAGCTGCACTGAGGTGAATGAGTCATCCAACAAGCTTAACACCACCTTATGTTACCAGAGCAGTTCTAGCTGCACTGAGGTGCATGAGTCATCAAACAAGCTTAACACCACCTTATGTTACCAGAGCAGCTCTAGTTGCACTGAGGTGAATGAGTCATCCAACAAGCTTAACACCACCTTAAGTTACCAGAGCAGTTCTAGCTGCACTGAGTTGCATGAGTCATCAAACAAGCTTAACACCCTCTTATGTTACCAGAGCAGTTCTAGCTGCACTGAGTTGCATGAGTCATCAAACAAGCTTAACACCACCTTATGTTACCAGAGCAGTTCTAGCTGCACTGAGTTGCATGAGTCATCAAACAAGCTTAACACCACCTTAAGTTACCAGAGCAGTTCTAGCTCCACTGAGGTGAATGGGTCATCAAACAAGCTTAACACCACCTTATGTTACCAGAGCAGTTCTAGCTGCACTGAGGTGCATGAGTCATCAAACAAGCTTAACACCACCTTATGTTACCAGAGCAGTTCTAGCTGCACTGAGGTGCATGAGTCATCAAACAAGCTTAACACCACCTTAAGTTACCAGAGCAGTTCTAGCTGCACTGAGGTGAATGAGTCATTAAACAAGCATAATACCACCTTAAGTTACCAGAGCAGTTCTAGCTGCACTGAGGTGAATGAGTCATCAAACAAGCTTAACACAACCTTAAATTACCAGAGCAGTTCTAGCTGCACTGAGTTGCATGAGTCATCAAACAAGCTTAACACCACCTTAAGTTACCAGAGCAGCCCTAGCTGCACTGAGATGCATGAGTCATCAAACAAGCTTAACACCACCTTAAGTTACCAGAGCAATTCTAGCTGTACTGAGGTGCATGAGTCATCAAACAAGCTTAACACCACCTAAAGTTACCAGAGCAGTTCTAGCTGCACTGAGGTGCATGAGTCATCAAACAAGCTTAACACCACCTTAAGTTACCAGAGCAGTTCTAGCTGCACTGAGTTGCATGAGTCATCAAACAAGCTTAACACCATCTTTAGTTATCAGAGCAGTTCTAGCTGCACTGAGGTGAATGAGTCATCAAACAAGCTTAATACCACCATAAGTAACCAGAGCAGTTCTAGCTGCACTGAGGTGCATTTCATCCAAACTAGACAGGGATATGATCAAAGGTTTCAGACACACGTTAAGTTGAATAATTTGCTGTTTAAGAAAGCTTTAAGAAATAACACTTTTTAATCATAAACAAGTTATGTTTCTACAGCTGGTTGTGATCATGACAAACTGTCAAATACTAAATCATTATTAGGGCACTCTTGAAAACTACTTACCAGTGTCATTAGCAGGCATTGCATTAGGATCTGAAGGAAACAAGTGAAACAAAGAACCATAAACCTGGTCATCTGATTGATATATGACCCAACCTCACCAAGAACGCCCCATTATGATTCAAAGTTATGTCAAAATCCAGAGCCTTCCTGGGTTGTCTGATACCCTCATTGACCTGAAAAACTCACCAATTGTCAATTCAACATCAAGTTTTATGAAGTACTACTTCTTATAACATCTCATATTTATCAATAAGAAAAGATAAAGAAGTACATGTTGGGAATTATGTGGTGGGAACTCTCCTACAGAATCTGTAGGAGAGTTTCTTCATCTTTCAAACCCTTCATTTATCAAGTATTAATACAAGTAATTTTGGAGGCAATGGTACATGACAGCATTTAAAAACAAATGGCAAAAACATGGGAACATTTAGAACAAATAGACAAATAGAGTATGTAAACACTGAACTGTGGGAAGGACTCAATGGTTACATTCACTATTAGTATGTGGTTTATACCTACAGAAGTACGGTTATTTTATTACTGTAAACCAATTCAGTATAAGAACAACTTTATATCCAGTATCAGGAGATATCATAAAATTAAGTTTATCGTTAACAAACTTAAAAGGGTGTAAAGACTCGCGCACAAAGAAAGTTTGATGACTGTAATCTGACCTAGTTTCGTATGAGGTGTAACAGAAGTGTTAGACACCACCATCGATCCCAGAAAATACACACACAGCTTGCTACCGTCGGTAATTAGACACTAGTGTACAGTCAATACATGCAGCTAAGGTCAATACCCACAACACAGTGTACATAGCAGCGATGGACATATCAGGTCTAGATAAAAGATAACAAGGTATCACGTTTCATTACTGTCTTCATTTTGTAGCGACAAGAAGAAAACGTCATTTGGCAGCTATGGAAAGTTAACTTTTTCAGAGTGTGGCACGCGGTTTGGGGTGAGTTTTTAATGACACAGATCGCAACACAAATATATTGGGGAAGTCACTCAGCAGAAGCAATTTCACTGGAATGCATCAAAGCAGGTGGGATATGTCATATTGCTCTGATACCATTGAATTAATTTCAAAACTAAAATACCAAAGGTCAAATGAAACAACAGGAAATCAAACAGAAGAAACGTAGTTATCAAAAAATGCTTATCTACTGCAGAATTTGACAGAGGTGCGTGCATCTCATCGTATTGCAAGTCAACGACAGACTGGATCATCAACATAAGTTGGGAGTATCACTCACCAAAAATCGTGACCGTGAAGGAACAAACTGCTCTATTATCCGGGGCATCAGAGAATTCATAGGTGATAGTTGAAGTTCCAATTTGGAAGAAACCAAATGGCACATTGGGTCCTGAACTTTGCTGGACTGGCCCTCCCTGAGCATTCATTGCTGTAGGGGCGGTCCAGAACACAAAAGTTCCCAATGGATCTGGTGGATTCATTGCAGGCTGTACAATGTCTACAGGACAGTCCATGATAGTTAGTTGGGTGTCATTCACAGCAGCTAAATTCAGCAAATAATTAAACCATAACATATCACCTATCTTTGACAAAAATGCTCAAACAATATGTGTTTAGTGAAAGTTCTACACCACTACAACAAAGGTTTAATTTTTTTGACCTTTGTTGACCTTTGAACTGTCAAATAACATTAACAATACTGTACTGTAAATATTATAGAACATTGTAGTAATAAACCTCGTAATAATTAGAATCTTATTCAAACCATGTCCGGTGACTTTTCTATCTATAGAAAAAGTTTAGGTGATACCCGGGACTGCAAACGTTATAGTTCTTGCACACTTCACTAGGGATCTACGTACCTGAATGATAAATTCTTAACAAAGCTACCCCAAGCTTCTTGACATGCGTTCTTTGCTTTTCAACTTTAGTTTCTTTACTTGAAAAGAAGTGATTATTGGGGAGTGAGAAAGAGAGGGAGGTCAATAAAGTGAGAGGTGATTTTAAAAGAAAAGAAAATAGAAAAACTCACGAAGAACAGTAACATCAAAAGAACAGGTAGCATTATTCCCGGCATCATCAGAGAAGACGTAAGTCACGGTTGATAAACCTAAATCAAAGACTCCGATAGGTGGTACCGGTCCCGCTACCAGTCTCACTCCACCACCCGATTCATCCTCTGCTGTTGGTAGAGTCCATATCAAGAAAGCCTGGTCGCCAAGCATGCTAGCTGCAACCACAACCATATCTGATGGACAATCTGAGATGACTGGAGGCCTCACATCAAAAGCTGACAAAAGATAAAAAGAGGGCTTTGTAAGTCAATTCTTCATCAACCTTGTATGTTTATTAAATTCCATGTTATTATTATATTCCATAGTCAAAAAGACCCACCTCTCACTTCTTCACAAAATACGGTACAGAGGAAAGGAAGGTTGGTAAGGTAATATAACAAAGCAAAAAAAACTGTAGCAAAATAGGACCGATGTTAATTTTTGTTTCAAGAAACGGATAACTGGATCTTGTGAGCCACAATAAAATGTTTATCCATAAAGTTGTAAAGTTACCTGTATTGTTCTTACAATCTATTTGTCTAATAATCAATCAGCAAGGTCAACATTTGTAGTGTCCTCCTGTTATGTTGAAATATCGAGTAGAGTTTATCTTGGCCCATAAAGTACTGCAGGCTGCAATATTATGCTTTGACATATTAGGCTTAGGCACAGGCATATTAGGCTTAGGCTAAGCATATTAGGCTTAGGCTTAGGCAATATTAGGCTTAGGCAATATTAGGCTTAGGCACAACCTTCTTGTGGGTTGCTGTAATTTTCCTGAGGGGCTGCATTGGCCTGTGTGGGATGTACAAAGTGCCCATGTGTGGTCTATAGCTAAGCATGCAGGTTTTCAACCAGAATGTGGGTCCGATTGGTTATAATTATGGCTCTAAACTTAACTTAGGCAAAGTTTCTGCTTCTCATCTCAAAATGGTTTGGTAAGTATTAATTACCTGTAATAGTAATATTAAAGGCACATCTGGCTTCGTTTCCTGCTGCATCAGCATATATGTATTCAATCTCTCTCGTACCGACTTCATAAAGTCCAAATGAGGAAGGAGGTGCAGCTACTATAGAGACAGGACCCTCTGCATCAATCACAATCAGCATATCCCAAATGACAAATTCAAATGAGGCGGTGGATGACTGCAGCATACGTGTAATATCACCCGGACAGTTGGTTATATTTGGCGGGTTCGTATCACCAACATCTAGTTTCAACATGAATAGGTAAACGATCCATGGTACATAAGAACTTTTACATATCAGCAACATTTTACTGGCTTAAGAAAATTATTTTTATGTGTTCTTGCAGTTTGTTTTTTATTAATAGTTAGGTATCCGATCTTTTGCAATTTTGGGATTAGTTTTTGACTGCAGTGGGTAATACAAGGTTCAACTGTTTTGTAATGCGTGTTTCACACAAACATCAGGTAACAGGCAGTTGTTCAAATCATCCCATTGTGTGTTCTTCTCTTGTTAGTGTCTTTGGAAGAACCTTATCCATTTCAACATAAAAACTGTAAGCAGCTGAGACCCTCAAGCAAATAATAAAACACCCTAGAAATTGTTACGACATAAGCACCTTAATATGTGTACAGAGGGACCAGGTCCTTTCTTGAAATGTTGAAAGTATATACAAAATATCACATCAAGAGTTTTTGAAATTTCTCAAACTTATTCTTCATATTGTCCAGTGGTGTTCATTGGACTCATCTACGGATTCGGTATTTGTTTGTTTTTGTTCACTCATTGTCTCAAATCGATCTTTCCTTCGTTATATATTGCTCAGTGCAGAAATAATAAACAGGTTGCATTCACCTCCCAGAGTATTTAGAGATACAAGCAGACACTTGTTTGTTTGTTGGAGAGGTGAAGTGGAGCTCATGGGATCACGAATGGATGCCACACATTGCACAGTTGTCTCTTAATTCTCTGACTATTCATCATTCTATGTAAAAGGCCCTATCATTGATAGGCCAATGCTATTGGGAGATCATCGCACCTTTAGGACTTCATATTGATTTGATCTTTTGAATGATTCATCGGTTGAGGTTGATTATGAAAGTTGCTGGAAGTATACTCACCAGTAACTGTGATGTTAAATGAACACCCTGCCTCATTAAATGCCTCATCTCTATATATGTAGTCAATCTGGAACACTCCCGGAGGGTAAAGATCAAATGGATTTCGTGGGACAGATACCTCAAAAGTTGGGCCCTCAAAATCAAATGCTGTTGGTGGTGTCCATGAAACAAAGGTAAGCGGCCCCTCAGCGACTACCATAATGTCTTCAGGACAACCCAGTAAAACAGGACCTGTAAATAAAAAAAGAAAGAAGAACAATTATTCCCTGATATTTCATTCAGTTAAAATTCAGGAATACATGAGAGAGCTTTGGTAAGGTGGACAGAGAATGAGGTTATATTGAGGGCCAATGATGATATTTCATTCAGTTAAAATTCAGGAATACATGAGAGAGCTTTGGTAAGGTGGACAGAGAATGAGGTTATATTGAGGGCCAATGATGATATTTCATTCAGTTAAAATTCAGGAATACATGAGAGAGCTTTGGTAAGGTGGACAGAGAATGAGGTTATATTGAGGGCCAATGATGATATTTCATTCAGTTAAAATTCAGGAATACATGAGAGAGCTTTGGTAAGGTGGACAGAGAATGAGGTTATATTGAGGGCCAATGATGATATTTCATTCAGTTAAAATTCAGGAATACATGAGAGAGCTTTGGTAAGGTGGACAGAGAATGAGGTTATATTGAGGGCCAATGATGATATTTCATTCAGTTGTAATTCAGGAATACATGAGAGAGCTTTGGTAAGGTGGACAGAGAATGAGGTTATATTGAGGGTCAATGATAATGTTTCATTCAATTGTAATTCATGAATACATGAGGGAGCTTTGGTAAGGTGGACAGAGAATGAGGTTATATTGAGGGTCAATGATGATATTTCATTCAGTTGTAATTCAGGAATACATGAGAGAGTTTTGATAAGTGGACAGAGAATGATGTTTTATTGAGGGTCTTACCGGCTACTGTGATGTTAAATGAACACACTGCCTCATTAAATGCCTCGTCTCTATATATGTAGTCAATTTGAAACACTCCCGGAGGATAGTCACCCGAAGGACTTGGAGGGACGGACACCTCAATGGATCTGCTCGCTATATCAAAGGCAATGGGCGGTGTCCATGAAACTGAGGTAAGAGGCCCCTCAGCCAAAACAAAAATGTCTTCAGGACAATTTATTATAATAGGAGGGTTGTTGTCCATAAGAGCTGCCAAGAGTAAAAAGAATATGATTTTTCAAATTTTGCTTCTTATCTCCATCCCTCTGCATATTTGCATGTTATTAAACATTCGCACTAAAAAAAAAAGGTGGTAGGTTATGACATTTCTGAGAAGAAACAACTAGAATCTTTAATTACGAGTGATGTAAAAGGTGGACTATGAGCCAGTCTGATCTTATGTGAGGAGTGGTACTATGTTAGTGCTGTAAATAAAGTTTTGTGACCAACGTCTGTATTTAGAAAAGGAGAATAACTGATATATGTAAGAAGTGTCTGACAAAAAGGGAACCTTTCTGAACAGTGCAGTATTAATGTAGGTATGTGTATGATATGTGATAGATGATGATAGGTGATGATATGTGATAGGTAATGATATAGATAGGTGTATATAAAGATTGGTGTAGGTAGAAATAGTAGGTGTATGTTATGTAGGTGTATATAGGTGTATGTCGGTGTAGGTATAGATAGGTGTAGGCATAGATATAGATAGGTGTAGGTAGGTATACATATTTGTATAAAAGTGTATGTAGGTTTATATATAGGTGTAGGTATGATCTAAAGTGTATGCATGCATTGGTGTATGTAGGTTTGTTTACAGGTGTAGGAAGGTGTAGATGTAAATAGGTGTATGTAGGTGTACATATATGGGTTATAATCATAAATTATTAGGTTATTGACTACCTTAGTCATGGCCTTTAATGATGAAAGTATCATTAGGAACTTGATGTTCAAAAAATGAAATGACTTTACATTCACAATTGGAATTCAATTTCTTTGCAAAATGTTTAAATATGTGCCATAAGTGTCACATCTCATAATAAATATGACATTAGTGAAAGGAACTGTCACCAGGAGTATAGGTCCAAGTTTTTTTTGTTTTTTATACAGTATATGGTATGCATAATCAAAGTTAACATGTTGTTATTTGCAGTATTTACCCTAATTAACAAGCCTCCGCCCCCTCTCTCCTTCAAGGACTAAACCATAAACAGCCATTTCCCCAATGTTTAGAAGTAAAACCTGGAACTAATTTTTTAAAATATTTTCTATGACTGGAACCAAACTGAAAATTGAAACTAATGTTTTGTATTGCATATGACCGGCAACTTACAGTTTTCACAAATTTCTCCAGAGAAAATAGCTAGGCAGGTACATGTCCTGCCTGATGGGACTGTTGTATCTAGACTACACATTCCCCCGTTCATGCAAGGATTCGGGTTGCACAGTGTTATTGCAGCTGGTGTTCAAAGAGTAAAAACATCTCATCAAAATGACAAAACATCAAACCATGAATAACAAAATAAACAAGCTCATGATATTGACTCATTCCATCTAGATAAATAACATAGCCTCTTCTAGGATATAATTGTCCAATCAAATTTAAAATTAGTCGGTACTACAAACTATGGAAAGTGCTGATTCAACATGGAGGAGTAGTATGTGCTGATTCCACATGGACGAGTATAAGCATTAGTACACCTATGCAAAGATGTTTGTCACAATCTTAATTACAATTAATGAACTTTATTGTTCACCCTTATCTGGAAAAAATAGGTTATTTGTTGGAGGCACTGTACAATCAATTTACAACATCAAAGCAGCTGTACCATAGACTTTACCTTTCCTACAATTATGAAGAAGATGGACTATTTTTAACACTCAGAGTGATACCATAGCTTTATGGATGAAAGAATTTGTTTTGCTCTGAAGAGCTTTGTCTTACCCCAAAGGCTACAAAAATGATCGAGTAGGAACTGAAAGAGTGGAGGGACATACAATTGACCAAAAGCAAAAATAAATAAAAATAAAATGGTATAATACGCAACTTTCAGCCGGAACATGAAAAAACCAAGCAAATTATGAATAAAATGGAAGGGAGAAGGGGGGCCCCGGGGTGGTCATTTTCCTCACAGTTAGATCATCAGTATTGCTCCGTTTGACAGCAAAGTCCTGCAGCACAAGATTAAGATACTGAGTGAAGAACATGCGAGTTTATGGGAAGGATTATAAAGATAAGCATCTATGATAAAGGGTATAGCTCTTTTGTTTCATTACAAAGCAAAGCAAAATGGTTGAAGCAAATATGTATATTGATTGCATATGAATATGATTTTTGAAGAAAAAAAAATGAATATTTTATGCAATATTCATGGATCAGCGAACATGATTGATTTAAGTTGTATCAAAAGCAAATATGAGAAAAGAAAATGAAAAAGAAAAATAGAAGATATATGAATATTTAAGGTGAAGAGCTAGAATGATTCTATCCATTTTGCAGGGGCATGAGGAGATTATTGAGGTAATTCCGCTCATAAAATTGAAAACATTTTTGGTGTTATTTTACAAAGTTTTCCTTGCCGATGGGAATTCTTTTCCATTTTCTACCGGTAGACCAATAGTGTGTGTGTTTTGGTCTCCTTTTCGGCACATTAAGGATGAGATGGTGGGGGGAGGGGGCGGGGGGGGGAACGCATCTTACCTTGAAAGACAGTAATATTAAAGTCGCATCTGGCAGTATTTCCAGCATCATCAGAAAACACATAAGCAATCGGCACTGTCCCAATAGTGAAAAAGCCACCAGGCATTAAAGCAGGTGATTCAATCAACATGGCTACTCCTTGACTATCAATGGCTGTAGGGGGCTCCCAGTTGACCATGACAAATGTCCCAATGTCTAAAGGTACTTCTATATTGCCAGGGCAACCTTGGATCACGGGAGGAACCAGGTCGACTTCTGACAAAGCTAATGATAAAAGGCGATGGTGAATGTGTAGAGAAGGCATGTGAAAGGAGTAAATACTTTGATGCTTTGAATATATATTTGCATTGCATGTAAGTGAAAAAAAAATGACAAAATGACACAAAAGCAACCGTAAACCTAAATGGAGAGTTTACTCACAGCAAAAGCATGAAATGATGAAGCTGCACATACTGTTTGAATGACCCAGAGACCCTTAGTCAATATTAACACTGTCAAGACTTCTTTGAAGAGCAAAAGGGCAGATCCAGAGGCGGGGGGGGGAGGGGGGGGGGGTAGGTGCGACGTTGAACGAGAAAAAAAAACAAAAAAGCCTGACATTTCTGGTTTATGGGGTCCATGAGGCATGTAAAGACCTCAGTTCAACAGAAACTGATTATGTCTGGCAAATAGACTAAGATAGGAGTTTAACATCCTTTCTCCATGTTTATCGATATCCATGTTAAAGAAAATTTAAAGATGTTTAATAATGCATTGATTATTGTGAAGCATTTAAATATAGTCCCAACACCACGATACAGATGGCGTGCATTGCTATGCAACTCTCTTCATGTATATTCCATGGGCCCCATGTGACCTTTAACATCTTCATTTGTAACTTTATTGAACGGTTACATTCAGATTTCAAAATGGAAGGGCTTGCTGTTCATTTCTTTTCAACACTTTGGGGAACTTTAAGCAACTGGCTAACTTGGGGAACTTTAGCTGCCAATCTCTTTCTGGTTTGTCTCAGCTAAAGGCCAAGTATATTAAAACCATAAATCATGGATTTTCAATTTAAAGCAATTCTAGAGTCCTGGGAAAAAATCTGAGCTTGCAATTTCAGCGGCAGCTATAAAATCAAAGAATGGAATTTAAAAAACTCTTACTTTTGCTCAAAATTTTGTGTCCAAAACTCTGCGGTTTTATTTTCCTGTCAATGTCGCTAAGGTTTCTGAATAATGTACTTACTTTCTGAACATACGACACCGCTGAACAGCTGCGGGCAGACACACAAAAACTGATTCGGAAAAGACAAGCACGTCCCTCCGTTTTGGCATGGACTACTGGCACAAGCCTCACCTGTGTTTTAGAAATATTATCAACATTTTGAAATTAGATGAGTCTCCTGGCATTGAAGATGATATTCTTTTCTGTCGCATGAAACTACTGAGAAGTCTATCTTTATCACCTCACTAGATCTACAGTAGTTTGACAGAATACTGTAATTTCATGCATCATATTTCTTGCACTCCTTGTGGAAGTTTGATTGAAATCAGTTAAATTTCCCAAAAATTAAGTGATTCCATCATGTGATATAAAATGGCCACTCCTGATTTATGGAAATTATACAAAACAGTATAATTTTTTATTAATTTTTTTTCTTTAGCCTTTAGCTAGGATCGAAACGTCAGGCCAACGTACTTTAACACATTCTACTACACAGGATCTCCAGTGTATAAGCAGGTTGCTTACAGTTTTATTTTATTTTGACAAAACAGTATAGTTACATCAAATCTTAAACAGCGCCATCTTGCTGAAGAAATCGGTGAAGAGTATATTTTCCTGCTTGTGAATTGCTGAATTTATTGTCAGTTAAGACATTAAATTTTGAAATTGCAAATATAAAAGATAATATCTCATTAGTCTATTTATTCCCCCACATTTGCTTTAATTTGATAAATGTTGTTTGTAAGCATTTTTATCTGTATAGAGGAGACCTCATATTTCAAACATTGTTCACAGCTTTTAGCTGTTTTAAGACGGAAAATACACGTAGAGAGAGAGTTTGGTTTACCAAAACAAAATCATATAGAAAAAAGCAACAACAACACTGAGATTAACAAGCAAACACCATAATTAACCGATGCATCTCGATTCAATGTTTACAGTCATACCATAAAACTACCAGGTTTTAATTAGCGTGAATAATCTATTGTTTCAAACTTTAAATAATTCAGAAAAAATGTCACAACATTCTGACACTTTTCTGATTTGCATAATGTTGCATGTGACTAATACTAAGTTCATCAATTTCCATGTTATATTGTTTGAACATCATAAAAAATCATGTAGTTGCTACAAAAAGTCTTACTGTAAATATATAATGTCCTAGTCTTTTATCAACTAATTCGTCATAATCCATATGGATTTAGCATAATAAAATATTTCCATATATAAGAGACAAAAGCCTAAAGACTTACCAATTTCACAAAATTCCCCAACATATCCATCGGGACACTGGCAGAAGGCAAAATCAAGGCTAAACGCAAAGCAAGTTCCACCATTTTGACATGGGCCATCCATACACGGGTCAACTACAAATCCAAAGCGTATTAAACAACGGAGAGAGTTACTTACATGACAGAATTAACAAAACGTTCACTTCATGACAAAGAACAGCCCATGGTTGTCTTTGCCAAGGAAAGAAAATAGATTTTATGGTTTTTGAGGATAAGTATTTTGGAAGTTTTTGACTGTTGTTTTACTACTAAATATGAGAAGGCTGGTATCTCTTAGTGCCAATGTGCATGATGCTGAGGATGATATGATGTTATTGCCAGTTAACATCATAAAATAAGACTTTTTACATAAAACTTTGGGAAATTCGATAAGGTAACATTGTTTGGATACACACATGACTTTCTGGTAGCCACTACAAATGTACAAAACCTGATGAGTTTATTTATTTCCTTTTACACTTTGCCGATTCAAGGGAAAAAGAGGAAAAGATAAATGTCTGTACCACCGTTGCTTGGATCTGTTAACAATCTCATTCCCTCATTATGTATTCAAACATCACCCAGACGGCCTAGCCCCCTCATGCACGGATGAGCAATATTGCTGATCTGCAGTCATCAAAATTCAACTTATTCAACTTGGAATCATATACAAACTTGAAATACTTGCCTACAGACACAGTGAATACACACTCTGCTGTAACACTACCACTGAAAAAGAGATATGTCACAGAAACCACTTCCCCTACGTCAAAAACATCTCCAGGATTATGCGAAGAGGATGGCATTATGGTGGTTCCAAATTGATCGATGGCTGTTGGCGGAGTCCATAGGACTGCAGTAGAGGCAGTTCCGAGAATCTCAATATCCTCAGGACAATTCAAGATCTCAATAACGACTGTAGGAACAAAGAGACAGAGACAGTAAGTTTTATACAGAGATGGACGAGTTCATTTAAGAAGTTGGATGCCACAGGTAACTACTACTGCTAGGAATTTCACAACTGTATCCACCACTATGAACCAGTCCTGCTTGCATTTCCCAACCACTGGCATTAGAAGCAATGAAACCTAGCATCTGGGAGGTTCTGGTTCCGATCCTTTGGATGGCCAAAGTTAGGTGGATGTTTTAATCCAGTAGAAATCAATGGTTTTCCCCATCTGAAATGGCCTAACTCCAAACTGATCTAAAGCTTGTAAATTGGATGCTAACCACCTGACATAAATGTAGCAAGCCATTTGGCTTCTCCCATGTACTGTATATCTGGCTAATCAGTGTCGCGAAGTTAACCGCCAATATTTATCATTTATTTATTCGTAGCATAAATCCTGGCAGCTAGAGGACCAGACATATACATGAATACAAATCCCTTCGCTTAACTTATTGCATAACAGTCATAATAGATACAAAATCCGAACCAGCTATGAACTACAATAGTTAAGTCCAGGCAAATATCATCTTGTTTATGACCATATTTGAAACCATATTTTAATAAGTTGCTATATATATATATAGAAAGAGAGAAGTACAGTATTGGGGCAAGCAAAGTTCAAAACAATTCTGTGTCCATGAAGACAAAAAGGCTCACTTGGTTCGATAGTAACAAAGAACTCGCAAGATGCAGCATTCCCAGCTTCATCAGCGAATTGATACGTGACGAGAGTGGTTGTCCCAATATCGAATGTCGCGCCTGGTGCCTCAGATCTGAACAACAGGGATACCATCTGTGAGATGTCAATCGGTATCGGTTCTATCCACGTTATCGGTACGGAATTGATGCCAGGAGATGGTGCCTGGGTGATATTAGCGGGGCAACCGATAATGAAAGGGGGTGTTGTGTCGACTGCAAGGTAAATGGAATGACAGTATAACAGTAGGCTTCTTGATTTGGGCTAAATAGTTTAGAATAAAAAATCAGTCTTATGGCAGCTAAGTTTGTTTGAATAGTGTTCTTTATACCAAAATTGGTAAAAAGGAGAATAAAAAAATAAAATACATCTTATTAAACATGTTATTTTATGTGCATTAAAAGCATAAGTAAAGTTTAATTGTCTTAAGATGATTTTTCCTTTTTCATGAAGAACAACAGAACCTTTCTCCAACACCTACCATTCATTCACTGTTGCTATGGCTGGATGGACCCTACTTTGTAAATAAAATTAAATTTGGGAGGAGTTGCTATACTGACATCATAGGTGGCTGAGCCTGATAAAGCTGTTAATTGCTTGAATTTGGGCAAAGAAAAAACTTACATTTTATTCCAATAATTTATTCCAATACTTCCTATAGAATGTTCAACTAGTTGTTACATTTGCATCTTGTGGGAAGCTTATTAAAGTTTATTTGATTTGATTTATTTATTTGATTTTCCACAGATAATAAATATATACATGTGGAGGGAAGTCCTCTAAAAAGCCAATTCAGGCTTAACAAGGTAAAGGACTCCTAAGAAAGCAAGAAAAAATTGGTATTGGTAATTTTAACATAAAAAACAAAACCAGCAATGGTAACTTTTTGAGCCTGGGCATGAACAGGATGGTGTAAGATTCATGGCAAATTTATTAAAAGAAACATTCAATCTTGTGGCAGTTCAGTTGCAGTAAATCATTTAAAAATAAATTATTATTACATTAAACTAGTCAATTAACAAAACCCATGGTTTAATCAGCCATTTAGAGAATGTTCCTGCATTTTTCTTAATTATTAAAACAACATTCAATAATTAACTATTACCTGGAATTACTTCTACAACGAACTGGCAAGTGGCAATTCCACCGGCTGCACTCTGAAAGATGTACAAGATTTCACTGGAGCCGATAGGAAGAATCTGGCCAGGGACAAATGGTGGAGGAAAAGGAGTCACCTCCGTCCCAAAAAAGGGATCTGTGCCCACTGGTTCAATCCATGTGACTGCTGTACCATCTTGAATTCCTAGCTCTACTGTGACATTTAAGTCAGTAGGACAACCTGTGATTATAGGTGGTATTCCTGGATATAAACAAATGAAAAATGGAAAATACCAATTGTCATCACACAGTATATATGTACAATAAAGAAATATCAGACTAACATTGTTATTCCCCTTATAATAATATATATATATAATGTATATAAATATATATAAAAAATATATATACATATATATACGTATTTATATATATCATATAAAATATATATAAATATTATATATGCATACATATATATAAAAACATATATATAAAAACATACCTATATATATATATATATATATATATATTTATATATATGTATATTTATATATAATAATTGGAATGTATAAAAATTAATAAAAGAAATGAAAATGGAATTTATTCCAAGTAGGCCAAGCTGAGTCGGGTTAGCGGGTACGTACCTGACTGAACATTTGGGTACCAGAATCTAAACCGCACAAAACAGGTACCAGTTTTCAAGTTTCAGCCATTCTTAATGATACTTTTTTGTGTGTGGATAAAATCACTCACCACCAAAACGAAAATATTATACCGGTGAAAACTACACAAAATTGAAACCTTCAATCCATCGCAACAGCAAGAGTGTACGTAAAATACTACATTCCCTCTTTAAAACAAGGCACATACCTTCCAAACAATTGCTGATTTTAATTGAAAGTTGACAACAAGGCTAGACGCAAAGTGTGTTTGTTTCTTTGGAAACCTGATGGTTAGACTTAGTGTGGTGTTAGGCTATGTGGTCAGAGATTTGTGGGAATGTTTACCCAAACATAGTTTGTCGAGTGCACGTGTATTTTTTGTCATCAAGCAGCTAGCTCTGGTAGTCCATAGCAAATTCTTCCAAATTCCAAATTCTTACCCGACCGGGTAATGATAACGAGTACCGTTCCGATTTTTTGCTACCCGACTCAGGCCTAGTTTCAGAAGAAATGTTTTACAGCAGGACCATTGGCAAGCAATATAATTGATTTTGGTTCTGTGATGATATATCTAAACATGTTCAAGTCCTTTCAAAGCTAAGACCAAGCTTTAGTTTATATAAAGCAATCTGACCGATTAAACACCAGCGTACAACTGACTATGAAGCAACATAATACTGAGACACTTTCCAATCAGGCTAGAACAAACTGCTCAAGTGATTGAATAAACCTGACAATGGGGATAACAATGATGAAGATGACGACCTTGATGATGATGTTGATGATGAGGATGTTGTTGATTATGAAAATGATGTTGACGATGATTATGGTAATGATGTTTATGGTAACGGTGATGGTGATGGTGATGATGTTGTAGATGATTATGATAATGATGTTGATGGTAACGGTGATGGTAATGGTGATGATGTCGTTGATGATTATAATAATAATGTTGATGTTAACTGTGATGGTAATGGTGATGATGTCGTAGATGATTATGATAATGATGTTGATGGTAATGGTGATTGTTGTTGATGATTATGATAATGATGTTGATGGTAAAGGTGATGGTAATGATGTAGTTGATGATTATGATGATGTTGACGATGACGACGGTGATGATGATGATGATGATGATGATGATGATGATGATGATGATGATGATGATGATGATGATGATGATGATGATGATGATGATGATGATGATGATGATGATGATGATGATGATGATGATGATGATGATGATGATGATGATGATGATGATGATTAAGATAATTATGATGATGTTGATGATGATGATGATGTTGTTGATTATGATAATTATGTTGACCATGATGATTACGTTGATGATTATGATAATGATGTTGATGGTAACTGTAATGGTGATTATGTCGATGATTATGATGATGTTGTTGATGATGATGTTGATGTTGGCTATAGAGGAGAGATGTTTATGAAGATATTAAAAGAACGAGTCATTACCACTTTCACAGAGAGGTCCTGTAAATCCACCAGTACAGAAACATCTAAAACCTGTATTGGTATCCGGAACGCAGATCCCACCATTGATGCATGGTGAAGCATCACATGGACCAACCGGAGCTGAAAAGAATTTAAAAAAAAAAAATTAACCACTCTTAAGCTTTATCAGCAATAACATGGCAAAGTAACTACTCTGGCTGTTACCCACTATTGTACTTTTGAATAAAGAAAGCCAGTCCTCCAGTTTCTATATTCAACCCCTTGAAATGTTACAAGGTATACATACACTGGTTACAAAAAGCTGCCGAAATAATGGCTATCAAAATACAATGACGATGATTCATTACTAATTCTTTATGTCATAAAACAACAACCCCTAAGATGTGTTTTAGAGATAAGTATATCGAAGCAAAGGTTACATATTCTATCTGCACCTTTGAAGCTTTACTCATTTGGAATCACATTGCTAACACCACCTGTATTAAGGTCTTATTGAAATATTGTTAATAACACCACCCCTATTAAGGTCTCATCAAGTCAATATATATCACTTTAAGGTGATGGAACAGAGTAGCTTCACGGTCTTCACCTTCATTGACGGTGATATTGAAGGAACCTTGCCCAACCAGTCCAGATGGATCAGAAAAGAGGAATGTGACTGTGGTTGTGCCAAATTGGAAGAGTTGACCAGACTGGTGGCTCTGTGACAATAAGAAGGTAGTGCCTGAATTGTCTACACCTGTGCAAGGTGGGAAAGTCACTGATATCCCTGTGCTACCTCTAGGCGCCTCGACGGTGATGTCATCGCCACATGAGACAACTGGTGCTTCCATGTCAGCTGCAAGAGACAAAGACAGGTAATATTACAACATTAATAATGGTAAATATATATCAAATGAACATTTTGCAACTATGACTATATCAAATGTGGACTAGTTGTGCGATGGCATGAAACCTCCCCAAAAATGCTGATTTCAACAGGATTTGTTGTTGAGGTAAACATCAATGCCACAACAAAATACACATTCTATGTACGGATCAGGATATAGCAGAAACATATTTACAGAACATCATCTTTTAATGTTTGAGGTGTCTGTTGGCATGGTATCTATTACCATGGTATCTGTTGACATGGTATCTCTTGGCATGGTATTTGTCTGCATGGTATCTGTCCACATGGTCAAGTATTCAGATCTGTTTCAAACAGTGTAAGCAATATTACAGTTTGTTATCTGAAATAAAGTGGAATACTATCTACTACGAAAAGCAGATTGAATCCCATGCTCGCACTTGTTAACATACTGTTCTTCTATTTTATCAGTGCACAGCTGAATCCAATGTGGTCTACAAAAGCAAACCACAGATGGTGTTTTGATTGAGATTTGTCACATGTAGTAACATTCTAGGGTCATTTGTGCTGTGTGATTGGAGGGGTTTTCTTTGGCTCGGCTATGGACGGGATTCATGGAACCTGTTGCTGTAGTATGGAATCTGACACGGAAAACACACTTCAATTCTGTAATGTTTAATAGATTTATTGATTTAGTGCATGAGATAAAAACATCTTTGAAAGCAAATTAACACATGCATGCAAGCATGGTGTTTGAGAGGGTGGTAAAGAGAGAGTTGGGGTATAGTGTGACTTATTTGGAGGGAAGAACACATACCTGAGTTATTCATATCTTTTTGGGGGGATGTGGGGGAGGCGATCATGAGGGGAGTGAGGAAGATTGTGTTGTGGGAAAGTAACAAGGAATAAGTGTGAAATGTCAGTGATTTTAGGATGCTGCATATCATATCACCATTCATTACATATTCATTCATACTTAGTAAAGATTCCTAAATCCTATTGGTCCATTCAGGTCAGCTGACCGTGGTTAATCCTGTAAGTAACGCACGGTAAAATTACGGGGCATCACTTTAATAAATCTTTGGTTATATGTAACCAAAAATGTTTTGTTTTATGATTTTCCCCCCACACACAAATGGTAGTGTATGAATGAACGGGGTTAATCAATGGTCTAGCGTGCGTTACTCACATGATTAATGCACTCCGGGTGTTAATGCTATCGCTGGATGCACTCGGGCTCCGCCCTCGTGCATGGCTTGCATTATCCCCCGATCGTGCATTAATCCTGTGAGTAACGCACGCTAGACCGTTGATTAACCCCTTATTTTTGCATTGAACTAACCTTCTTCGGTCAGGATGATAAAAAATGAGCCTACTCCAATATTTCCGCTTGGGTCAATGAAGAGAAAGGTAACAATATTTCGACCAGTCGGGAAGAAATCTCCTGAATCATCTGTACTGCTCAGGAATACCGCCGTCCCAGAATTGTCAATTGCGGTGCAAGGTGGGAAGAAAACGTTATCACCAGCACTGCCAAAGGGAACGACCAATTCGATATCAGGGCCGCATGACACTAATGGATCCTCCATATCTGAAAACAAATCCGTTATGTGTGTGAGGGTATCTATCTTTTATAGCTCAGACAGTGATATAAATGCTTCAAAAACAACATTTTGTACCTATTAAAGTTGACAAATATCAAATATAAAAGATGGGGTACAAAGAGAAACGAAACGGGTTTAACTCTCTACTTTGTCCTATTCATGAGGTATAAAACATTGAAAAACAAAGAAGAAAACTCTCAAGTCTAGCTTTTGGTTTGGAAAGTTGCACTAGAACTGAACTTGGTCCTTGGGTGGTCACCATGTTTGATATTATAAAGTCACATGATGGCAAATAATAAAGCTCATAAGTATTATCCATAATTTGTCATAATTAGCACTAATTAAAATAAAACTATATGATGCATACTCCTTATGTCAGACATATCACAGCCAAGTTTTATATTGCAAAATCAGTTTTTAAATTTTTAAAATAATTTTTCTTACCTGCTACTAGAGGTGGCGCTGTTATTTCATCACCTGTGAAATGGAGAAAAGATAAAAAAAAACATGCTTTATTAATACTGAAATCTGAAGACAAAAATTCTATGCTTAAATCTATAAAGCACCACAAAGGAATCACTATTCCAAAAGCCACATTTAAAAGTGATGTCTTTGATTAGGAACTGCTTTAATTATATATGGGACCTAACAATCTCCTCATACTAAACTACAACTATGAAGAAACAAGATCTAAAGATATTGAAATATACTTGGAAAAAGGGGGAAAAAAATGTTTGCAAACCCAGCTGAATATAACAGAGAGGAATTTTTATCAAGTTGAGATTGGTTGGTTAAAGTCTTAGTTGTTTCATGTATTTCACAATTCTTACTATTGTGGTCACTGGTTTAAATGTTGTTCTATCCAAACAATTTTTCTTAATACTGTTTCAAAATTTGATTTCCTTTCATCACTTACTGTAAAAAGTGTAAAAATACATCAAACAGGGAATATAAGGTAAAAGAGAGAGAATGATAATTTTTGTTGGTTGTATGAATCTACACCGTTATGTCAACATCTTCCCCGATGGGTTGGATTTGCACAGCAACAATGCTGACCTATAATAAGCGACATCATACTCATAGCAAAAACATCTTAAATTCAATTAGGACAGAAAAACATATGCACTGTACATATTCCTAGGGTAACTACAAAGGTACAACAAAATGCAGTGTGTACCTGTAAGAATAACAAACATAATTTCAATATTTAACATCATAGGATGGAAGTTAGGTCACTGTCATTGCTGTGTAAGTGGTTCTATCATATGCCCTATCATATGTAATCCATAAGCCCTTGCGGGTTTCTCCCACATTTGTGGTCGCTTAAGTGTCGTAAAAAAAAAAAAATAACTGCTGATTATTATTATTATTATATGCGTTTTAAAGCCTTGGACTTTGTTATGCCCAGAAATGCAGCCATAGCGAGGATAGCATAATCATCACTGGTCGAGCACCAGAGCAACTCCTGACTAGGTCCAACAGCTGTTACTCACCTGGGTCACAGACGCCCTCAATACCAGTCTCAAGGACATTGTTACCAAAGATGGAACAATCCAAAGATATCAAGTATGCAACGATTGGACAGGTGGTGCTGAGCCCAGTGCAGCTGTCTAGACAGGGCCCAGTCTGAATGTTGAGTGTTGGACATGGCGGATACAACACTGAACAGGCAGCAGGGAGAGCTTGTACAGAACAGGTCTGGGATGCTGGAACAACAGATCTTATCATATCCACAGAAAACAGGAAATTATTTGGAAAATCAAACCCAGCTGTGGCATAGGAGTAGGGTAGGAGACTGCTACAGGGAGATGGAATGCTGACACAAGCCGCTGGTGAAGCAATGAAAGGAGAATATCCTTTAATGTTAGTTACACACATGTATGGCACAGTACGATATATTTATATATTTGTTTTTAGGTGTTACATTTGTAAAGCGCCTTGAGCAGCTTTGCTGATTATGCACTACATAAATATTACTTATTATTATTATTATTATATATATCTGTAATCTGTAAAGTTTAAAAAACACATACTCTTAAAGTTTACTGTCACCGAATTCTGAACCCTCCAAACCCCCCAAAACTATAATAATAAATTCTTAAAGGAAATCTACAAGACACTAGAGTGTATATTATACGATGTATCCGGGGTACCTGACAATGAAAAATGCTATATTCTGTACACAAACAAACTGGTCCATCTTCATATATGTACTTGTGAGCTAAAGCAAAGTTCATTCCAAATGAGTTCAACGTATTTAGATGTTAAATTTGTCCCCCTTTTCACCCAGCCTCCCCACCCCTTTCACCTAGCCTTCTCCACCCCCTTTCACCCAGCAATCCCCACCCCCGCTCCCTGAAACATACAATACTACTCATCTGTTTAGACTTAAAGCCCTGAAGATTAGCTCATCAAATATAGAATTTCATCCTTTTAACTGAAAGTGTACTCTTCCCTACGTTGACTGCATGAAATCCTGATGGGGCAGGGGAAGACGTTACCTGGGGGTGGGGGAAGAGATGGTGTAGGTGTGGTTATAACTGGTGGCATAGTGGTGGGTGGAACTGCAAAAGAAACATTGAAACAGATTAAATAAAAAGAAATGCTCAGGAAACCATACATTATGATTTGACAGACTTATAATGAGGGATTAAATCTTGAATACTTTGCATATATACTGCCTTAATTAGAAATACATAATTAATTAGAAATACATATATAATTAGAAACGAATTTGCTCTTTATTGTAGTTGATGATATGAATTCGAAATTTCCTCAGTGGAAAAGGAGAGAGATTTCATACAAGTAAACTATTTTGAGATATTTGAAATCATGGCCCACAAATGTCTTTCAACATCAGCGACACCATGAGACCGAAATCGACTTGGACGTAAATAAGACTCTCTTTTTATGCTTACCAAGGTCGACAATCTCGATGGTTAACTCGTTACACCGGTCACCGTCACAGAAGCAAGATGCACCTATACTTCCAGATACATCCCGCAGAGTAGGATTTTCCGCCGCAAGGAACTGGATCAGTTCCCCGCTGGTCAGACAATCTCTATCGAAGGGGCGCCATTCTGCTGGAAGGCAACCCCTTGATGTTAGCATGGAGCTCTCTGGGAAAGCACTGTCTGTCATTTTGAAAAATTAAAAAAGAGAAAAACTTTAGCTATGGATGTGTGGGGAAGATACAGACAGTACTACACAAGGACTTTATAGCATGCAAATTTCTGTGAGACTTAATAAAGATCCAACTTGTGAATGTTACCGTGCCAAAAAGTAATGGGACCAGAAAAGGTCTTTTCAATTGATTGATTGTAATCAATTACCACACAACAGACACTGAATGTGAGCATCTATGTTGGTGTATTGGGTAATACACATTAAGTGGTGTAGTTGAAGAATCAAAAGTACTTTAAAATTATTTGCCTGAGCTGGAATGCAAAAATACTTAATTTGCAATGATTTTATGATGTCAAATGTACTTTTCATGCTCTTTTGCCTAAAACTAGAAGTCATAGTTCTAATTGGTAGTGATGGAAGATGTCAACTAAACTGACCATTCTTACGTACCTCCATTCAGGACCAGTGACACATTGGTAGTAGCGCACTGTTCTCCTAGTTCACAGATAATGGTTTCTACAGGATTGGAACAAGACTCCAAACTGGTACAATAGAGACACTCCACAGCTAGAAAAAAAGCAATTTCATTCAGCAATAATTAGTTGGATCAGAGAAATATTAAAGATGATATGTTGTAATACATAGTGCTGTAAAATATAGTAAATATGAAAACAGTAGTGTGGATATCCTCTCCTTCAACCCTGTAACTATAGTAATTATGGAAACAATAGTGTGGATATCCTCTCCATCAACCCTGTAACTATAGTAATTATGGAAACAATAGTGTGGATATCCTCTCCATCAACCCTGTAACTATAGTAATTATGGAAACAATAATGTGGATATCCTCTCCATCAACCCTGTAACTATAGTAATTATGGAAACAATGTGGATATCCTCTCCATCAACCCTGTAACTATAGTAATTATGGAAACAATAGTGTGGATATCCTCTCCATCAACCCTGTAACTATAGTAATTATGGAAACAATAGTGTGGATATCCTCTCCATCAACCCTGTAACTATAGTAATTATGGAAACAATAATGTGGATATCCTCTCCATCAACCCTGTAACTATAGTAATTATGGAAACAATAATGTGGATATCCTCTCCATCAACCCTGTAACTATAGTAATTATGGAAACAATATTGTGGATATCCTCTCCATCAACCCTGTAACTATAGTAATTATGGAAACAATAGTGTGGATATCCTCTCCATCAACCCTGTAACTATAGTAATTATGGAAACAATAGTGTGGATATCTTCTTGGTCAACCCTGTTAATATAGAAAAAAAGAAGAACATCATAGAACACCCTGTTCTCTTCCCCCACCCACTCCAGCCCACCCCACCAACCCCTCATAAACATTTGGTTCTCAAGGACTGGTTTCTTTAGTAATATACTATTGCTGGATATAATGACAAACTTGGACATAGTTGTCACAATCGACATACCTGTAGGGAACCCTTCTGTTGTTGTACTTTCTGTCTCTATATAGTGAAACAAGAAGAAGAGTCATGGCAAAAGATACACTCAATTGCACGTCCATGGTCACTTTACATCAACTAAACCAAAACTAAAACTCACCGGTATTGGTCCCAAATATCAGTAGAAAATTATTGCAAAATTGGTTGTCCCAACTTTTATAAACCTTGCTATGATATGTAAAGCACTCAGAAGGACGAATTTGAAAATAAGAAAAAACATTTTTATTTGTACTTGTGCTTGGACTACACTGAGACTGCTAAGGCAAAAAAAAGAAAAAAAAGAAAGAAAATGGAGGCTATTTCTTGCACACCACATGAACACAATTATTTATTTATCCAACAAAATGTACTTAAAAATTGGATGAAATTTTATCAAATATGTAACATAACTACTTCTATATAACGTTTTCAATTAAAATTTAAATATTATGTGAAACAAAATAAAATGTAACACAGCCTACCTAAAATTATGAAAAATTGTTTTTATCTAAACCTTATATCAGTCTCAAAAGTCATCAAAAACAGAGCATTTGAGTTCAAAACAGTTAATTATAGCATAATTCATGCTACTTTATATTGCATTGCACATCTCTTATTAGTTACAGGTATTGAGACTATACATTTAAATAGGAAGAGTAAAATAGATTATTCATAAATCAAAACAGAATGTCCCCAATTACATATAAAGGGAATTATTAACTGGCCTGTTAACTCCACAAATAAAGGTACATTTTATGAAAGTTAAAAATCAAACAAACCTAATGTTGTGACTGGTAATGTGGTAGCTGCTGGACCAAATGTTGTGAATTCTTCAACTTCAGAAAGGAAGAGATAAGGATTAAAGAGTATTAGACGTAAATAATACAATATATTACATGAAATTGAAACTTTATCTATCTGGCTTCTACTTTTTACTTCTTCCCTGCCTTATTTACCCATGATGTATACAGAGGACACTTTTGAAGGAATCATATTTTATCCCCAACTCTCTTCTTAAGCAAACTTCATGTATTACCGTCAGGTTCTTCTAGTTCTGTATTACAGAGTTGGTCATCACAGAAGCAAGCTGTTCCTACTTCACTGATAATGAAATCCCTCACTTCAGGGAAATCTGCTCCGATGAAATCATCAACATATCTTTCAGCTGTAATGCAGCCTTCCACACCTTCAACTGCTGGGGCACAGCTACGGAAGAAGTCGATGGCTGTTCCCAAAACTTAGAAGAAAAGGGAAAGGCAAAATAAAAAAATATCAAATCTATTATCACAGACTGTGCTCAAATGAAGTTATATCTCTAAATATTTTCTATATCATAAACTAATAAACTGCTGCTGTGAAAGTGCCTTACTTGAAGCCAATTTATTTCTGGAAGAACTAAAACCAATTTGGAAGTAAAGTTTGAGGGGAGTTTAGAGTTATATTGATTTACCTGGACCAAAGTCTACTGTGACATTGATGAAGGAACAGACAGAGAATTCATCACACACTTCAGTGTTCAACTCATCAAGTGGTAAAGAACACTCATCTTCCCCGTCACATACGTAACACACAAGATCTGTTGGGAGAGTGGAAATGCATCTTGTATTCAGAATTACGTTGTATGAAACATTTGCAAAGAAATGACTTACTTAAATACTAACAGTCCAGGCAAAGATGAAGATGGGAAATGACCAACAACACCACTACTAGATTATGTAGTAATTCGTTTCTGAATTTCAATAAGAAATAACCTGTTATAGTACAAATTGATACTACAGATTTGACTAGAAATATCAGCGTGGTTTTAGATTAATAATTTTACTAGAATATATGTTGCAGTTCATTATTTACCAAATGTTGTCATGGCAGTAGGAGAAACTGGACTAAGGCTGGTTAGTTCTGTTGGAAGCAAGAAAGTAAAGAAAAATGATCATGAAAAGCAAAACGAGGAAAACAATTGGATAACTCATCAGGAGTTTTCTCTAAAAATTCATGCCCATAGTTTACTGTGAGCTATAGGGTTGTGACAGTCCCTAATTTCAAACGTCAAGTTGCAACTAATAAAATTTCTTAAATTACAGTCAAGTGTCCTGTCCAATAAAATGGTTGAATTTACAGAGATAACTTCATTACCATATCACAGTCTTTTGTTAATCTTGATAGACATTCACTTTGATTTAGTAAATTTTACTCTGAATGTACAAACTAAATTTGTGTTGTTTGGTTTACAAAATACAACATTTACTAAAAGATCTTTTAGAAAAAGCCCCAGTTTTCTTCTCAATTCTTGTGTGACCCAATCGTTGTCTAGTCTAGTGTACACTTTATGCAAATACAAAAAATATCAAAGAGGGAAAGACAATATGAATGTAAATTATTTTCATACCAGGCAAACAAACAACTTTAGACTACTAGTCTAAATAATACAATTCATATAACATCCAGTTCTCTTCCCCACCCGCTCCACCCCACCCCTCATAAACATTTGGTTCTCAAGCACTGGTTTCTTTAGTAATATACTATTGCTGGATATAATGACAAACTTGGACATAGTTGTCACAATCGACATACCTGTAGAGAACCTTTCTGTTGTTGTACTTTCTGTCTCTATATAGTGAAACAAGAAGAAGAGTCATGGCAAATGATACACGCAATTGCACGTCCATGGTCACTTTACATCAACTAAACCAAAATAAAACTCACCGATATTGATCCCAAGTATCATTAGAACAATATTGCCAAATTGGTCTTCCCAAAGTTTATACACCTTGCTATGATATGTAAAGCACTCAGATTTTTTTTTATACTTGTGCTTGGACTACACAGAGACTGCTAAGGCAACAAAAAAAAAGAAAATCGAGGCTATATGTTGCACACCACATGAACACCACATGAACACAATTATTTATTTATCCTAAAAAATGTACTTAAATATCGGATGTAATTTTTATAAACATGTCACAAATGACTTCTATATAACGTTTTGAATTAAAATGTAAACATTGAGAAAAAATAGAAACAGTATAAAAGAAAAAAAAATGTAACACAGCCTACCTAAAATTATGAAAAATTATTTTAATCTAAACTTTATATCAGTCTCAAAAGTCGTCAAAAACAGAGCATTTGAGTTTAAAACAGTTAATTATAGCATAATTCATGCTA
Source organism: Apostichopus japonicus (assembly GCF_037975245.1). NCBI lineage: Eukaryota > Metazoa > Echinodermata > Holothuroidea > Aspidochirotida > Stichopodidae > Apostichopus > Apostichopus japonicus. The sequence continues at coordinate 4,902,473 of NC_092562.1, forward strand.
CTTTATATTGCATTGCACATCTCTTATTAGTTACAGGTATTGAGACTATACATTTAAATAGGAAGAGTAAAATAGATTATTCATAAATCAAAACAGAATGTCCCCAATTACATATAAAGGGAATTATTAACTGGCCTGTTAACTCCACAAATAAAGGTACATTTTATGGAAGTTAAAAATCAAACAAACCTAATGTTGTGACTGGTAATGTGGTAGCTGCTGGACCAAATGTTGTGAATTCTTCAACTTCAGAAAGGAAGAGATAAGGATAAAGAGTATTAGGCGTAAATAATACAATATAATACATTAAATTGAAACTTTATCTATCTGGCTTCTACTTTCACTTCTTCCCTGCCTTATTTACCAATGATGTATACAGAGGACACTTTTGAAGGAATCATATTTTATCCCAAACTCTCTTCTTAACCAAACTTCATGTATTACCGTCAGGTTCTCCTAGTTCTGTATTACAGAGTTGGTCATCACAGAAGCAAGCTGTTCCTACTTCACTGATAATGAAATTCCTCACTTCAGGGAAATCTGCTCCGATGAAATCATCAACATATCTTTCAGCTGTAATGCAGCCTTCCACACCTTCAACTGCTGCAACACAGCTACGGAAGAAGTCGATGGCTGTTCCCAAAACTTAGAAGAAAAGGGAAAGGCAAAATAAAAAAATATCAAATCATCATCACAGACTGTGCTCAATTGAAGTTATATCTCTAAATATTTTCTATATCATAAACTAATAAACTGCTGCTGTGAAAGTGCCTTACTTGAAGCCAATATATTTCTGGAAGAACTAAAACCAATTTGGAAGTAAAGTTTGAGGGGAGTTTAGAGTTATATTGATTTACCTGGACCAAAGTCTACTGTGACATTGATGAAGGAACAGACAGAGAATTCATCACACACTTCAGTGTTCAACTCATCAAGTGGTAAAGAACACTCATCTTCCCCGTCACATACGTAACACACAAGATCTGTTGGGAGAGTGGAAATGCATCTTGTATTCAGAATTACGTTGTATGAAACATTTGCAAAGAAATCACTTACTTAAATACTAACAGTCCAGGCAAAGATGAAGATGGGAAATGACCAACAACACCACTACTAGATTATGTAGTAATTCGTTTCTGAATTTCAATAAAAAATAACCTGTAATAGTACAAATTGATACTAAAGATTTAACTAGAAATATCAGCGTGGTTTAAGATTAACATTTTTACTAGAATATATGTTGCAGTTCATTATTTACCAAATGTTGTCACGGCAGTAGGAGAAACTGGACTAAGGCTGGTAAGTTCTGTTGGAAGTAAGAAAGTAAAGAAATATGATCATGAAAAAAAAAAAAAACAGAAAAACAATTGATTAACTCATCAGGAGTTTTCTCTTAAAATTCATGCCCATAGTTTACTGTGAGCTATAGGGTTGGGACAGTCCTCAATTTCAAACGTCAAGTTGCGACTAATAAACTTTCTTAAATTACAGTCAAGTGTCCTGTCAAAAAAAATGGTTGAATTTACAAAGATAACTTCATTAATCTTGATAGACATCACTTTGATTTAGTAAATTTTACTCTGGATGTTCAAACTAAATTTGTGTTTGTTTGGTTTACAAAATACAACATTTACTAAAAGAACTTTTAGAAAAAGCCCCAGTTTTCTTCTCAATTCTTGTGTGCATGACCCAATCGTTGTCTAGTCTAGTGTACACTTTATGCAAATACATAAAATATCAAAGAGGGAAAGACAATATGAATGTAAATTATTTTCATATAAGGCAAACAAACAACTTTAGACTACTAGGCTAAATAATACAATTCAAACAACATCCAGTCCCCCCCCCCCCACTCCACTCCACCCATCATTAACATTTGGTTCTCAAGCACTGTTTTCTTTAGTAATATACTATTGCTGGATATAATGACAAACTTGGACATAGTTGTCACAATCGACATACCTGTAGGGAACCCTTCTGTTGTTGTACTTTCTGTCTCTATATAGTGAAACAAGAAGAAGAGTCATGGCAACTGATACACGCAATTGCACGTCCATGGTCACTTTACATCAACTAAACCAAAATAAAACTCACTGGTATTGATCCCAAATATCAGTAAAACATTATTGCCAAATTGGTCGTCCCAACTTTTATACACCTTGCTAAAATATGTAAAGCACTTAGAAGGACCAATTTGAAAATCAAAAACTTTTTTTTTTGTACTTGTGCTTGGACTACACTGAGACTGCTAAGGCAACAAAAAGAAAAAAAGAAAGAAAATGGAGGCTATTTCTTGCAAACCACATGAACACAATTATTTATTTATTCAACAAAATGTACTGAAAAATTGGATGTAATTTTATCAAATATGTAACATAACTACTTCTATATAATGTTTTGAATTAAAATTTAAATATTATGTGAAACAAAATAAAATGTAACACAGCCTACCTAAAATTATGAAAAATTGTTTTTATCTAAACCTTATATCAGTCTCAAAAGTCGTCAAAAACAGAGCATTAGAGTTTAAAACAGTTAATTATAGCATAATTCATGCTACTTTATATTGCATTGCACATCTCTTATTAGTTACAGGTATTGAAACTATACATTTAAATAGGAAGAGTAAAATAAATTATTCATAAATCAAAACAGAATGTCCCAAATTACTTATAGAGAGAATTCTTAACTGGCCTGTTAACTCCACAAATAAAGGTACATTTTTATGAAAGTTGAAAATCAAACAAACCTAATGTTGTGACTGGTAATGTGGAAGCTGCTTCACCAAATGTTGTTAATTCTTCAACTTCAGAAAGGAAGAGATAAGGATTAAAGAGTATTAGACGTAAATAATGCAATATATTACATGAAATTGAAACTTTATCTATCTGGCTTCTACTTTTACTTCTTCCCTGCCTTATTTACCCATGATGTATACAGAGGACACTTTTGAAGGAATCATATTTTATCCCAAACTCTCTTCTTAACCAAATTTCATGTATTACCATCAGGTTCTCCTAGTTCTGTATTACAGAGTTGGTCATCACAGAAGCAAGCTGTTCCTACTTCACTGATAATGAAATTCCTCACTTCAGGGAAATCTGCTCCGATGAAATCATCAACATATCTTTCAGCTGTAATGCAGCCTTCCACACCTTCAACTGCTGGGGCACAGCTACGGAAGAAGTCGATGGCTGTTCCCAAAACTAAGAAGAAAAGGGAAATGCAAAATCAAAAAATATTGAATCTATTATTACAGACTGTGCTCACATGAATTTTTATCTCTAAATATTTTCTATATGAAAAACTAATAAACTGCTACTTTGAAAGTGCCTTACTTGAAGCCCATTAATATCTGGAAGAACAAAAAACCAATTTGGATTGAAAGTAAGAGGATAGTCAATAGAAATATTGATTTACCTGGACCAAAGTCTACTGTGACATTGATGAAGGAACAGACAGAGAGTTCATCACACACTTCAGTGTTCAACTCATCAAGTGGTAAAGAACACTCATCTTCCCCGTCACATACGTAACACACAAGATCTGTTGGGAGAGTGGAAAGGTATCTTGTATTCAGAATTACGTTGTATGAAACATTTGCAAAGGAATGACTTACTTAAATACTAACAGTCCAGGCAAAGATGAAGATGGGAAATGACCAACAACACCACTACTAGATTATGTAGTCATTCGTTTCTGACTTTCAATAAGAAATAACCTATTATTGTAGAAATTGATACCATAAATTTTACCTGAAAAATCAATGTGGTTAAGATTAATATTTTTACAAGAATATATCTTGCATGTCATTAATTACCAAATGTTGTCACGGCAGTAGGAGAAACTGGACTAAGGCTGGTTACTTCTGTTGAAAGTAGAAAGTTAAAAAAAATATGATAATGGAAATAACAAAAACAACTGATTAGCTCATCAGGAGTTTTCTCTAAAAGTGTATGTCCATAGTTACTGTGAGCTAAAGGGTTGTGACTATCCTCAATTCCAAAAGTTAAGTTTTGACTAGTACACTTTCTTAAATTTACAGTCAAGTGTCCTTTAAAAAAATGGTTGAATTCACAAAGATAACTTCATAACCATATCACAGTTTTTTGTTAATCTTGGTAAATATTCACTTTGATTTAGTAAACTTACTCTGAAAGTTCAAATTAAAATTTGTGTTTGTTTGATTTACAAAATACAACATTCACTTAAAGAACTTTTAGAAAAAGACCCAGTTTTCTTCTCAATTCTTGTGTGGCCCAATTGTAGTTTATTCTAGTGTACACTTTATGCAAATACATAAAATATCAAAGAGGGAAAGACAATAAGAACGTAAATTATTCTCATATCAGGCAAACAAACAACTTTTGACTATACATCTAAATAATACAAAGGAAAGCATCAAACAAGGGTTTAAAGAAATGACAGATTATAACCATAGTTATTTTAAGATGCCAAACTTGGGAAGGAGAAGTAGATCTATATTAAAGTGATTTTATAGCAAATTAATTCTAACAATAGGTGTTATTGCTACATTTCTTTGAATATACATTGATTTTCATTATTGAACAGAAAGGCTTGTCTGACATGAAGAAAATGACTGCTATAGTTCTAAAATATTCTTTGCAAACCATAACTAAATGGTTTTTGTTCAGCATCATTGATGTTATGAAACATACTAATATTTCAGAAGCAGAACAGTTTGACACAATATTTAAGGAAGTCTTGTCATTTACGTTTATCCCTAACAAGATGTCAAAGGGTTGGCAATGTACCAGAGAGAAACAAAATATAATATGAGAGTTAAAATGGAAAAAAATAACATTTTTTCTTGAATTCTTCTTTGCATCAAGTGGGTGAAAGGTAGCAACATATGATACAATTGAGACATTATAGCAAGACTTAGTGGAAACCAGCTGTATCACTTACCCTCCGGTTCTCCTAGTTCTGTATTACAGAGTTGGTCATCACAGAAGCAAGCTGTTCCTACTTCACCCATGATGAAATCCCTCACTTCAGGGAAATCTGCTCCAATGAAATCATCAACGTATCTTTCAGCTGTAATGCAGCCTTCCACACCTTCAACTGCTGCAACACAGCTACGGAAGAAGTCGATGGCTGTTCCCAAAACTTAGCAGAAAACGGAAAGGCAAAATCAAAAAATATCAAATCTAGTATCACAGACTGTGCTCAAATAAATTGTTATCTCTTAATATTTTCTATATGAAAAACTAATAAACTGCTGCTGTGAAAGTTAATTACTTGAACCCTTTTAATTTCTGGAAGAACTAAAACCAATTTGGAAGTAAACTTTGAGGGGAGTTTAGAATAATATTGATTTACCTGGACCAAAGTCTACTGTGACATTGATGAAGGAACAGACAGAGAATTCATCACACACTTCAGTGTTCAACTCATCAAGTGGTAAAGAACACTCATCTTCCCCTTCACATACGTAACACACAAGATCTGTTGGAAGAGTGGAAAGGTATCTTGTATTCAGAATTATGTTGTATCAAACATTTGCAAAGAAATGACTTATCAACAGTCCAGGCAAAGATGAAGATGGGAAATGATCCACAACACCACTACTAGATTATGCAGTAATTCGTTTCTGAACTTCAAAAAGAAATAACCTATTAAATTAGAAATTGATACTATAAATTTGACTGAAAATATCAATGTGGTTAAAGATTGATATTTTTACTAGAATATATCTTGCAGTTCATTATTTACCAAACGTTGTCACAACAGTAGGAGAAACTGGACCAAGGCTGGTTTGCTCTGTTGGAAATAGAAAGTAAAAACAAAATGATAATGAAACCAAAAATTTGATTATCTCATCATGAGTTTTCTTTAAAAATTTATATACATAGTTACTGTGAGCTATAGGGTTGTGACAGTCCTCAATTTCAAAAGTTAAGTTTCGACTTATTCACTTTCTTAAATCACAGTCAAGTGTCCATTCAAATAAAATGGTTGAATTTACAAAGATATCTTCATTACCATATCACAGTTTCTTTTGTTAATCTTGATAGACATTCACTTTGATTTAGTAATCCTTACTCTGAATGTTCAAATTAAATTCGTGTTTGTTTGATTTACAAAACACAACATTCACTTAAAGAACCTTTAGAAAAAGTCCCCGTTGTCTCCTCAATTTTTGTAGGACCTAATCGTATTTTATTCTAGTGTACACTTTATGCAAATACATAAAATATCAAAATGGGAAAGACAATAAGAATGTCACTTATTTTCATATAAGGCAAGCAAACAACTTACGACTTCTATTCTAAATAATACAATTCATACAACATTCTTTACCGCCACCCCACCCTTCCCCTCATAAACATTTGGTTCTCAAGCACTGGTTTCTTTAGTAATATACTATTGGGGGATATAATGACAAACTTGGACATAGTTGTAACAATCGGCATACCTGTAGAGAACCTTTCTGTTGTTGTACTTTCTGTCTCTATATAAGTGAAACAAGACGAAGAGTCATGGTAAATGATAAACGCAATTGCACATCCATGGTCACTTTACATCAATTAAACCAAAAATAAAACTCACCGGTATTGGTCCCAAATATCATTAGAACATTATTGCCAAATTGGTTGTCCCAACTTTTATAAACCTTGCTATGATATGTTAAGCACTCAGAAGGACCAATTTGAAAATAAGAAAACTATTTTATTTGTACTTGTGCTTGGACTACACTGAGACTGCTAAGGCAACAAAAAGAAAAAAAAAGAAAGAAAATGGAGGCTATTTCTTGCACACCACATGAACACAATTATTTATTTATCCAACAAAATGTACTTAAAAATTGGATGTAATTTTATAAAATATGTCACAAATAACTTCTATATAACGTTTTTTAATTAAAATGTAAACATTGAGAAAAAATAGAAACAGTATAAAGAAAAAAAGAGTTACACAGCCTACCTAAAACTATGAAAAGTTGTTTTTATCTAAACTTTATATCAGTCTCAAAAATCATCAATAACAGAGCATTAGAGTATAAAACAGTTAAGTACAGAATAATTCATACTACTTTATAATTGCATTGCACATCTCTTACTAGCTACAGGTATTGAGACTATATATTTAAATAGAAAGAGTAAAAGAGCTTATTCATAAATCAAAGTAGAATTTTCCAAATTAAATATAGAGAGAATTCTTAACTGGCCTCTTAAATCCACAAATGAAAGATACATTTTATGAAAATTGAAGAGAAAATTACCTAATGTTGTGACTGGTAATGTGGTAGCTGCTGGACCAAATGTTGTGAATTCTTCAACTTCAGAAAGGAAGAGATAAGGAAAAAGAGTATTAGGCCTAAATAATACAATATATAAAATCATTTTGAAGCTTCTTCTTTCTAGCTTCTACTCTTACTTCTTCCCTGCCTTATTTACCCATGATGTATACAGAGGACACTTTTGAAGGAATCATATTTTATCCCAAACTCTCTTCTAAACCAAACTTCATGTATTACCCTCAGGTTCTCCTAGTTCTGTATTACAGAGTTGGTCATCACAGAAGCAAGCTGTTCCTACTTCACCCATGATGAAATCCCTCACTTCAGGGAAATCTGCTCCGATGAAATCATCAACGTATCTTTCAGCTGTAATGCAGCCTTCCACACCTTCAACTGCTGGGGCACAGCTACGGAAGAAGTCGATGGCTGTTCCCAAAACTTAGAAGAAAAGGGAAATGCAAAATCAAAAAATATCAAATCTATTATTACAGACTGTGCTCACATGAATTTTTATCTCATAATATTTTCTATATGATGTACTAATAAACTGCTACTTTGAAAGTGCTTTACTTGAAGCCCATGAATATCTGGAAGAACAAAAAACCAATTTGGATTGAAAGTAAGAGGATAGTTTACAGTAATATTGATTTACCTGGACCAAAGTCTACTGTGACATTGATGAAGGAACAGACAGAGAATTCATCACACACTTCAGTGTTCAACTCATCAAGTGGTAAAGAACACTCATCTTCCCCGTCACATACGTAACACACAAGATCTGTTGGGAGAGTGGAAAGGCATCTTGTATTCAGAATTACTTTTTATGAAACATTTGCAAAGAAATGACTTACTTAATACTAACAGTCCAGGCAAAGATGAAGATGGGAAATGACCCACAACACCACTACTAGATTATGTAGTAATTCGTTTCTGAATTTCAATAAGAAATAACCTATTATTGTAGAAATTGATACCATAAATTTGACCTAAAATATCAATGTGGTTAAGATTATTATTTTTACTAGAATATATGTTGCAGTTCATTATTTACCAAATGTTGTCACAGCAGTAGGAACAACTGGACTAAGGCTGGTTAGCTCTGTTGGAAATAGAAAGTAAAAAAAAATAATAATGAAAAAACAAAACAAAAACATTTGATTATCTCATCTGGAGTTTTCTCTACTGATTTATATGTCCATAGTTACTGTGAGCTATAGGGTTGTGACAGTCCTTAATTTCAAAAGTTAAGTTTCAACTTTTTCACTTTCTTAAATTACACTCAAGTGTCCTGTCAAATAAAATGGTTGAAATTAGAATAATTATCTAAAGTACCATATTACAGATTTTGTTAATTCTGATAGACATTCACTTTGATTTAGTAAACTTTACTCTAAATGTTCAAGTTAAATTTGTGTTTGTTTGATTTACAAAATACAACATTCACTTAAAGAACTTTCAGAAAAAGCCCCAGTTTTCTTCTCAATTGTTGTGTGACAAAATCGTTGTTTATTCTAGTGTACACTTTATGCAAATACATAAAATATCAAAAAGGGAAAGACAATATTAATGTATATTATATTTATACCAGGCAAACAAACAACTTTAGAGTATACGTCTAAATAATACAAAGGAAAGCATCAAACAAGGGTTTAAAGAAATGACAGATTATAACAACAGTTATTTTAAGATGCCAAACATGGGTAGGAGAAGTAGATCTATATTAAAGTGGTTTTATAGCGAATTAATTCTAACAATAGGTGTAAATGCTACATTTCTTTGATTATACATTGATTTGCATTATTGAACAGAAAGACTTGTCTGACAATGAAGAAAATGACTGCTATAGTTCTAAATATTCTTTGCAAACCATAACTAAATGGTTTTTGTTCAGCATCATTCATGTTATGAAACATACTAATATTTCAGAAGCTGAACAATTTGACACAAGATTTAAGGAAGTCTTGTCATTATCGTTTATCCCTTACAAGATGTCAAAGGGTTGGCAATGTACCAGAGAGAAACAAAATATAATATGAGAGTTAAAATGGATAAAGATAACATTTTTTCTTGAATTCTTCTTTGCATCAAGTGGGTGAAAGGTAGCAACATATGATACAATTGAGACATTATAGCAAGACTTAGTCAAACCAGCTGTATCACTTACCCTCTGGTTCTCCTAGTTCTGTATTACAGAGTTGGTCATCACAGAAGCAAGCTGTTCCTACTTCACCCATGATGAAATCCCTCACTTCAGGGAAATCTGCTCCGATGTAATCATCAACGTATCTTTCAGCTGTAATGCAGCCTTCCACACCTTCAACTGCTGGGGCACAGCTACGGAAGAAGTCGATGGCTGTTCCCAAAACTTAGCAGAAAAGGGAAAGGCAAAATCAAAATATATCAAATCTATTATCACAGACTGTGCTCAAATGAAGTTATATCTCAAAATATTTTCTATATCATAAACTAATAAACTGCTGCTGTGAAAGTGCATTACTTGATGCCTATTAATATCTGGTAGAACTAAAAACCAATTTGGAAGAAAACTTTGAGGGGAGTTTAGAGTAATATTGATTTACCTGGACCAAAGTCTACTGTGACATTGATGAAGAGACAGACAGAGAATTCATCACACACTTCAGTGTTCAACTCATCAAGTGGTAAAGAACACTCATCTTCCCCTTCACATACGTAACACACAAGATCTGTTGGAAGAGTGGAAAGGTATCTTGTATTCAGAATTATGTTGTATCAAACATTTGCAAAGAAATGACTTACTTAATACCAAAAGTCCAGGCAAAGATGAAGATGGGAAATGACCCACAACACCACTACTAGATTATGTAGTTATTCGTTTCTGAATTTCAAAAAGAAAGATCCTATTATTGTAGAAATTGATACTATAGATTTGACTGGAAATATCAATGTGGTTTAAAATTTATACTTTTACTAGAATATAGATTGCAGTTCATTATTTACCAAATGATGTCACGGCAGTAGGAGAAGCTGGACTAAGGCTGGTTAGTTCTGTTGGAAGTAAGAAAGTAAAAAACAATGATCATGAAAAAAACTAAACGAAAAAACAATTTATTAACTCATCAGGAGTTTTCTCTAAAAATTCATGTCCATAGTTACTGTGAGCTAAAGGGTTGGGACAGTCCTCAATTTCAAAAGTCAAGTTGCAACTTAATCACTTTCTTAAATTACAGTCAATTGTCCTGTGAAATAAAATGGTTAAATTTACAAAGATAACTTCATTACCATATCACAGTTTTTTGTTAATCTTGATAGACATTCCCTTTGATTTAGTAAAGTTTACTCTAAATGTTCAAATTAAATTCGTGTTTGTTTAATTTACAAAAACATACTTGACATAATTTACATTATTCACTTATAGAAACTTTAGAAAAAGTGCCAGTGTTCTTCTCAATTCTTGTGTGACCTAATCGTAGTTATTCTAGTGTACAAATTATGCAAATACATAAAATATCAAAGGGGGGAAAGACAATAAGAATGTAAAGTATTTTAATACAAGGCAAAGAAACAACTTAAGACTACTAGTCTACATAATACAATTCATATAACATCCAGTTCTCTTCCCCACCCACTCCACCCCACCCGTCATAAACATTTGGTTCTCAAGCACTGTTTTCTTTAGTAATATACTATTGCTGGATATAATGACAAACTTGGACATAGTTGTCACAATCGACATACCTGTAGGGAACCCTTCTGTTGTTGTACTTTCTGTCTCTATATAGTGAAACAAGAAGAAGAGTCATGTTAAAAGATACACGCAATTGCACGTCCATGGTCACTTTACATCAACTAAACCAAAATAAAACTCACCGGTATTGATCCCAAATATCAGTAAAACATTATTGCCAAATTGGTCGTCCCAATTTTTATACACCTTGCTATGATATTTAAAGCACTCAGAAGGACCAATTTGAAAATAAAAAACATTTTTGTTATACTTGTGCTTGGACTACACTGAGACTGCTAAGGCAACAAAAACAAAATAAAAGAATATGGAGGCTATTTCTTGCACACCACATGAACACAATTATTTATTTATAAAATATTGAGAAAAAATAGAAACAGTAAAAATTTAAAAAAATGTTACACACCCTACCTAAAATTATGATTTTTACTTTTATCTAAACTTTATATCAGTCTCAAAACTCATCAAAAACAGAGCATAAGAGATTAAAACAGTTAAGTATAAAATAATTCATACTACTTTATAATTGCATTGCAAATCTCTTATTAGCTACAGGTATCAAGACTATACATTTCAATAGAAAGAGTAAAATAGATTATACATAAATCAAACAGAATGTCCCAAATTAGAGAGAATTCTTAACTGGCCTCTTAAAACCACAAATGAAAGATACATTTGATAAAATTGAAAAGCAAAATTACCAAATGTTGTGACTGGTAATGTGGAAGCTGCTTCACCAAATGTTGTTAATTCTTCAACTTCAGAAAGGAAGAGATAAGGAAAAAGAGTATTAGGCGTAAATAATGCAATATAATACATTAAATTGAAACTTTTTCAATCTGGCATCTACTTTTACTACTTCCCTGCCTTATTTACCCATGATGTATACAGAGGACACTTTTGAAGGAATCATATTTTATCCCAAACTCTCTTCTAAACCAAATTTCATGTATTACCATCAGGTTCTCCTAGTTCTGTATTACAGAGTTGGTCATCACAGAAGCAAGCTGTTCCTACTTCACCCATGATGAAATCCCTCACGTCAGAAAATTCTGCTCCGATGTAATCATCAACGTATCTTTCAGCTGTAATGCAGCCTTCCACACCTTCAACTGCTGGGACACAGCTACGGAAGAAGTCGATGGCTGTTCCCAAAACTAAGCAGAAAGGAAAGGCAATATCAAAAAATATCAAATCTATTATCACAGACTGTGCTCAAAAGAATTTTCATCTCTAAATATTTTCTATATCATAAACTAATATGCTGTAAAAGTGCATTACTTGAAGCCCATTTATTTCTGGAAAAACTAAAACCAATATGGAAGTATAGTTTGAGGGGAGTTTAGAGTAATATTGATTTACCTGGACCAAAGTCTACTGTGACATTGATGAAGAGACAGACAGAGGATTCATCGCACACTTCAGTGTTCAACTCATCAAGTGGTAAAGAACACTCATCTTCCCCGTCACATATGTAACACACAAGATCTGTTGGGAGAGTGAAAAGGTATCTTGTATTCAGAATTACGTTCTATGAAACATTTGCAAAGAAATGACTTACTTAATACTAATAGTCCAGGCAAAGATGAAGATGGGAAATGACCCACAACACCACTACTAGATTATGTAGTCATTCGTTTCTGAATTTCAATAAGAAATAACCTATTATTGTAGAAATTAATACCATAAATTTGACTGGAAATATCAATGTAGTTAAAGATCAATATTTTTACTAGAATAAATGTTGCAGTTCATTATTTACCAAATGTTGTCACGGCAGTAGGAGAAACTGGACTAAGGCTGGTTAGTTCTGTTGCAAGTAGAAAGTACAAAACATGATCATGAAAAACCAAAACAAGAAACATAATTGATTAGCTCCTGAGGAGTTTTCTCTAAAATTTATATACATAGTTACTGTGAGCTATAGGGTTGTGACAGTCCTCAATTTCAAAAGTTAAGTTTTGACTTAAACACTTTCTTAAAATTACAGTCAAGTGTCCTGTCAAATAAAATGGTTGAATTTACAAAGATATCTACCATTTCACAGTTTTTTTGTTAATCTTGATAGACATTCACCTTGATTTAGTAAATTTTACTCAGAAAGTTCAAATTAAAGTCGTGTTTGTTTGATTTACAAAATACAACATTCACTTAAAGAACTTATAAATAACATTTTTCTTGAATTATTCTTGCATCAAGTGGGTGATCGGTAGCCACATATTATTCAGATGAGACAATATAGTGGGACTTAGTAAACACCCACTGTGTTACTTACCCTCAGGTTCTCCTAGTTCTGAATTACAGAGTTGGTCCTCACAGAAGCAAGCTGTTCCTACTTCACCCATGATGAAATCCCTCACATCAGAAAACTCTGCTCCGATGTAATCATCAACGTATCTTTCAGCTGTAATGCAGCCTTCCACACCTTCAACTGCTGGGGCACAGCTACGGAAGAAGTCGATGGCTGTTCCCAAAACTAAGCAGAAAAGGGAAAGGCAAAATCAAAAAATATCAAATCTACTTTCACAGACTGTGCTCAAAAAAGTTTTCATCTCTTAATATTTTGTATATCATAAACTAATAAACTGCTGCTTTGAAATGCGTTACTTGAAGCCCAGACATTTCTGGAAGAACTAAAACCAATTTGGAAGGAAATTTTGAGGGGAGTTTAAAGTAATATTGATTTACCTGGACCAAAGTCTACTGTGACATTGATGAAGGAACAGACAGAGAATTCATCACACACTTCAGTGTTCAACTCATCAAGTGGTAAAGAACACTCATCTTCCCCGTCACATACGTAACACACAAGATCTGTTGGGAGAGTAGAAAGGTATTTCATATATTGAATCACTTGAGGAAACACTGACTAGTTTGGTAAGAACAAGCAACAAATAAATTTGACTGGAAATATCAATGTGATTAATGATTAATAGTTTTACTAGAATAGAGGTTGCAGTTTATAAATTACCAAATGTTGTCACGGACATAGTAGAAACTGGACTAAGGCTGGTTAGTTCTGTTGGAAGAAGAAAGTAAAAAAATGATAACGAAACAAAAATCTGATTATCTCATGTGGAGTCCTCTTTACTGATTTATATGTCCATAGGTACTGTGAGCTATAGGGTTGTGACAGTCCTCAATTTCAAAAGTTAAGTTTCGACTTATTCACTTTCTTAAATTACAGGCAAGTCTCCTGTCAAATAAAATGGTTGAAATTAGAAAGATATCTTCAGTACCAACTCACATTTTTTTGGTTTATCTTGATTGACATTTACTTTGATAGGTGAAAGGTAGCAACATATGATACAGATGAGAAAATATAGTGGGACTTAGTAAACACCCACTGTGTTACTTACCCTCAGGTTCTCCTAGTTCTGAATTACAGAGTTGGTCCTCACAGAAGCAAGCTGTTCCTACTTCACCCATGATGAAATCCCTCACATCAGAAAACTCTGCTCCGATGTAATCATCAACGTATCTTTCAGCTGTAATGCAGCCTTCCACACCTTCAACTGCTGGGGCACAGCTACGGAAGAAGTCGATGGCTGTTCCCAAAACTAAGCAGAAAAGGGAAAGGCAAAATCAAAAAATATCAAATCTACTTTCACAGACTGTGCTCAAAAAAGTTTTCATCTCTTAATATTTTGTATATCATAAACTAATAAACTGCTGCTTTGAAATGCGTTACTTGAAGCCCAGACATTTCTGGAAGAACTAAAACCAATTTGGAAGGAAATTTTGAGGGGAGTTTAGAGTAATATTGATTTACCTGGACCAAAGTCTACTGTGACATTGATGAAGGAACAGACAGAGAATTCATCACACACTTCAGTGTTCAACTCATCAAGTGGTAAAGAACACTCATCTTCCCCGTCACATACGTAACACACAAGATCTGTTGGGAGAGTAGAAAGGTATTTCATATATTGAATCACTTGAGGAAACACTGACTAGTTTGGTAAGAACAAGCAACAAATAAATTTGACTGGAAATATCAATGTGATTAATGATTAATAGTTTTACTAGAATAGAGGTTGCAGTTTATAAATTACCAAATGTTGTCACGGACATAGTAGAAACTGGACTAAGGCTGGTTAGTTCTGTTGGAAGAAGAAAGTAAAACAAGAGCATCAATGATGCAGTATCTCAATACTGGAAGTTTTAATTTTGATTCCTAATTTCAAATCTTTGCTCTGTCTCTACAATTATCAATATCAATCATGGTACAACAAATATATAACTTGCATTTTTGCTACTTTGCCACGAATAGTCTCTGCAGGTTACACTTTATCCTGCTAGTCTTGCCTTTAGCGCTCATTGCCTGTTAGTCGAAAGAACGACGTTGCAAGGTTTAGTAATGTCATAGAATATTTAAGAACTTGTTTTTTATGTGGTATCCTTCATCTTAGGTCAGTCTCTGTTGGACTTTTTGGTCATATAGTTTGACGTCAATGACAACGGCCAAATTAGAAGAGGCGAACAACTCGACCATATTCTTAATGCCTGCCTTGAGAGCTAGGCCTATTGACCTACTGTATGTTACTGTAGACTGTAGTGGTCACTACCATCAAAACTGTGTCCACTTCTAGATATCAAAACAACCCACGTTTTTCCATCTCAATTTTTCGGACATGAAGAATTCATGGATTTATGACTTGGAAAATAAAATGTAAGAGAAGATTACAAGTTTTTATATGCAAGTGATGGGTGGCCTCCTCTTCCCCTAATAGCCACCTCAGTTCCTCTCCATTTTGTTATTTTATTTTAATTCTTTGTACATTTGATGTCAAACATTACAGGTTCAAAAGAAAGCTAAACATACTTCTTATAACCTTATACATCTTATATCCTTATAAATAAAACATAACCTTATACAATTTTTATAGTCTTATCAAAGTTGTGATGCTATGGCCGGCTCCTCTTTTATACCTACCCATCAAACAAACTTACCCTGGTCCTTCCTAGGAAAAGCTGTCTGAACACCAGTACAATGCTAATGTGGCTATCACTGAAAGCCTAATGGGCCTAGGGGCCTAGGCCTATATATATATATATATATATATATATATATTTTTAAATGCACTAGGCCTACAGTAAGTAGCCTTCAGAAATACAAGAATGTGTATACGTAATTATACAAAATACATGAAGAGCAATCAAACAAACTTATCATGGCCCTTGCTCTGAAAAGCTACATGAACACCAGTACTATCCTTAAATGGATGTTACAAAAACGAAGGCCTAATATAAATTAAATGCACTACGTAGAATTCAGCAGTACAGAATGTAATTAGCATGCAATACACTAACACCTCGCGTACCTAACCACAGAACAGAAAATTGTTCGCGAGGGTAGCCATTTTCGTATCTAACATGTAGCTGTTATGAGTCATAGCCAATCTGCTACAGAACAGACTTGGGGGCGGGGCTTAATCATCAAAAACGGACCTTTTTACTAAAAGTAGGGGCGGCAGCTCAGTGTTGTTTTAAGAAAGAAAAATCATTTAAACATCAAATAAAGCAAATAAAAGCCATTAAATGTCATATACAGGTAGTAAAATTCTTATTAATACCTACCTGTAAACAACAAATGAAAGTTTAAAATTTTAATAAAATATATAATACGTAGGACCCTATCTTAGACGATACCACTGTTGAAAGACAGTTCTATTCTATTCTCTTTCATAAAACATAAGTTTTGGAGCGTGTGCAAAACAGGTCTGCCAAAGTGTGTTTTCAGTCCAAATTGGCCCGATTTGGACATAAATCGGTGAAAAAGTCACAGAATGAGATACAATTCTGGAATAAAAAATAGTAACTTTTGTTGGTCTATATGATATATTCTTGCTCTGGAAATTCCAGAGAAAAAGAACTTTGTTTGAAGACGCTGAAAAATTTTTAAGAGAAGAGAAAGTCCCACTTACTGTTACAATATCTCTATACATGTAATGTATTGAGATAAAAAATGATAACGAAACAAAAAATCTGATTATCTCATGTGGAGTCCTCTTTACTGATTTATATGTCCATAGGTACTGTGAGCTATAGGGTTGTGACAGTCCTCAATTTCAAAAGTTAAGTTTCGACTTTTTCACTTTCTTAAAGTACAGTCAAGTCTCCTGTCAAATAAAATGGTTGAAATTACAAAGATATCTTCAGTACCAACTCACATTTTTTTGTTTATCTTGATTGACATTTACTTTGATAGGTGAAAGGTAGCAACATAGATATAGATGAGACAATATAGCAGGACTTAGACAACACCCAATGTGTCACTTACCCTCAGGTTCTCCTAGTTCTGCATTACAGAGTTGGTCATCACAGAAGCAAGCTGTTCCTACTTCACCCATGATGAAATCCCTCACGTCAGAAAACTCTGCCCCGATGTAATCATCAACATATCTTTCAGCTGTAATGCAGCCTTCCACACCTTCAACTGCTTGGACACAGCTACGGAAGAAGTCGATGGCTGTTCCCAAAACTTAGAAGAAAAGGCAAAGGCAAATCAAAAAATATCAAATCTATTATCACAGACTGTGCTCAAAAGAATTTTCATCTCTAAATATTTTCTATATCATAAACTAATATGCTGTAATAGTGCATCAGTTGAAGCCCAGTTATTTCTGAAAAAAACTAAAAAACAATTTGGATGAAAAGTTAGAGGATAGCTCTTTATAGAAATATTGATTTACCTGGACCAAAGTCTACTGTGACATTGATGAAGGAACAGACAGAGAATTCATCACACACTTCAGTGTTCAACTCATCAAGTGGTAAAGAACACTCATCTTCCCCGTCACATACGTAACACACAAGATCTGTTGGAAGAGTGGAAAGGTATTTCATATGTTGAATCACTTGAGGAAATACTGACAAGTTTGGTAAGAACAAGCAACAAATAAATTTGACTGGAAATATCAATGTGGTTAATGATTAATATTTTTACTAGAATAGATGTTGCAGTTCATAATTTACCAAATGTTGTCACGGCAGTAGGAGAAACTGGACTAAGGCTGGTTAGTTCTGTTGGAAGAAGAAGTAAAAAACATAAGAGTGAAACAAAAAAACAAACAAAACATTTGATTATCTCATCTAGAGTTATCTCTACTAATTTATATGTCCATAGTTACTGTGAGCTATAGAGTTGTGACAGTCCTCAATTTCAAAAGTTATGTTTGGACTTATTCACTTTCTCAAATTACAGCAAGTCTCCTGTCAAATAAAATGGTTGAAATTAGAAAGATAACTTCAGTACCAACTCACATTTTTTTGTTTATCTTGATTAACATTTACTTTGATAGGTGAAAGGTAGCAACATATGATACAGATGAGACAATATAGCAGGACTTAGACAACACCCAATGTGTCACTTACCCTCAGGTTCTCCTAGTTCTGCATTACAGAGTTGGTCATCACAGAAGCAAGCTGTTCCTACTTCACCCATGATGAAATCCCTCACATCAGAAAACTCTGCTCCGATGTAATCATCAACGTATCTTTCAGCTGCAATGCAGCCTTCCACACCTTCAACTGCTGCAACACAGCTACGGAAGAAGTCGATGGCTGTTCCCAAAACTTAGGAGAAAAGGGAAAGGCAATATCAAAAAATATCAAATCTATTATCACAGACTGTGCCCAAAAGAATTTTTATCTGTAAATATTTTCTATATGATAAACTAATAAAATGCTGCTGTGAAAGTGCATTACTTGAAGTGCAGTTATTTCTGGAAGAACTAAAACCAATATGGAAGTAAAGTTTGAGTGGAGTTTAGAGTAATATTGATTTACCTGGACCAAAGTCTACTGTGACATTGATGAAGGAACAGACAGAGAATTCATCACACACTTCAGTGTTCAACTCATCAAGTGGTAAAGAACACTCATCTTCCCCGTCACATACGTAACACACAAGATCTGTTGGGAGGGTGGAAATGCATCTTGTATTCAGAATTACATTGTATGAAACATTTGCAAAGAAACCACTTACTTAATACTACCAGTCCAGGCAAAGATGAAGATGGGAAATGACCCACAACACCACTACTAGATTATGTAGTCATTCGTTTCTGAATTTCAATAAGAAATAACATATTATTGTACATATTGATACAATAAACTCTGATACCTGGCAGTGCAGCTTTGACAAGTCAACTGTTTTCAGATTAAATAACGAAGTCAAACTTGAAAAATTTGTTTTGAGATCTGAATGTTTAAAAGTAATTTTGTTATTTTTGCTAAAAAATATCATAAAAAAAATATATATATATAAAATATTTAGCTCAAACCTTACCGAATGTTGTCACTGGAAGAGTAGAGAGTGCACCCAGTGTTGTAAATTCTGTTTGAGCTATCAAGTTAAACACAAGAAAATAAATAGCTTAAATAATACATTTTTAAAGCCACTTCAATCTAAGAAAAAGTACTGCCAAAATGTCCAAATCTTTACAGAACAGATGAAATTGTTCTCTTCTTGTAGTTCAATTCAAGAGAGGTTTACCAAAGCTCACATATATAATTAGTATGCAAACTGGTGCAATGAACAAACATAAGTTACACCATAGCAACAGTTTGTAATACTATATTCCATCTCAAGATATGCATTTTAAATTCAGCTCTTATCAGATAAACCCGTAGCTTTACCATGAATTAAAAAATATTGATCTAATATGGGCAAAAACTTTAAAAATCTTGTTAAATTTAAAGTTTCTTTGATAGTATCCCTAGCAATAAATGTATACCATGAACTGAATACTGAAACTTGCAATTCCTCTGTGATAAATTATTGAAAGAAAAACCATATCCAAACACTTTCATTTATCTTATTTGTGAATCCTTCCTCAAGGGTTTAGAATGACAGGTTCTCCATGGTCTTATGTATATGAAACTCTGCTTGCACCCCTACATGAGCTAGATGTATTAGACAGGCTAGCTCACAGTTCATGACACAACAATTTAAAATGATGTCCTATTAACATCTAGCAGTTCTGTTAATAACTACTCATAATAACCACCACCCCTCTTCCTTTCTCCCATCCTCCCACCCTGGTTCAAGATCTCATTGAGTAAGCTAGGAACCTTGTTCATCGATTATTCTGCTCTTGATAAATTCATAGAATTACACCAAAATTACAACAATTTCAGACATTTTGCAGTTAGAAAATGAGAACACAATATGATTGTATGGTTGTCATCAAACTTGGTAGCCTAAGGATAATATGTTTTCAAAGAGTTCAGTTCTGACAATGAGTCCTTACAAAGTAAGAGTACTTACTTGCAATTTCAGGCTCAGTAATGTTTCTGTTGCAAAGATCCTCATCACAGAAACAAGCAGTTCCATTTTCGCTGGAAACGAGTTCCCTGATATCATTAACCTGTAGTCCGATAAAGTCATCAATGTATCTCTCTGCTGTTATACAACCATCTAGACCCTCAGAGGCCGGGACGCAGGCTCGGTACAGGTCATGGGCAATCCCCAGGCCTGATGCTGTAGTTTAAGTACAACATAGAATAAGATTTATATACAAAACAACTGAACATTAATATTGAAATAACATTTCCTAATGGATTGATTCAATCATTATTCCTTCCCATTTCAGAAGGATGACCAAATCCTTGGCATCATGGTAAATAAGTTTACCAGTTAATAACAGTAACTTAATTTTCTGACCAAAATCTTATATGGAAATTACTAGGATGTTAGTCTAGAAAAGTTAACAATGCCTATTTTTTGATGTCTGTAATGAAAACTTGATAAGGTTCTTCAATTACCATCACATGAGTGTGTTGTAGTTGCAACAATATAAAACATATGATTATGTTTCATGTTCAAGAGTACTGACAGGAAATTGTGACAAACCTTGCAAACAAACCTAGCCAATAACAACAGCACACTTTCTCATTTGTAATATATTAACCAAACTTGTCATATTTTTCAAACAAAACCCAATTATTACAGTTGTACCGGCAGCATGGCTCCAAGACTTCAAACTTGACTCTTGTGACTCCACATATACATTACAATAACGAGGCTCATGCAGTGATTAGAAACAAACATGGTTTACTTTATATATAAAAACTGTTCATAGCCCAACATTTCTTTCTCTCTTAAACTTTTAACTTTTAAATGTATGGAAAAATTGCTCTATGGCATAATACTTCAGTAAAATTCAAATCTTGCAAAGTATAGCCGCTGCAGCTCCGAAAATTTGTTGGCCATAAAAATTGTGAAAGGCTCACCAAGAAAGTTAGCATAAACATTAACAACTGCACAAATCTGGCCACCATCACAGACTTGTGTGCTAAGCTCCTCCAATGGTAGGTCACATTCTTCATCAGAGCACACATAACAAAGCAAACTTGATGGTGCGGTGATTGGCATTCCTTCCGTTGAAAATGGAGATGTGTTATCTGAAATATAATGGTATTCTTGTTGAACAGCTCTGTATCATTCAAATGTCTAGAATATGATCAGAGGAATATGGCCTGAAAAGCAGTTTCTTAATTTAGAAAAAGCTGTTTCATTTCAAAACCATTTTTCACTCCTAACAGGTTACCTGGAGAAAGTTCTGTACCTGAGGTCTGAGATGATCATTTTCTTCCAAACAAGGCACAATTATCTATTAGTTTTTAATTGTTATTGACAATTATGGCTTTGACCCAGATCCTTGTATGCAAAGTAGGAAAGGTTTGTTAACATTGACATGAAAGTGCAGCAGGTCTAGGCTGAAACTGGAGAAGTTTTCAAGATATTGAGCATCTGTTTTACCAATAATACTACAAAGTAGCATTCTACTAAACAAGTATTCCGACTAACGTGAAGCTGTTACAGTTTGCTTAAGATTGCAATGGAAAAGGACATTTGACTTAAATGATAACAGTATTTTGGAAGACATAGCATTCTAGTCCAATACAACAAAGGCAAAACAATAATTATGGTATAGCAAATATACCATTAAACATTACCTATTTCCGTTGTTAAAACTTCTGTTGTTTCAAGTACTTCAAATGGAGCTAAAAAATAATGTGAAGAAATGGTAAATGAAAATTCAATCAGTCAATCAACCAAATTTCATGCAGAATGTCATTGTTGTGAAACCGACAAATATAATCACATATATAGCACTTTCCTTTAATTCTTGCTCTTTCTATACGGTGTTTGTTATGCAAAATGTGACAAACCAAATTAACTGAAGTGACACATGCAAGAGAGAGTTATTCCTTACCACTGAAAAAAATGCAACACTTCTTTCATATCGCATGAGCTTTTGGAATTTGACTTACTTGTAAGTAAGGGATCTGGTTCTCGAAGCTCTGTGTTGCAAAGGTTCTCTGAGCAGAAGCAGGCCGTGCCAACACCAGACGATATGAAATCTCTGACATCTGGAAAATCTGTCCCTATGTACTTATCTACATACATCTCGCCATCCACACAACCATTGACGCCTTCCACTTGGAAAACACAATTTCTTGAAAAATCAAGTAGTGGCCCAACTCCTGATAATTTGATTGACAAAAGGTGAGAGTGATGGTTATATCCTGGACTTCATACAACATCAATGGCTAATTTTATTCACCAAAATCACAATGTTTCCAAATTATTGGATAAAATCCAAACTTATTAAGTTCTTGGCATCTGCAGTTTTCATCATTTTCTACTTGAAAACCTTAATATGACCAGAGCCTTGAATACATTTCATAGGGCAGTTGCAAGAAGCTTCCATAGACAAATTCGATCCACAAACTAACTTTTCAATTTTCTGTCATTTTTCATGAACATAGACCAGTATGCATTTTCTTATTAAATCCTATCATCATTCTATATGCAGTGTGATATCTCCAGTTTAATTAAACTCCTAACCTGGTTTTAAAACTCAGTTTCTTTTGACATTTCTTGCAGTTTGTAACTTTCATTTCGGTCACATGTGATATCTTAATGTACAGTTTCCATTTGTTCCAGTTCTTCACTATAGAGATATTCATGCATTTAGACAATTACTTACCTATAATTTCAGCTGTAATGTTGATGAAACCACAAGTAAACCCTTCATCACAAGTTGTAACATTCAAGGTATCAATTGGAAGAGAGCACTCCTCTTCTCCAAAGCACATGTAACATTGCAAACCTGAAATATAAGGACAGTCACAAGAGGAACTTGTGAGAATTGCATGAGATGCATATGTAGAAGCACATGAGAAGCTCATGATATTCATATGAGAAGCACATTATGGTCACACACCAATCCCACCAGATGCACATGACTAACACATAAGATTCATATGAGAAGCACATTATTAAGATTACATAAGAATCTCATGAAATGCACATGGAAAGCACATGAATGACAAGCTCATGAGTTTCATATGAGAAGCACATTAGGGTCACACACGAATCCCATGAGATGCACATAAAAACATGACTAGCTCATAAGATTCATACAAGAAGCACATTTTGGTCACACACGAATCCCATGAGATGCACATAAAAACATGACTAGCTCATAAGATTCATACGAGAAGCACATTTTGGTCACACACGAATCCCACGAGATGCACATGACAAGCTCATAAGATATATATGTGAAGCACATTAGGGTCACACAAGAATGCTGTCAGTTGCACATAAGACACACATGACAAGCTCATAAGATTCATATAAGAAGCACATTAGGGTCACACAAGAATCTCACAAGATGCACATGACAAGGTCATTAGATTAATATGAGAAGCACATTAGGGTCACACAAGAATCCTGTCAGATGCACATGACAAGCTCATAAGATTCATACAAGAAGCACATTAAGGTTACATAAACATCCCATAAGATACACATGACAAGGTCATAAGATTCATATGAGAAGCACATAAGGGTCACACAAGAATCCTGCCAGATGCACATAAGAAGCGCATGACATGCTCATACGATTTATATTCATCAAAACCAAAAGCTGTTTCTTTAATCAATATTCATCATATTCTAAATCTTACCAGGCTCTGTGACAGGGCTGTTCATTACTGTTGTCACTTCAAACTCTGTGACATGAACAAAGAAAAAAGCAAAATACTTGTATTTAATTAAAGATATTTGCAATTAAATACATATTTTCTTGTCATATATGTATTAAAGTTAAAATGGGTGTTAACAATTGTGGGAATTAAATAAATGTTTTAGTAAGACTGGTAAGTTGATTATTCCACTTTAACAGTTACCATATAAGAATATATTGATTGAGATGATACATTGCATCAGTTTTCGGTACATGAGTAGGTAGCATGTCATTGCTACAGTGATCACTTCACTCCAGTTCTGCTCATGGTCCACCAATTATGAGACTATGCTTAGTTCTCTCTTCCCAAATGGAGCAATCAATGGATAAAAGTTTACTCATATTATGATAATAACTGTTGCCCACAGTTATATTCAAATCAGGGATTGAGTTGATTATTCATTAGCTTACTTTTTAAGCGGTTGAATAACCATACTGTTATAGCAATGCATTAGCAAAAATAAAAACAATCAATGGATAAAAGTTTCATCACTTGATAATAACTGTTGCTCACAGTTACATGCAAACTTAGGATATGTGTTGAATATTCATTAGTTTATGAAAATGTGAATTGATTTAGACAGTATATTTGCAGTATTAACAGAATAAGACAAATGAAGATCAATTGTTCAATGAGTTTTGTAACAGAGGATCAATTCAACTTGTATTCCCCCTACCGTCTGTCCCAATTTACTTCAAATACTTTTTGAATATAACTATTTATATGTAGCAATATCTATACCAGCATCCTTACCATTGTCTGTATCATATAGAAAAACATTAAAGCTTCAATTAAAAAGCAGATCGTTCTGTGAAGTCACTTTCACGTTAGACTTCCTCAATCTTTCAGTCTAGAAAATGGAGGAGGTACATTGTTTAAGACAAAATTTTCTGTATTGCTATATAGCCACTACTTCTGTGGTCTTTCCTCTGATAGCAATACTTATTTTTCCTTTGATCAAGTAGGATTATGTAAATGTAATGTAAAATGTATAAAATTTCATGTAAGTTTAATTTAGAGGCTGTATTTAGCTTCCCAGTTACCAAGGCTGCTCAGCTAAACTTGCCTGTGGTTATAGGTTCATTTCCTAACGAAATGAGAAACTGTTGTTGGGTTAAGAAAGTAAATGAACAATGGAAAACTGACAGAGAAATTATAAGCAAACTTGAAAAGAACAAACCAAAACGAAAGATTCTATTTATCTTTCCAAGGTTGGTTCTAGGAAGTGACATATATTGAATATTGAGCATTGAAATGAAGTAATGTTTGGCCATTCATCTCCACCATACTAGCTAGGTCAATCATTTTTGGTAAATTTTCTTGTCTTGTTACACTCACGAAACTATGTGAGTTAAGCTTGCAAAGTTTGTAGTAATCTCTGTTACAGATACAAGAAAGAGAATACTGTTTTTCTTTGTAAAGTACTGACATACAAAACATACACACATACTTTTTCAGGAAGCTAAGAGTGGCTGTAATGTTATGTAAGAAAATATCATAGCAATTATTTCTATCAACCGGTTGAATTTCTATGTGTAAATGATTAACCATAAACCAGTAGACTCACCCATGCGTGTTGATGTGACATAATAAGTGGCTAATAGTTTGTATTTATCATATTAAGGGAAGAAACATTATCAGCTCTTATAGTGGTATATGAAGGAAGAAAGCCATAAGATGTAATTATCAGTAAAACTAGATCTCACCAATAGATGTAGGAATCTCAATAGAAGGTGTTGACATATCTGCCAAAGAAAAAAGTAATAATAATAATAATCATCGTCGTCGTCCTCGTTGTGATCATCATAATTATACTGATCATAAAGATAATAAGAAATAATCTTGTAAACAAGTTACTTACTTTGTATTCATGCACAAAACTTCCTTTATATAATTGCTAGCAGACACCTTTCTTGTTTTCTTGATTTGCTGATTTCCTTAACTTTTTAATTTCATCAACTATTCTTTTTCAAGAATAATAATATTTCAAGAAAACATATTTCCCAATATGAACTTGTCAATAAACATGTACAAAATAGACAAAAACAACATACAACAACAACATAATTAGTTGACAAAAAGATAAATACTTTACCATCTATCTCTGGTTCTGACAATTGAGCATTGCAGAGATTTTCAGAACAGAAGCAAGCCGCTCCAGTTTGATCTACAATCAAAGCTAAGAGATCTTCTTCTAGCAGAAGAAAATTCTTGACATACAGGTCAGATGTGATGCATCCTTCCAAACCTTCCACACGAGGAACACAGTCTCTAGAAACATCATGACCCAGCCCAAGAGCTGTGAAACAAAACATTTACAATTAACTGCTAATTAATCAAAAGAACATGTCAAACAATAAATCAATCCGGTATTATATTAATGCTATAATATTCCTTTACTCTTATCGTTTCCTAGGTTCTACGTCATTGAGTGGTTCACTTTGGAATCTTTTAACTCTTTCTCTGTCTTCTACCAACAGTTTATTTTATATTTATTCTACTCTTTAGTTCGATACCTTCTGAACTTCCTTAACTTCATATCATTATACTATTCTTGCTTTTTATCTTTCTTTAATTGTTACTTTTCTTACTATTGTGCTTCTTTATCTTGTTATTCATAATATCTTTCTTCATTTTCCCCTTTTTATCTTGCTTCCTTTCCTTGCCTTTTAGCAAATATGTTTAATTTATCTGTGAACGAAAAATACTACTGCCACTGACAAATAAAGCTGGCCAAGGCTTAAACCTACGACTCCCCCTGAACATTTCATCATATTCTTCTACTTTATCCATCCATTCTTTTAGAAATGGGTGATCACTGCTCTGAGAGAGGACTGCAGACGATTTCACAATATTTCAGAAAATGTCCACATCAAACTTGACAGAAAGATCAATCTTATATGACACTTTCCACTCCCTTCACTCTCCCTTAAATCTGTCAAGTACCTCCAGTTCCCACTTCTATATACACATATGATGTGAAATGTATGAAAATGGTAGAAACATACCTGGTCCAAAGTCCAACGTAACATTCACAAAGTTGCAGGTAGAGTTTTCGTCACAAGTAATTGAGCTAAGGTCTTCTAGAGGTTGAGAGCATTCCAAGTCACCAGAGCAGACGTAACAACTTGGCATATCCTCTGAGGGTAACAAACAGCAAAGAACTCAACATAACAAAACTTGTGTGTCTAAAAGCTAATCTCTGGAAATTGTCAGTTTTCACCCAGAGTAACACATTATCACAGGTTTGTTCCTGCTAAACAATGTGGAAACCCACCAAGCACAGAAACAATTGCAAGCCCGTGTTTAACTTAGAATCAGTGCCATTATGTGACTATGGAAGGTAGTCATCCATTTACAACTTGAAAAATAAAAATACCTGTGACAAGGTTTAGCTAATACTTTGTGGTTTAATCACCTCACATTTGGTTGGAAAGGCAGAGGTGCAAAAATCATTAGAGGGAAATAGATGGGAGATTAAACCACCTCCAATTTCGTTGGAAGACAGAGATGCAACAACTGTTTTTCCATAATGCTCAGGCAGCCTTCTCCTGTCACCAAAACCTATGATCCTTTATCTTTCATTCCTCAGGCTATTAAAATTCAAAATATTAATTTTAAAAATGAGGTTTTCTTTCTTGCCATTTCTGTACAGCCTGCTGCTCTTTCATGTTTTCTTTCTCTTTAGTTTTACTTCTTACTCTTTTCTGTTTTATTGCCTTGCGAGCACTGCAATTTCTTTTAAGGATTAATAAAGTTATTCTTACTTTTACTCTTACTCCCACAAACCTCCCATCATGAAGAAAAGTTCATCTTTATTAACTTTCTTACCAAATTCCAGAGTAACTGTGAATGTGCAAATTGCCACATTCATTGCAACATCGCTGAAAAAGTACAGAACTCTAGTACTTCCTTGGGTGAAGAAAGAGTTAGGAGGGTGACTTCTGAATTCCATCATTGTTGGCCCAGATTCATCCTCTGCATCTGGCTCAACCCACATAGCAACTGCACCCTCTTCACCAAACGGGACTGTTACAATTATGTCACTGGGGCAATTCAAAATGCTAGGTGGGGTATCATCTGTAGATTGACAACATTAGTAGCATAATAGTAAAATTATCGCTACAAGAGTGGTAAAAGTGCCAAAGACTCCATTAATCTCATCAAGGTCATATAAATCAACTTTAGCACAGAAGCTTTCATGAAATCTAATATCCAAGATGGGTCACCCAGTTTACGAAACCCCCCCCTTTTTTTTCTGATAATCCTACCATTTCCTGTATTTCTTGTGATGAATGTTCTTTGTCCTTAACACAACTTCTTGTTCAGGTGTTACAATATTTGCCGAAGTGAAAAACTACACTATTTTACCTGTGGGTGTGGTCATTGTAATTTTTTATCAAACTCGTCAAAGTGACTATACTGGGTGGGAAGGCAGGAGTGCACTGGTATAAGGAGGAGGAAAGCCGAATGCAAGAACACCAAAACTAAATGATAAGTACCTCAAAGATTATTAACTCTCCGCAGGCAGCCAGTGAAGCAGGTAGAGTATGGGGTGAATGTTTAGAATTTCTAGTAATTAATCTAGCTTCTGAATTCTGAATATGCTATCTATTTAACAATATAATCTGTGGTAACCAAAAAAATTAAGAAAGTCAAATATACAGTCATTATGAGGCATAAACTGGGTAAGGTTTAGACCAATGAGAATATCTAGAAAGTAAGCATAGAGTGAAAGACCAATGCATTCTTCAGATAGAGAGAATGTTATCTTGGCCGGAGAGTAATTAAATTCTTGATGAAGGTGGAGAACATAATCCAACAATATTGTACCAATATTCAGGAAATGTTCGTTATTAAAGCTTTTAAAGATACAGAGTAACTTGAAATATTAAATACCTATCAATTACAGGAAATACAGAAGATACAGAGTAACTTGAAATATTAAATACCTATCAATTACAGGAAATTTCCAGAAGATACAGAGTAACTTGAAATATTAAATACCTATCAATTACAGGAAATACTGAAGATA
Organism: Apostichopus japonicus; assembly: GCF_037975245.1. Lineage (NCBI taxonomy): Eukaryota > Metazoa > Echinodermata > Holothuroidea > Aspidochirotida > Stichopodidae > Apostichopus > Apostichopus japonicus. The sequence goes on from NC_092562.1 coordinate 4,931,543, forward strand.
CAGAGTAACTTGAAATATTAAATACCTATCAATTACAGGAAATACAGAAGATACAGAGTAACTTGAAATATTAAATACCTAATTACTGGGAGATACTTAATACCCAATATCCAGGTAAAAAGGAACTCAATAATTTATGGTACAAATTAAGTGTTGTACCTTGTTAAAGAGAAATAAACATAATGGGAACCTACCCACTGGTGGAATAGTAGAAAATACACCAGTTGAGCCTTCCACTGAAAGGAAATAGAAAGATTAAATAGTGTCACATAATTGATCTCCCGAGATGTACCACAGACAATTTATAGAGCTGGGTAACAAGATCTGAGGATCAGGTAAAAAAAAAAAAATGATGGCAATTTTTCAGGTGGAGAAATATAGCATTAAAAAGAACGAATCACAGACAGCCGGAAGAGTTGTTAATATTCTTATTAAGAAACAGCCACCTCTCTGCTCTAGTTACTCTGTTAGAATAGAATGCCACATTTTGTCAGTTTGCCATTGGAGAAAACTCTTTCAAAGAAAGGTCAAATTTTGCTGATCTGATATTAAAAATATTTTGCACCTCTGAATAACCTAACTACTGTGTATGTTATATTCAAACAACTTTTAGTGATATTAATGACTAGGATGCTCTGCAGACCCCACTCATAAATTCAAGTCTACAACTTAACAAAAATTTACCTGCAGTTGTGGTGAAAGCCTCTTCAGTTGAGTCTTCTGTTGATAATTCAAAAAAAAATCTTTACAAATTAAATCTTTACAAAATATTTACTACAAAACTACCCACCATCTATATAGTCAGTATGATGAATATTTCTTATTAAGCATAAAAAGTTTTTCATAGATATTAAAGTATGATCAAACATGAACAGACACAGTTAGCAGGAAATATTGAACAAATTTTGAAAAAGGCAAAGGATATTTTGATAAACTCAAGCATATTAATTTGTATTGCTATTTAAAACTACTGCTGACAGCCAATGAAATTAATTACGCCTGTGTAGAAACAAGGCCACGTTTTCAGGCAGAATAAAACAAAATGAGGAAACTCTTTTCATCCTTAGCAATGCAACACATCATCCATGCTGGAACAGAGCAAAAAACTTGTGTTGACCAACAAAAAAGGGTGAACAAGGGTGCTTACCAATAAAATCAAATTCATTTGACACAGCTTCAGTTGAAAATCCTGTAAGTTTGATGCAAGGACAAAAACTTTTTGAGACAACTTCTTTCAAAACTTAATTGAAAGTATACATTAAATGGCACATTTGACATAACTTCAACTACTAACTGGTAACCAGAGAGAGGAGAAAGAGGGTAAAAGCATGGAAGGGCAGAAACTTTCATAGGCAAATAGGCATGTGACTAAGATTTGTGGGGGCAAACCACAAAATGTCCTCAAAACACATTTCCCACAAAATCTAACTTCCTCTGCATTCCATATCAGAAAGTCAAGATCTGCATGTGTTTCAACATAATAACACAATATTGTTAGTATTGCAACAAAGGGGCTCATTTTAATAACCAAATGGCATTTTACAATTACAAAAATTTAAGAAGAGTACTCTTTATTATCAAACGGGCCAGATTCGATATATGACGTTTTCCACAACATTTGTGGGCATGCACCCATGTGTCCCCCTAGCTCTATCCTACCTGATGTTATTTAACTAGTCACCATAAAAATTGTACTAATTTGAGAGATTGAGGAAATAGTTTCACCTCATATTAATAAGATCAAAGATCGCATGAGCTTGTTGAATATCGTAGGAAGTGGTTATAATATCTAATTCATAATCTGAATAGCAACTAATTGATTTTATAATTGTTCTCACCTGGAATGGTTAGTGCTGCATTGCAAAAGCTCTCCCTGCAAAAGCAGGCAGTTCCTGATGCACCAAGGATGAATTGTCGGACATTTTCAACGGTAGCGCCCAAATATTCATCTATGTACTCATCAGCTGTCAAGCAACCGTCGACTCCTTCAACGACCTCAACACAATTCCTCTCTATCTCTGTTGTGTTCCCCAACACTAAAATAGGAGATTGTAGAAATGGTAGAAAATATATATAATGTTTCAAGACTGAAATGAAGAATATGCATCAATCACAATAGTCACAAAATGTCCATCATTGTGACACTGAAAGATTTCTTCTTTACTTTTTAATCAATCTGTCCTGTTTTAGCCTGATAAAAGCTGTAATCACATTATCACCTTTATTTGAAGTAATTTAAACATGATAATGGCAATCTTCTTTTCATACATTTTCTGATCAGATCAACCAATGTATTCAAGGATGACTTTACTTATATAGTAATACATTGTAAACAGAAGTTATATATATCACGGATGCACAAATTTCCTTCCAATCTGTCATAGATATTTCGGCTTAACAAGAGAGTCCCATGGAAGGGAACCCCCCCTACCCCCTAATACATCAACGGCTCTTTGAAAAGGCTAATAAAGTAAGGTATTTCATCCAAAAAGTCCTGGCTTCAGAGTTGGTACATGCAATGAATACCTAAAGATCTAGTATGATGTAACATTAAATATACATGATAAAATGTTTGGCCATATTGCTTACGTGGCCCTAAATTCACAGTAACGTTGATGAAACCGCAAAGTTCGTTTTCCTGACAGGTGCCTACTGGTAACTCATCCAGTGGTTGCTCGCATTCTTCACCTAAACATACATAGCATAGAAGCTCTGTGTGCCAACAAACAAAAACAAGAGACAAAGAGAAAATCAACAGAAGAAAACATCACAAAATAATACATCATTGAAAAGTGAGATTTTTGGACAATTGAAGGTTTTCGATAAGATCCATATCACACATCTTCAGTATCAAATCCTACAATTCACAATTTTATTGCCACTCATTTTTCAAATCCAATTTCTGGAAATAATACTTGCGCTTTTTTTGCTGATGAATAAAAATCATGGTAATTAGAGCAGACCATATCAGATTTTTAATTTGACTAACCAATTACCAGAAATAAACAATTTAATTGCCAGCTTCAATCATCGAGAAGGTACAAAGTTATTCAAAACTGTGAATTAATACCAATGTCTCATTCAACAGGACATGACATGCAGAGGCAATAAGGTTGATCAAGTCACTTGATAGGGTGAAAAAAAGAAAAAAAGAAAAGAAAAGTGGGCTACACAGCGAGTTGAAAAATGACCACTTATCAAGTTAGTCTTCCTAACATAAATACCATATTTAATCACGATACTTTCCACTTGGTCAATATGTCTTATTTTAACCTACTTTTAATTCAGAAAAAGAGGAATTTAAGATATTTACCAGTAAAGTTAGTCCTACTTTTACGTCTTGATCTTTAATACAGTGTTGTAGACTTAAAGAATCAATAGAGGAGAGTCACAATTTCTTTTGAAAAAGAACATTAACTTTCTAGAGGGTTTTAATGACTATTTCAAGGGATGCAAATGTGTCTGGGGGGCATTAGACAATTATTTTCCACATTAATACACAGAAACAGAGCTACTTTATAACCCTGAACTTTTTTTACATCCAAGCAGACATAAGTACGGACGATAATGGCATACCTGGATCACATTCTCCATCCTCATACGTCAATGTAGGATTAATGCACTGAGCAACTTCAAATTCACAGAGATTGCTGTATGTTATATTATCAGAACCACAGACAGGTGCATATTCCAAGGTACAAGGTCTGAGGCAAGTATCTGAAGAAATGCAAATAAATTCAAATTAAATGATAACATAGCATGATGTGAATAGTTGGACATTAAAGGGTGTGAAGACTCGCGCAAAAAGCAACGTCTAATGCTGGTAATCTGACCTAGTTTTGAAATAGGTGTAACAGAAGTGTCAGACACCACCATCCATCCCAGAAAACACACACACTGCTTGCTATCGTCGGTAATTAGACACTAGTGTACAGTTAGTACATACAGCTGCGGTCAATACCCACAGCACAGTGTACAAATGATACAGTGATGGACATCTCAGGTCCAGCTAAAGATAACAAGGTATCTTGTTTCATTACTGTCTGCATTTTGTAGCCACAAGAGAAAACCTTCACTTGCAAGCAACGAAATGTTAACTTTTTCAGAGCGTGGCAGGCGGTTTGGGGCGAGTCTTTATTGCCGTTAAAGTAAAAGTCAACAACCAGTGCTATTGATGCATTATGACTAGGGATGCACCGAATCCAAATTTTTGGATCTGGCCAGAACCGGATTTTGCCGGATAGTACATGAAATCCGGCCGGACAAAATCCGGCCCGAACAGGTTTTTTCATTACACAAAAGAAAATCATTAATAAGAGGTAGAAGTATGAAACAAGCAGCAAATGTTAGGTGAGGTATACGCATATTATAAAGGAGGGGAAATTAAGACCCCATTTATGACATTAAATATGACTTTAAGTGGAAAATTAAATTACACATGTATGTTAAACCTAATTTTTCCTTACTTAGAATGTTTTTATTAATTTTTGGAAATAGTATACATTGATTAAAGTCAATACCAACACCTTCTTAAGAAATAATTCAGGCCAGATTTTGAAAAATATCCGCCCGGAACCGGATAATTGCTCACTATCCGGCCGGATAGTTCCGGTGCATCCCTACTACTTTATAACCCTGAACTTTTTTTACATCCAAGCAGACATTAGTACGGACGATGATGGCATACCTGGATCACATTCTCCATCCTCGTATGTCAATGTAGGATTAAGGCACTGAGCAACTTCAAATTCACAGAGATTGCCGTATGTTATATTATCAGAACCACAGACAGGTGCATATTCCAAGGTACAAGGTCTGAGGCAAGTATCTGAAGAAATGCAAATAAATTCAAATTAAATGATAACATAACATGATGTGAATAGTGGGATATTAAAGTAAAAGTCAACAACCAGTGGCATACATGTCAGTGCTATAGATGCATTATTGAAGTTAAGATTAACATAAAGAGACACTTACCAATAAATCCCAAATCACACCCTCCTGCCCTCCCCACCAATATTCAGGAGGATCACAAGACCATCTTGTCAGAGCTTGTCTCTCAGAGTACTCATGAATCTCATGAACACTACTTTCCTGACAACCCTGACAAAATGAAATCTGCAGATAACATTAATGATATTATCTAGATGATAGGATGTATTCATCCTACACCTTTTAATAGTCTCCATTCCATCTGAAGTTATTCATTGGGGTTGCAGACCTTCATTTTTTTATAAAAATTATATTAAAAAAATGAGAACTCAAAGGGCCTTCCCAGTCTCAAATATTATCAGATAAGGGAAGGATCAGGGAAGAACTTTATGAAGTATGCAGATTTGAACTCCAATTTCTGAATTTCCAATCAAATATGTAAATGAAACCAAAATAGTATGTCTTACTTGGTATGGAGAGTGCTGCATTACAGAGACTTTCTGTGCAGAAGCAGGCTGTACCGGAGGCTTTATATGTGTACTACCAGAGTGTTTTGGTCACTTACTCCATAATATATTGGGGTCATGTTTATAAACTACAACACTTCAAAACTACAACCACAAACAGTGAATCTTTGTCTATTACTACCGTAGCTCATGTGATGCTTTGACTAAAAGCCACAAGAATTGCACCACATTAGAGCAAAGTGGTGATAGACGGTAAATGTGTGCTAGTTTTGTCAGAGGTTCACACATGAGTCGCTGGCTTCATGGCCCCAGCAACGCTTGTTGGATCCCTGCACTGGTAGCAAGTCATCCACTGTATTCACACATTTGTCTGTTGCAACTCCTACTTACACAACATTAATAGTCAGAAGCCACAAAACCTTCCTTATAACTTTTAACCTCAACACTCCTCTCCTCTCCTCCCCCACCCAACCCCCTCCCCACCTCCTTTGCTTCCACGCAGAAAGGGTCACCAACTATTCAAAGATGTTATACTGAAGTGCAAGCAATATATATGATAGCATGAAGATCACCACCATGTTTCTGGAAACAAGGCAGTAAGGCAAATGTGTGCCAAGTACCTGGTGTGCACTCTCCAGTAACATATGACAGCGAAGGATCCAAACATTGAGCAACCTCAAAATGACAAAGATTTCCATAAGTGAATCCATCAGAACCACAGACAGGTGCGTATTCTAAGGTGCAAATTCTCAAACAGGGATCTGTAAAAGAGAACAAAAGAGAAAATTAATTTTACAACCATATTATTCAAACTGGAGCCACTTCAAGATGGACTTTATTTTCTCTCATTACAACCATCAATTGTCTAACATTCATTCAAAAACATAGAAACAAGAATATGATTGGTTGCAGAACTTTAGTATCCAGCACTGTTATAGTGCACCAAGAGTTGTTAAATAGGACAACTCAATATATGCACTACAAGTTTTTTATTCTCTTGATGTTGAAACTGGTAAACATAAAGTTTCAATTTGTTCTTCCAATTTTAAATATTATTTAAAAAAATGTAACTTTACCTTGTAATGAAGAGATGTCTGTATTACACAGATCTGTGTCACAGTAACATGCACTTCCACTGTCAGACAACAGAAAATCAGAGGCTGCGGGAAACTGTGGGCTAACGACTTTATCTATGAATCCAGAAGAATTCAAACATCCCACTTCGACAATATCAAAGCATCCCCTGGAAATGTCCTGAGTTCCCTGTAAACCTGAAAGGTAATACAAGATGAAACTCAGTGGTTAACTCAATGGTTAACACCGGTGCCTTTCAATCATAAGGTCCCGAGTTCGAGTCACTCCAAGATTAACGTATGTCGCCCAGTTACAGAGTTGTTGACAATTGACAATTCATAATCAGGGATGTTAAATATGAATCTAAGAGACTGACTTCGGTCAGCTTGTGGCTTTGATAAGCCAATGAGGCTTCTTCGCGAGTTCCTGCTTGCAGGAGGATCTAAAATACATATAAATGCACAGCATAGTCAGTACCAGACGACATTCACTGCAACGAACAATTTTGCGATTTTAGAATAAAGATGATGATGATGATAATGAGATCATATAATGAATAAGCCATAAGACAATCAAACACTAACCTTCAAACTCAAGAGTGATATTGACAACGGAACATATAAAACCAGGTAAACACTGGTCTATTGCTTGTTGGTCAAGGGGTAAAGAACAATTTGCTTCACCATTGCAAGAGTAGCATCTAGGACCTGTTGAAAGAATAATAAACTAATTATAGCTCAGCTGATGTGAATTTTTCTCCTAATGACAATGTTGACTTGTCAAATTGTATGACAAACACTTTGATAGCTTCTTTGACAAAAGAGTGAATACTGAAATATATTTGACAATGAGTAAACATTGCCAGCTAAAAGTTATTCACCCCTCCATACTAACTTACCACATGGCAACATCCTATTGTTACAATGTAGAACACAGCAAAATGTCCTAGATACTAAGAATTAGTCCTAAGGTTAGGCCTATTAACAATAGCTGGATAGTCCTATTGTAGATAATCACTCTGGAGTGTTACAGTAGCTTAGTGGTTAACACCGGTGCCTTTCAATCATAAGGTCCCCGGTTCGAGTCACTCCCAAATTAATGTATGTCGTCCAGTTACAGAGTTGTTGACAATTAACAATTCATAATCATGGACGTTAAATATGAATGTGAGAGACTGACTTCGGTCAGCTTGCGGCTTTGATAAGCCAATTAGGCTTCTTCGCGAGTTCCTGCTTGCAGGAGGATCTAATATACATACATATACAATACATACATACTTGTACTGGTTGTAGGACTATGACAATGTTGGAAATGGAATGATCACTCTCAGTGCAATGTGCGGAGGGCATAAAAACGTTCAATAATTAACTTTGATACGATTTCGTATCATTACATGGTAAATAAAACATTCGATTCTCTTATACTTACGTAAAAAGTTACATTAAGACATGACGAATTGTCGTTTGACCTAGCCTAGCAATTGATGTGATCTGAATATACAATAACAAGCATACACATTGATAGGCCTGCAGAAATAACGTAAAGAACGAGTAGTATTACCGTACTACCGTAGCAAAACCTTAATTTATAATTGACATTCTGTATGCACAAATACTGTCCATTGTTCAAGAAAATGGATACATAACATGCTCCATATTTTTCTGTGACTTAACAATTCAAAGTAATCGTCGACTTTTGACAATATCTGGAATATGAAACAAAATTCGTAGTCCACGGTAATTGTTTAACTGAACGTCAGGACCAGCTTCTAAGGTAAACTAATTTTTAATCAAGTGTCGTCTGCTTGAAAAGTGCAGTGAGTGGCTGTACCGCACATTTACAGAAACACATACACTTGACACATCGGACGGGGATGTTCTCGGAATATCCTGTTGATATCTAAGAATATCGAAACGTTCGGCAGATAATGGGGTATTTCGTATTTGAAAGCTCACATGGATTAGGTTGATAGTGAGGTGTTAGCGTTTAAGTACGTGACGCTTTGGGGATTTGACGTTTAAAAGTTTTTGAAGTTATGGCGTTGTAGGGAAATTTGTAGGGAAAATCTTTTTGGACGAAAATATTAGCGCTTTCCCGAACACGGAGTACCTCATGATGGACCGCATTACCACGCACGTTGTAATTCAATCTGACTTTTAGCATAAAATGCATCATTGTTGATATGACTATTGGAAGTTGAGTAGTAAAGGCAACTTTTAAAGTTCAAGATTATCCGATACTTTCACATATATCATGAACACAGATGACTTCTTTCCGTTTCTCAAATCAATCTGAAATTTGAGTAACGCCCCTTTTTGTTCAATAATGCTGGTTAAATATTCACTGAACTGGAGATATAGACAAGTGTTGCAGAGATTAATTGGAAATTCTTACCGGTTAAAGAGGCTGTCGTAACTTCAGGCTCAACTGGTAAGTCATCGAGATAACTGATCACGTGGTCATTACATAAACTATCGTTACAAGCACATACTAAGCCAGTCGCTGGGGGCGGTACTGGTGCACCGGATAAAAGTTGTAGGTACTGGCTCCCAGATATACACTCCCCGGTAACGACAGTATTACTATCCAGACATCCTCTGAATGCCACTGGCATCCCTATTCATCAAGGTCATGAAATTATTGAAGAGAAACGATGAATATATCACATAAAGAAGTATTCTAAATACTCTGAGTTGCAGGAGCAAAACCCACAGTTTCTCTGGGTCGATGAATAATTCATATACCATGCATGCTTGGATTAACAATGTCTGTAGTAAGTCCTTGGCTCTATTAATTAAATCGCTAAAGGTAACGGAATTTAGTCGCATATTATTAGATGTTCTCCCTTACTTCTCATAATTGTCTTCAGAAACATTTTATTACAGTTCTTACAATTACCTTATTTTGTTATCCCAATATCAAAAGACTTTTCTTTGTTATTTCCATGACATGTATCCCCAAACTTACATTAACAATGACAAATCTTTAATTGTTCTATTATTATTATTATACTATAATTATTATACTATAATTATTATTATTATTAGTAGTAGTAGTAGTATTATTTGCATTACGTCAATGAATGAAATATGTTAATGTAAGCAAGTTGGTATAGGCCTACCGACAGAATACCGTACTAAAGTTTATTCATACCACCGAACGAGAAGTTGAACGCTACGCACACTTCGCCCATCAAACACGTCGTGCGTGGTAAATTGGTCACGTCTGCACAGTTTTGACTACATGCGTAGCATTCTAGAACTGAAAAGAAAGAAAGAAAGAAACAAACAAAAATAAACAACAACCATTATAACACATCAGGGGCGTATCCATGCAGGATTTTCTAACCCGGGGGCGCGAATTACTATCTAAGCGGAGCGCCACCATCGGTTGGCGCGCAGCGTACAAGAAAAATTCTGGTTTTTATACCCCCAGATCACCGGAAATGGCACTTCTCGGGCTTGAAAATGACCAACCAAATGTACACTTTTGCCTGAGAACCAAGTATTTCCCAATAGTTTATGTTTTCATCCATAAACTTTTTATAGATTTTCTTCAGTCACAAATCATGTTCGACCTCATCGCATGTCCTGTGTATCATTGCTTTTGTAGGTGATTCGGCCCACAATACCCGACAGCCCCACTTTTCAAGGTTTTCAGCCCATTATTTGTTGAGAATTTGAAATTTCACTTCAAAACATACCCATAATGTTGCAAACAATGCCATCTATGGACAACCAATATAGAAAACCTCCTTCAACCCCTAACAGACCGGTCAAAATTACACGAGTAGAGGGAAGTATGATGAAGAATGTTGGTAAGGAAATTTTCTAAAATTCAGACACAGTTAATTTATTGGTGTACAAATATTAAACCCTCTTATAACGGCTATTATAAAACTTGGTTTCGGAAATGAAATAATAGCAGATATTTCCTTCAACCGAACACTACACACATAGGCGTAGGAGGCGGGGGTGGGGGTTCCTACTGAAAGAAAAATAAATTGCAATGATGTATAGCTAAAGGAAATGAACAAATATCTCCTTGATAATTAAAATAAAGTTCTAAGCTTGGTCGACTAATTCGCCATTACTAATGTAAAAGAGAATTTGACATAATTGCACCTCCATGCTTTTTTTCCATCTACATAAGACATTTCGTTGTTTATATTAGCATCCCGCGGTGTACTGCGCAATTTCCACGGACCGTACGGTACACGATGGTATGCGATGTAATAACCGATGCTTGCCTATATGATATTGACATTGTATTGTTAAACGCGCGCGGAGCGCGCGAAATATTTAGGTTATATTTATCGGGCAAGTCGTTACAGCCCCCCCCCCCCCCCCCAATCAAATTGGGTTCCTATGACTACACACATCGACAGTTTTGAGGCTGTTCATCCTGGACCCGCAATTTTCATGCTCACTGATATGATGTGATATCTGCTGTTATCTTTACAAATTCGAACAGGTGCGCAACGAATAATTTGCCAAGGGAGGGGCGAAGCTTGTAGGAAAACTATCTAAGCGTAGCGCCACCACAAAATGGCGCGACGCGTACAAGAAAATTTTGGCCGAAAATGCCTCCCAGATCGCTGGAAATGACACTTCCCATACCTTGTAAGTTGCATCTAAGCATTTTCTATTTTGAAATTACTAGCGATATCATAAAAAAAAATATGCTCGGGGGGGGGGGGGGCGGTCGCCATGCGTCATGTTCCCCGACGACTCGGACGAGTTCGAGACCAGCCACAGTTGGTTTCATAGCACAATTGTTTCAGGCTTCCATACACATACACGCGTTATGATAGACCATATATATATATAGATACATTAGTGAGAGAGGGAAAATGGTAACGTCAAATATGGAGTTGTCGGTGTAAGGGGTTGGGTGAGGCGCACGACCCTTCCGAAGTCCTCGATCCGTCACTGGCTACCCGGCCATGTGTATATAATAGGGATCCGCGCTGTAATGATGTCACTGTTCCTATTTCTCTTCCCGGTGTCTTGGCAGTTTTCTTTTACTCCCTCCTTTTCTCCGTTTTCTCTCTTTCTTCTTTTTCTTTTCCCTTCTTTCCTCTCCTCCTCCTCTTTCCCCCTCTTTTTCCCTTTTTCTTCTCTTTTTTCTCTCCTCTTTTTCTTACCCGGGGGGCGCGCGCCCCCAACGCCCCCCCCTGGATACGCGCCTGCACATATAACTGTACAATGAAGCGATCAGACTGTTACTCCATGTAATAGCGAAGTGAAGCCTTAGTGTGATGTATGGTAGAAACACTATCAAACATCAACCCTATAAGGTCTCGTTTAATTTAAGATTATAACAAATATACATTTTATACCAATGACCTATGTTCTTGTATACTAAGTTTTATTCAGAAGCTATTGTTTATTTTTCCACATGGTGTTGGTTCAACGGGAACCATAGCGAAGCTTCGGGTAGTTCAGTGTGTCGCCTATTAGCATACGACACGGTATAGTAATACGCGATTACAATTAGGCTGTGTATCGTATCGCCACAACCATTAACCTCCTTATGTAAAGAATTATGAATGATATTGTCAAAAGAATACAAATCAAATCAGCAAATACAAAAAAGAAAAAGAAACAAGCAAGGTTAAAAGAAAAAGGGAGGAGATAAAATCTATAGGATTTCAATAGCTTGATTTGTATATGTCTAGGTGATCTAGTTCATTTGACCCTTTCAAGAATGGCTTGAACACAACTAAAGTAAGCGGAGTTACAAAAGCGCCAAAGTAAGTAAATAACTCGACAAAGGGTCGTGTATAACCCTGTAAATTGTCGTTGTATGAGTCTACAACATTGTGTTAAATTTGATTTAACGCAGGCGCATTACTGCCAGTGAATTAAGTGAACATCATATGGCGATGCGTAATCAATGCAGGGAGTTGATACTTTGTCAAATCTCTGATGAGGTGATATAGAACTGGGTTGCCAATATCGATCAACAGAAATGATCTTTTTTCCTTGCTCTTCAAGAAATTTTGATTAATAAAGTATCTCCTAACGCCAGGACATATCAACACGTCGGGCAACAAGTTTTAATAGCAGGAAGGGGTTTGGGTGGGGTAGAGTTGGTCGAATGGAGAGGTATCTTGGCAAGTAAACGTTGTTTGATGAAAAAAAAATAATCCCTTGGTTTTGTTACAGAATGAAACAAAAAATCCTGAAAAGTTTAGAATTTGGTACTGTGCTTTTTGAAATTTTCATTTCTCCTTTTGATCTGTTTTATGGTTTTAATTCAAAATCGCTAAAAAATACCCTCCAAAGTGTTTCGGTCTTTACGGTATAGTCAATAGCAGTATGTATCAGCAACTCAGAAACAACATTTGTAAACGCTGGTACTTTTATGATACTAACAATAAATAATTACATTTTTTATGTTAGAGAAAGTCACTATATTGAAATGTGGTTAAATGTAACAGAACTATTCCCATGACATGGCGCGCACCCCCTGAGAAATACATGTTTTAGACTAGAGGGGCAGGAAAGGGGGAGGGGAGGAAGAGGTAAGGTAAGAGGGGCAGGGGTGAAACTGGGGGTTGAAAAGTTGCGCGAAACATTTCAACGAATGTGATTTTGTTTGGGACAAGAACTATATGTACCTTGCGGTGGAAGTTTTATAGCTGTACCTAGATATAATGATTCATTTCCTACATTATACATTGAATTGATTCTAGATCTCTATACTGTCCCATGAATACGACTTTAAGTCATCACAAAATAATGATGTTTGAGGAACATATATACAGCACAAATCACGTATTGGTTTATTTTTTATTATTATTATATGTTACGAGTGACGCCATGGCCGGAGGTATAGGAGAGGGGTGGGGACGGCTTTATCCATCCATTCCATGGGCGTTATTTACCTCATGGTCTGCAAATAGTATGGTTTACAAGTTAAGTCACAATTTTGAATTCCCTGTAAATGTTAAAATATGCATGAAGTAAAATGTGGTTCACCAATTGAGCGTAGTATGTGAGAGGGGGTGAGGGGGTAAAAAAAAAATATATATATATATATATATATATATATATATATATATATATATATATATATATAATATAACCATATGGGCATAATGTCTATAACAGCTATACACATGTGAGCGACGCGTGATCCACATACCACATGCAGGATCACAACACCTTTACATATCTAGAAACATAGAAGGTTAGGAAGTGTTATTAAAATGTCGAATTGTCTCTGCTTATTCTCTTTGATGATAACTTTAGACGTTCTCGTGTATAGTAACTAACGTAGTTTACCCGGATTTCATTCGGGCTTAATAATTACCGAAAAATAGACCAATTCTCATAATGAAGTGAGTCTAGTAAGAAACAAAGCGGCGAAGGTGTGTGTTATGCGTGTATGTGTGTGTTAATCTGAATGCATTTTGCATACACAATACATACAAGGTATTTACTTAGGCTCATAAATAGGCCTATATAATTTGAATAAGAGCCATTGTAGTATTTCATAATGCCATACTTACGTTGCGCAACAACCTGGGCTGACACCGAAACAAATACAAACGCTACGATAATGGCCCGCATCATAGCCATGGTTGCACTGTTAGAAACCAAAGACCCTCACAGCAGAAAATATATTTCCTAAAAGTTAGATCAATTTCCAATGTTCATCTATATCACTGTGCTACCATGACATGATATCGACTTATTACTCCTTGTATCCAGTTATAGACGTCCACGGTATACTCAGCTATACCCGTTCTGATGGCTTATCGCTACCTGGTACAACGTGTTTATATGACACCAGTATCACAGTGTACAAGAAACCAATCATAGCATTCATCGACAGCATAACCTTAACAATGCCAAAAAGAACCTTGTGTTTTTGAAACCGATGTTAGTTCAATCTGAAAGGTGTTACAGTTCAATGACTACAGTGGTACTGCTTGACTAACTCAACTTTTGTCTCTTCGCTTGACGAGTTACCATCTTTGAAGGATATTCTGTGCCTTTTTTTGGTTATATACTATTGGTAACCTAGGTGTTAACAATTACTCGATATATGAACACTTTGTATATACGCCTACAACAATATCTACGAGACAAGAATTCGTTTATTTAATAAAGGTGCATGTATAGACTTTAGACAAAGTTGGGTATATATATACGTTTCTGTAATTTCCGCGCGAATATATAATGGAAGAGTTAAATCGTCGACTCCCGAGTTTCCTATCATTATACTACCATCAAGCTCGAGAAAAGTGTAAGAACTTAGTCTATAGATCACACGAAATCTATTTGCACAAACTATTTAAATGTAGAGGAGCAAAGAGTATATGCCCCTGATGTTCAGTCAATCATTACATCTTTTCAAGGAACTTGCATAAATGTAAGAGGAACTAAGAATTTTCACCCAAAATGGCTTCGTGATTTGAGACCCAGGCTTTCTCATGGAAGGCTCCGTATATTCTGAGGATTTTGTGTAACACTGTTGAGTACTTTTTGCTTTAACAAAATAACGTGTAGTACTTTTAACTCAATGTTCATGTCGATGGTACTCCAGTTAGTTGTTTTCTCGTTCTCCGCTAAAGCGCATGACCTATAGTTTCATCGAGCTGTTATCAAGGGGTAACTATCAGGGGGGGGGGGGGCAGACGAGGTCATAACCCCTCAGTAAGAACTTGTAAAAGCGCTTAATGAAACAAAGGTTACATCGCGACATTCGAGCTGACCAAAAAATATGTACAACCTAAAAAGAAAAACGAAATCATTTGATAGTAGAAAGAAAGAAAATAAAACTCAATACACAGCTTTAAGGTTGTTTCAATTCATGCCACTATTATGTGTTAATAAAATCAATTTACTTGTTCAACTCTTTAACAAATTTAACACGTTATCTTGTTGAGATTGTAATCGTCAAAGAGTATACACTAGTTAAGCACTGTGTACATTGATATACGCATGGCCAATGAACTTGAACAGGGATACTGTGAAACTTGTGAAATTGAACAATATCATTATGTTATTACACACATGCGAGTGTCTTTATAAACATGGATAAAGCGTTAGTGCTCCATCAAGGTGTGAACATATCGAAATAGACTCTAAAATGATAGATATATCAATAGTTTTGTTACTGGTTACTGTGAGTATATAACTCGAATATATATCTCGATTTACACTAGTTCGATATAGGAATTTAGGGATTTTCTTGGGGTGAGATGCTGAATTTCTCGCTTATATATCTAATCACATATTCAGACCTACGTTACTACATTGTATTTATTTAAAATGTAAACATAAGTATATACTGTTAACAAATCTTTTATTTTTCGGATAATTTTCATGTAAACGCAAACTGAAATAAAAATAACCCTGCAATACGCGCATTATTCATCGTGTCATGTTATGGATATGATTGAGTCATACTTACCGTCGAATATTATATTCGATATTCATCGCTTTATTTTTCAACGACGAACAACGAAAAGTGAAACATGTAACCCTATACCTTTTGCTCGAAGTTTAAACAAGTTTGATACGGAACTTAAGCACTGTGGTAGTTTTCTATATGAAAGGTACTATTCATACGAAAAAAGACAAGTTCCTGGTCATATAGTATACATATGTCTCTTGTCGTCTATGTGAAACAGGATATATGACAGCCTGGGCACTCAATTAATTTTTAACGAGGGTCAGAGAGAAACATTAGTTGGCGCAAATAGCGGCACAACACCAAAATATCGCTACTGTACCTATATGCATAAGGCAGAGTGCAGGGTAGGGAGTAAAGCCGGTAAGGTGCTCAAGTCGTAAATGACTTCTGGGTCCGCATCGCCGATCAGTGCAAGATATGGGACGACTATTGTTTTAACGGGGGCCGAACTGAATCTTTCAGGTGATAGCCGGTATTTGTCCAAAGGGTCGCCTATGGAATGATGACCCCTGGAATTTGGCATGTTGCAGAATATGAAACTTTCGGAGAAGGGCAAAATACGATCTTCAAACTAATGTGGATTGCTTGTCAATCCATAACGTTATGGTAATATCAATGGTTACCTGGATATGACGTCACAAATTCAGAGAAAGGGGAAAAAGGGCATAAAGAATATTCCGCAGAATGATTATACGAATTATACATAACTTTGTTACTAGGCCTACTCCGGCCAGTAGAAGGCGAAGACATCCCACGTGTTTGAATCAAGTTATAGGAATACTTAATTCAGTCTTCTAAAATGTCAAATATAATATGTGAGAGGGTTAATTTATATTCAGTTAAATTATGTTTCATCGAAAAGACATCCGCAAAATGGTTTCACAATAGATATCATTTGACTTTTCTGTTTCACGTTGGGGCGATATGTGTGTGGTTCATAAACCATTTTTCATAAGTGCAACATTCTCTCATTTATGGTTTGCTCATAGACCGTAATGTGCTAATTTCACTCATCTTCCTATTGGTTATCATACTGGGTTGTAATAATCTCGTTTACGTGTAACGTGGCGTACATCCAGCGACTCTATACGTTGTTTTGAGAATGGAATTTAATGGTCTCAAATAACTGCTAAAACTTAAATATTAAAACAACAATTTCATTAAAATTTCGATCCACCATTTTAAGTTCCTTTGTTTGTTCTCGTCCTGTATAGAAGTCATATCATTCTTACAAGTCTAGTGTTTTTTTACAGAAGAATTATCTCTTGTTTTATGATAGTATTTCAAGACCTTTCTTATTGGTGTTCCTTTACACTTACCTCTTATTTCTTGCGGTGGTAGTGCAGGCTGAATATTCGTTGTTGATTCCAAGTCTAATTGACGTTTTGCATCTGTTACCATGACTAGGGGATCAAGGTCTTCAACACCTATGAAAGAGGGTAAACAAACTACCATAAGTGGTTTGTGCAAACCGACTTAATAAATTACAAACAAATTTGTCATACTATATGTATTTTATTGAAATCCTTGAGGGTCATATTCTTGTCCGAAAACATGCGATGTAGCTGATCAGCCAGTTATTGACTGTGTTCTTTTATGTCCAGACTTAGTCGTGATATCTGTTTCGAAAAGAGAAGTTATCAAGATTTTGTGTGTCTGTTTAGAAAATGCATCAACCCATCCAAAGTTAGTTCCACGATGCAACAATTGCTAACAGGTGCAAACTCAACCATGTTAGTGGCTTTAAGAATCAGTGGCATTGGTTTCCGGTGTACCAAGTTATTGTTACGGACTTAATAACTAGGCAAGACTCAGTCATGCATCGCCAATCTCTCTTTCAAATATAAATCTTGAACAATTCGAAGGTGTAAAGAACTGTAGAGTATGACTCGGAACAAAAACAATGTCATTGGTTTCCGGTGTGAGAAAGGGATTGTTATATACATACCAGCCAGACAAAGACCATCGCCAATCTCTACGTTCGATGTAAACCTTGAACAGTCCAACGGGGTAAAGAAATGAAGAATGTCACAATCCACGATTAAATCGAAGCACGTTTGAGGACATATCACCGTCTCAACTCCCTCGGTCGGGCAAGGCGGGAACAGCATACGACACGCATCGTCTTCCAATCTATCGTCACACGTTGCACTGATGACTACTACTTGACTAACACTTAACAGATTTGTGAATGGAAGCGGCATCATTTGGTTAAAGGGAAAGACAGGTTCCAGTTGGGAATATTGGTATGGAAGTAAATCAGCACAAATCCCGGTAATTTCCATGCACTGAACAGCTCCTGAAATGGACAAAATGAAGAACAGAACCAAAACTTACCGTACAGAAACAAGCTATGGTATTATTTGTATTCTTTGTCATTGCGACTACTTATTTCAGGTATCACTTTCAATGGGCATATTTGTCGATTGTCATTGTTTTGTAAAAGCTAACATTTATTTTAAACGTTCATTCCGTTTTTTACCATATAGGTAGAACTGTGTATTTCATAGGGTAACTTAGATGACAGAAAACAGAATGAAATTTAAGAGTGAGAACAGTTACTTGCCTACAAGATGGATTGTCTGACTTGGTTAAAACAATCTTTTACTCTGAAACAAATTCTTTATATACATTGTGGTTCTGTTGGGACCATGAGAAGTAATTTATTCGGGTGAACATTCCCTTTCTGAATTTCAAAATCTTTATATCTTGCACTTTGCTATAATTTTGAAAGGGAGAACAATCTAAAAAGGTTGGGTTAATATTTTTACCCAACACTGAGTACTTATGTATGCAATGAAAATTTGGGTGAATGTTAGCCCCCCCCCCCCCATTCCAAACAAGAGAAATTACGCCAGTTTAACCAATTTTAATTGCCTAAAAGATATACCTTTGTACAAAAAATGCCTGAAAGTTGCATGAAAAGTTGGTTATATACATGAGTACCAATTGTTGGTAAAATATCTGCCCAACTTTTGTTAGCGTAAATGTTCATGTAATTCCTCTTTCAACTCTGACATATTTCAATTTGATATTGTTAAAATAAAATAATGTTAAAAAATGAATAGTTAAAATGTTTATGTAACGCCATTACGTCATTTACTCATAAGTTTAATATATAGTTAATTTGGCATACCTTGAACACTAGTCATGACGTCGTCGGGCTGAGTTAATAACGTCGTCTCATCATCGTCTGGAGCGATCGTCGTCACATCCTCGGCAAACTCTGTTGTAGCTCGTGGTGTGCCAACTAATGCAGACGAGAAAAAAGGTCTTAATACATGGGCACTATAGAGAACGTAATTGAACACAAAGAAAATAACTGGAAAAGAAACCTTCGTTGGAAATGCATGTTCATTTCCTATCACATTCAATTCGTTGCAGATTGAAAAGAAACAGAATGGTGACGTTACACGTGGACGGTTGCAATTATTACTTGTGATCATGTTATACCATATTCGATAAGGTAGAAAGATCGCCGCAGGTTTTAAATGGTGACGTGAGGTCTTGAACGACGAAGAAATAATTGATTTACAGAGAGCTTACGACTTCATGACGCCATCTGTCACGTAATGCATACCACTCAATGAAACGTCAACGAGCTTTTTAGACAGTGCTTTCTCGTTGAGTGCTATCCTGACCAATTCACGAAATAATTTGGAATCACTGAATATATCTTAAACTAACCGGGGGATCTTTTTGGATGCACCCAGCCGCTGCACACTAGCAAGTTATTACCGGCTTATATCTACTTTAAGATAGATAGAACACCTTTTTATCCTTTGAAGTTGAAGCATTATTTCGTCGTTTCTGTTGCGATTGTGGTGGACCAAAGTAACACAAGTTATATTTCTCTTCTTATGGTAAAGAGGGCGGTGGAGAATCCGGTCCCTTGCCCGTTTTGGACAAAAAATGCCTCAAAAGTGCCCTTCTCTTTAATACGATATTCCCATATTAGTAATTTTGTTATTAAAATGTGTCCTATCGTTAGTTAAAAGATTCCCAGCTGTTGTCAAATCAAATGAACTTTTATAAACCTGATAGTGCTTTCATAGTGTAAAACTTAAGACAAAAACCAATGTGTAAAAAAATGTTCCTTTGTTAAAAAACAGTGAAATAGGCTATAACTTTGGGTTTTTCCAACACAAATTGAACTCTTCGCTACTGCTCATCGAAGCCTGTGACAACACTCAGCCTCCGGTTCCGCCTCCGCCGCGTTCTTTTGCACTTCGACAAAGTAAATCATTTGTTTCGAGAAACCGTTTTGCACAGAGATTCAAGAGGTGCTTTGCTTGAAACTGTGTCATTAAAAGGCCTAGAGAGATGAATTCCAGCAACAACAAATCATTCTGGTTTTGTCAATTTACTTCTTAGTTACTTACTTATTGGGAAGACTATCTCAGTATTGCACAGATCTTCATCACAGAAGCAGGCAGCTCCTGTTTCATTGGTAAATATGTCCTCATTGAAAGACGGCATCACAGCAAGTAGAATATCAATATATTCTCGGACAGATATACACCCGATAATTTCAACATCAAAGAAACATCCGCGACTTACAATTGTTTCAGGGGGAGAACCTTTGAATGATAGAATAGAGTAGGATGAAGTTGAATGGAGTATTATGTAATAGAATAGTGAATATTAGAATGGAGGAGATTGGGATAAAATCGTATTAATCGGAATGAAAGGTAGCTTTAAGCAGTACGGTAATCAATCGCAAGTTAGTTATATTATCAAATTGCTTACTTTGATCATTTAAACAATAACGTTGAGTCATACCTGTGATTTGTACGGTTACATTTATAAAGCTGCACACAAGTAGAGAAGAACACGTGACTTGATCTAATTCTTCTAAAGATTGAGAGCATTCATCGATACCATTGCACGAGTAACATCGTCTCCCTGTTGAGAAGCAGCAGTTGAAAGTGAAAATACCGTCATAACCTTTTTTACTTTTCATAAATGCTTTTAATGATGATATTTTTAATCAGCGCTGGAAATCGAAGCTGTACTGTCATATCCAGGGCGCAAGTCAGGTCAGAGAAATGTGGAGGACCAACTAATGGCCGTGTAGCCAATCGCATCGCCTATAGCTGATAGTAGATCCAGAGGAGGGACGAGAATCGATACAACTTGACATCCGCAGCGTGGCAGAGGTTGTCGGATGCATGTACACAGTATAGGTACATGTATATGTAGTATTTTTCTACGCTGTATTTTATCTAATAATCGGAATGTCACATAGCTGCTAACAAATGTGACAAACTATGTCAATAGGTAGATGAGAGCGCAATAAAAATGTCAATAATCGCGAATAAGTAGAAAGTGGTAAAAAGCTGAAAAGGGCGCCAGCAGTCCATTTGAGTCCGTCAGGGGGGGGGGTGGGATTCGCCCCCCTGACTGTATGGACGCTCCGCCACTGCATACGTTCATAACAGACATGACCTATATCCTACTGTAGATGACATGATTGTAATTAAAACGGTTTGTCATTATTTGTTTACTTTAGAAATTTCAACGGTGTATTAAAAAGAGAGTGGGGGCAAATACACATATAGCATACATATATATAAGTCAACATTACCTATTTCTGTTGATAACATTTCTGTTGTTTCAAGTTCTTCGAGAGGAGCTAGAAAAAGGTGAAGATTTGGTAAATGAAAATTCAATCATTAAACATGGTTTGATTCAGAATGTCAAAATTGATTGAAATTCCACCAAGTATTTACATATATGTAACACTTTCCTTTCACTTTTACAGTTATTCCTCTCAATTGCTTATACGGTGATTGTGACGAATAATGTGAAGGACCCCATCAACTGAACCGAAGATATATATATTATAATGCTTCGAACTAACTACCAACTGACTGATGCCTTATGACGTCAATATATTCATATAAAGGTGGTATGGCGTCAACTAATTGTTACTGTGAAAGAAATTTAGATGTAAATTTTATACCTGTAACCTCCACGCCGTCTGTTTCTGTCCTTAAAACATCTGTATTGACATTTGTGGGAATATCGGTCTGTGTTTCCGTTGTTCTAATCTCATCAATAACTGTTACAACATCTGAGAAAACGTTACTTAACATATCGGTTGCATCGTCAACATCGGATACAAGCTCAGTTCTTACATCTGTTAAAAGAACACCCGAGACACCTACAGTAGACCGAATGGAATCACCATCGGTTCTACCGTCAGAGACCATCTCGGAAACTTCTTCAGTTAGTTCGTCGGTAACAAAAGCAGTGGCTAGTAAGGTGCCGCTATCGATTTCAGTTGTAGGGACAAGTTCCTCCCCTTCACTTTCTGTAGATCGAATTGTACCTATATCTGTTGCAACATCTGAGACTATATCTGATATGACATCAGTTTGTAGATCCGTAGCAATGAGAGTGACATCGACAACAGTTGGTCGTGTAATGTCTTCGACATCTTCTGTTGATCGGATGTCATCAACATCCGTTATCAAATCTGAGACAACCTCCGATATGGCTTCAGTCATTTCCTCGGAAGCAACTTCCGTAGTGAGGACGACAACGCCCTCGGGATCGGTTACTATATCCGACACTTCTATTATTGGTGATGTAGAAGAACCATCAACCGCAACTGTTACTCCAGTGAAACGTGGGCTGCTGGTAGGATTACCTGCACGAATACAAAGAAAATCTTTAATGGAGACTTGCACTAAAGAAAATGCAATGAGGGCGTGTAATGACTAAGGGAATATGACGGAGACTTGGCAGATACAGGGACATTACAGGAGGTGAATGCCCAATTTCGTATATTTTCAATGAATCTCAGAAACAGTTATAAAGAGGAATCTTATTTCATAAGGAAGAAATTTTGCTCATGATACCTCTAAATAAGATTGATTATAACGAGTGGCATTACGGAAGCATTGCCACAATACATCAGTGATTAGTGCTTATCATTATTGAATGGTACGTTCTCTAATATATTCATTATTATTATTATCTGTATTTACCTTTTGTTTCAACGTTAACGAAACAAAAACTTGAAAAGTAAAGTAAATAGAAACTTAAGTGTAACCCTTTTGTAGGTTCAGTTTTTCGTACATGTCAAAAATGGTTGCTAACTATGTTTACCTTTGAACATTGATATCTCGAAGACTTACCCTTTTGTATCTCTGCTAATCCTTATTATATATGTTCATGAAATTATTTTAGTTGTTCTTCGTGGATATGCAAAATCAGAAGTTTTATTTTCTTATGTCAAATAATTGGGCACCATAATGCCACAACGAAGATGGGACATTGAATATAATTTCAGATAACAATCGAAACTGAAGAATATATTTTTTTTAACTAACTATACAATTGTCAGACGTTTAAACTTCAGTAACTATTATCTTACAGTTGTGTCAATAAATTTTTGGATTACAGTAACAACTTTTATCGTGACTTACTTTGCGAAACGAGTCCACCAGAGTCTGTTTGTGTACTACTTGCCTCAGAGCAGTTGAGAGGAATTATTTGATTTAATATGGAACAGTTCTGTCGAAGTCTGTTACACTGGGATGGTGTTAGATCTACAACCACTCCTTCAGTTGGACATGGAGGATTTAAAACTAAACAGGCATCCATAATTAATTCGGTTGGACAAGATGCCAATATTAACTGATCTAAAAGTCTGACGGCTTCTATTGGTAACAATAGTTCCAGATTTACCGGAAATAATGCATCTATTGTCGACGTGTTGTACGGCAAATACATTTGACACATTCCCGTTAAACCCGTGCATTCTACAGCTGAGAAAAAAAAGGAGAATGTATTTAATGTCAGGGATTTGGTTGACTTTATGTACATGATTGAGCGTATGGGATACCTTTTCTCGCCTTGTAACAACCTTGGAAACACTTCATTTGTTAAGTTGGTTAAATTAATGCCAATGTGATGCCTAAATTCCTGAACCTGTGTGGATTCTTTAAAACACACACCACGATTCGTTCTTGACCTACCATACGTTCATAACAGACATGACCTTTATCCTACTTTAGATGACATGGTTTTGATTTAAACGGTTTGTCATTATTTGTTTACTTTAGAAATTTCAACGGTGTATTAAAAAGAGAGTGGGAGCGAAAACATATATAGCATACATATATATATAGGTCAACATTACCTATTTCTGTTGATAACATTTCTGTTGTTTCAAGTTCTTCGAGAGGAGCTAGAAAAAGGTGAAGATTTGGTAAATGAAAATTCAATCATTAAACATGGTTTGATTCAGAATGTCAAAATTGATTGAAATTTCACCAAATGTTTATATATATGTTAACTCTTTCCTTTCCCTTTTACAGTTATTCCTCCCAATTGCTTTTACGGTGATTATGACGTATAATGTGAAGAACCCCATCAACTGAACCGAAGATATATATATATATATAATAATGCTTCGAACTAACTCCCAAGTGATTGATGCCTTATGACGTTAATATATTCATATATATAAAGGACGTATGGCGTCAACTAATTGTTACTGTGAAAGAAATTTAGATGTAGATTTTATACCTGTAACCTCCACGCCGTCTGTTTCTGTCCTTAAAACATCTGTATTGACATTTGTGGGAATATCGGTTTGTGTTTCCGTTGTTCTTTTATCATCTATAACTGTTACAACATCTGAGAAAACGTTACTTAACATATCGGTTGCATCGTCAACATCGGATACAAGCTCAGTTCTTACATCTGTTAACAGAACACCCGAGACACCTTCGGTAGACCGAATGGAATCACCATCGGTTCTACCGTCAGAGACCATCTCGGAAACTTCTTCAGTTAGTTCGTCGGTAACAAAAGCAGTGGCTAGGAAGGTACCGCTATCGACTCCAGTCGTAGGGCCAAGTTCCTCCCCTTCACTTTCTGTGGATCGAATTGTTCCTATATCTGTCGCAACATCTGAGACTATCTCTGTGATGACATCAGTTTGTAGATCCGTAGCAAGGAGAGTGACATCGACAACAGTTGGTCGTGTAATGTCTTCGACGTCTTCTGTTGATCGGATCTCATCAACATCCGTTATCAAATCTGAGACAACCTCCGATATGACTTCAGTCATTTCCTCGGAAGCAACTTTCGTAGTGAGGACGACAATGCCCTCGGGATTGGTTACTATATCCGACACTTCTGTCATTGGTGATGTAGAAGAACCATCAACCGCAACTGTTACTCCAGTAAAACGTGGGCTGCTTGTAGGATTACCTGCACGAATACAAAGAAAATCTTTAATGGAGACTTGCACTAAAGGAAATGCAATGAGGGCGTGTAATAACAAAGGGACTATGACGGAGACTTAGCAGATACAGGGACATCACAGGAGGTGAATGCCCAATTTCGTATATTTTCAATGAATCTCAGAAACAGTTATAAAGAGGAATCTTATTTCATAAGGAAGAAATTTTGCTCATGATACCTCTAAATAAGATTGATTATAACGAGTGGCATTACGGAAGCATTGCCACAATACATCAGTGATTAGTGCTAATCATTATTGAATGGTATGTTCTCTAATATATACATTAAAATTATCTGTATTTACCTTTTGTTACAAAATTAACGAAACAAAAACTTGAAAAGTAAAGTAAATAGAAACTAAAGTGTTACCCTTTTGTAGGTTCAGTTTTTCGTACATGTCAAAAATGGTTGCTAACTATGTTTACCTTTGAACATTGATATCTCGAAGACTTACCCTTTTGTATCTCTGCTAATCCTTATTATATATGTTCATGAAATTATTTTAGTTGTTCTTCGTGGATGTGCAAAATCAGAAGTTTTATTTTCTTATTTCAAATAATGGGGCACCATAATGTCACAACGAAGATGGGACATTTGATATGATTTCAAAAAACAATCGAAACTGAAGAATAATTTTTTTTTTTAACTTACTATACAATTCTCAGACGTATAAACTTGATTAATATTATCTTACAGTTGTGTCAATAAATTTTGGGATTACAGTAACAACTTTTATCGTGACTTACTTTGCGAAACGAGTCCACCAGAGTCTGTTTGAGTACTACTTGCCTCAGAGCAGTTGAGAGGAATTATTTGATTTAATACGGAACAGTTCTGTCGAAGTCTGTTACACTGGGATGGTGTTAGATCTACAACCACTCCTTCAGTTGGACATGGAGGATTTAAAACTAAACAGGCATCCATAATTAATTCGGTTGGACAAGATGCCAATATTAACTGATCTAAAAGTCTGACGGCTTCTATTGGTATCAACAGTTCCAGATTTACCGGAAATAATGCATCTATTGTCGACGTGTTGTACTGCAAATACATTTGACACATTCCCGTTAAACCCGTGCATTCTACAGCTGAGAAAAAAAAGGAGAATTTATTTGATGTCAGGGATTTGGTTGACTTTATGTACATGATTGAGCGTATGGGATACTTTCTCTCGCCTTGTTACAACCTTGGAAACATTTCATTTGTTAAGTTGGTTAAATTAATGCCAATGTGATGCCTAAATTCCTTAACCTGTTTGGATTCTTTAAAACACACACCACGATTCGTTCTTGACCTACCATACGTTCATAACAGACACGACCTATATCCTACTTTAGATGCCATGGTTGTAATTAAAACGGTTTGTCATTATTTGTTTACTTTAGAAATTTCAACGGTGTATTAAAAAGAGAGTGGGAGCAAATACATATATAGCATACATATATATATATAGGTCAACATTACCTATTTCTGTTGATAACATTTCTGTTGTTTCAAGTTCTTCGAGTGGAGCTAGAAAATGTGAAGATTTTATAAATGAAAATTCAGTCATTAAACATGGTTTGATTCAGAATGTCACAATTAAAATTCCACCAAATATTTATATATATGTTAACTCTTTCCTTTCCCTTTAACAGTTAATCCTCTCAATTGTTTATACGGTGATTGTGACGAATAATGTGAAGGACCCCATCAACTGAACCGAAGATATATATATAATAATGCTTCGAACTAACTCCCAACTGACTGATGCCTTATTCATATATATAAAGGACGTATGGCGTCAACTAATTGTTACTGTGAAAGAAATTTAGATGTAAATTTTATACCTGTAACCTCCACGCCGTCTGTTTCTGTCTTTAAAAAATCTGTATTGACATTTGTGGGAATATTGGTCTGTGCGTCCGTTGTTCTTATCCCATCAACAACTGTTACAACATCTGAGAATACGTTACTTAACATATCGGTTGCATCGTCAACATCGGATACAAGATCAGTTCTTACATCTGTTAACAAAACACCCGAGACACCTACAGTAGACCGAATGGAATCACCATCGGTTCTACCGTCAGAGACCATCTCGGAAACTTCTTCAGTTAGTTCGTCGGTAACAAAAGCAGTGGCTAGTAAGGTACCGCTATCGATTTCAGTTGTAGGGACAAGTTCCTCCCCTTCACTTTCTGTGGATCGAATTGTACCTATATCTGTTGCAACATCTGAGACTATCTCTGTGATGACATCAGTTTGTAGATCCGTAGCAATGAGAGTGACATCGACAACAGTTGGTCGTGTAATGTCTTCGACATCTTCTGTTGATCGGATGTCATCAACATCCGTTATCAAATCTGAGACAACCTCCGATATGGCTTCAGTCATTTCCTCGGAAGCAACTTCCGTAGTGAGGACGACAACGCCCTCGGGATCGGTTACTTTATCCGACAATTCTGTTATTGGTAATGTAGAAGAACCATCAACCGCAACTGTTACTCCAGTGAAACGTGGGCTGCTGGTAGGATTACCTGCACGAATACAAAGTATATCTTTAATGGAGACTTGCACTAAAGGAAATAAAATGAGGGCGTGTAATGACTAAGGGACTATGCCGGAGACTTGGTAGATAATGGGACATCACAGGAGGTGAATGCCCAATTTCGTCAATAAGTCTCAGAAACAGTTATAAAGAGAAATCATATTTAATAAGGAACATATTTTGCGCAAGATATCTTTGAATAATGTTGATAACGAGTGGCATTAAGGAACCATTGCCACGATCCATCACTTAATATTGCTAATCATTATTGGAAAATCATAGGTTTTCTAATTTATAAATCATTGTTATCTGTAAATACGTTTTGTGATAATGTTTACGAACGAAAACTTGAAAAGGAGAGTAAATAGAAACTAAAGTGCTACCCTTTTGTAGGTTCTGTTCGATCCGTATATCAAATATGGTTGCTAACTATGTTGAACTCTACACATTGATATCTCGAAGACTTAATCTTGGTAGCTTTGCTAATCCTAATCATAAATGTTTATAAAACTGTTTAGTTGTTCTCCGTGGATGTGCAAAATCAGAAGGAGTTTTTTATTACAAATAATTTGGCGCCACAACGCTATAGAAAACCTGGACCAGTAAATGGAAGAAATCGATGTACTTCAGTATATTGAGTTCATTACAAAGTTATATCGCATCATCCAAATCTATAAATATGAAGACATGTATACCTCCCTCTAACAACTCAAATAGTATTGATTTAATAATGACGGATTCACTGCCTATCAAACTTCGTTACCCCTAAGGTCAGAATGCCACCAGTTTATATACACAGTGTCCCTTGCTGTTTCTCGTATATGCTTGTAATTAATTTACCAACAGGAGACAGGAAAACATCTCTTCTGCCTAATTTGTACCACACCCAATTAATAGGGATCATGAAAAAGTAATATCGCACAAAACTGAAATAATAAAAGGTAGACATTTGTAGACAAAAACAGTCAACATCTTGGTAAGGCCTATATGGTCCACTGCTGCATCTACAATTTTAATTATACAGGGAAAACCGCAGATCCGACCGGTCCCCCTAGCCCCCAACCCCACCCCAAGTCTTTTCGATAACTTCCTACACTCCTAATACGAACTCACCATCAGAACATCGTCCGTCAGGTCCAGTGTCGTTAAACGTTAACTGAGAACAGTCAAAAGGAGTCAAGAAATTTAAAATGTCGCACGCTTCTTCAAGTAATGGACATCTGTAAGAACAAACTTCAGTTGTAACACCCTCTGACGGACAAGGAGGAAAAAGCAGACCACATACTTCCACAGCGAGATCAAATCCACAGTCTATCAAAGAGAAGAATTGGTTGTCTCGTATTTCTGGTACAGTATTTACAGGTTGATCGAGGTTGACAGGAAACACTGTGTCCAATGTGGCATAACCGTACGGCAGGTAGAGAGTACACATTCCCGTTACCGGTGTACATTGAAAATCTGACAAGGTAAAGAGAAGGTTTCTT
Organism: Apostichopus japonicus; assembly: GCF_037975245.1. Taxonomy (NCBI): domain Eukaryota; kingdom Metazoa; phylum Echinodermata; class Holothuroidea; order Aspidochirotida; family Stichopodidae; genus Apostichopus; species Apostichopus japonicus. The sequence goes on from NC_092562.1 coordinate 4,960,726, forward strand.
GTTATTATCGTAATTAAAATAATTTTTAGGATGTCATTGTCACAGATATACCTATATATATATATATATATATATATATATATATATATATATATCGTAATATATATATATCGATCGTATATATATATATATATATATATACAAGGAGTCTGCGCAATCCGAAACTTAAACCTACAATTTGAGGGCATTCAACAATGACCATCTTCATAATATAAACTAAATGTTAGTTACGGTGATTAAATTTCAAATATATATTTGAAAACCCCGTGCCAACATCATTCATTCCTGTATTTTGAGTACAAAAGCAGTTAACGGTTATCAATGTCATCTCAAATTATGTTAAAGATGGAAATAATGGTCACCCACAATTAGTTTCCAACATGCGTTTTTATGCCAACGTAAAACCATTGTATACTGTGCTAAATTGTCTCCTCATGCCCCTTATATCCGGGAATAAACAGGGGGTGAGAACATCCAGGTGAGCGCTTTTGAAAGTCCACGAAATGCGCAGTCAGACTAATGATTATAGCATTTATGGCATATGGAATAATTTGATGTCACTTCATGGGAAATATTATTCATTACTTACACAACTGATATAATATATATATATATATATAATATAAATATATTATATATATATATATATTACATATATATATATATATATATATATATATATATATATATATACTGAACCCGATTAGATTGTGCATTGTGCATACACTTGCGCACACTGTACTATAGGTACAATTCACATAGAAGTCAAATTAAAAACCATCGTTCGTGTCGAAACATCTTAAAGATAAGAAAACTCTCCGCATTATCAAAATTGAGGGACAACCACTTCAGGCGTTAGTTTCGTAACTTTTCCTGATTCTTATCAACCCATGTAATATTTACAATGATAATCAGCTACCTATCTAGCTATACGTTTAGTGTGTTATCTGTTCATCCAGTTTAGCAAATTTTGTGTTGCTTTTTTGTTTCATTTTCAGTCTTTTGTTGACTCTGCCCTATTGTATCTTTACATGAAGCGAATTTGTTGGACAATAATAATAATATATTAATTTGTTTTCTAGTACATTATTGTCTCTTTAACGCGTACAGTATCACCAGAGTTTGGCAAGTTGAACGTAAATCGAAGTGTTAATTGAAAAATACAATTTCAGCATTAGTAACAAGCCATACCTTCTCCATCGGTTATAGTGGTGACATCAGATTCATTCGGCAGGACTTCTTCAGTTAAACCAATAACATCTTCTGGTGGTCCCACCGTTCCTGAGGCGTGTAAAGCAAAAATCTTTTATGTTCAATATGGCATGGATCAAAGTATAAATGGGGTCTCTCTTTCCCCTATTCAACATAACACACATACATTGTTATTAGTAAGTATTTTGCTGTGAAGGACGCACCGGGGGTTCTATGGAGATATTGGAAAAATATTAAATATTCATTTCATACTAAAATCATTCCATTGTAGGGCTTAACATTCGTCCAGAATGACCAATATCGTGTCATCGCGTGTTGGAAATTGAAATGTTAATTTACGACTGGCACAATTATACTCATGCAAATCATGTATTTTAACACGCTGAAAGTATACCAATTGACACAGATCATTGCCTTGTTAATGGAAGCTCATTCAGGTACAGTTGAGTGTTTAACAGCTAACCCAAGGGTATGACATCGTGAAACATCCTGGAGAGGAATCCTTTCGTAAGATGTCCTTCCTTCTTATTAATACTTTATAACTTATTATTAGGGTAGAATATCGGGTGTCCTGGAAAATAAGTACGCAAATACGCATTATGTGTGTGCAGAAACATTTATAGCCAATGGAATGTGCGAAAATGTGAGATATTTCCTGTTTTTTTTTAATGAATGAATATTTCACATACCGTTAGCTGTTGCGGTTACAGAGTCAAATTGTGATGTCCTTGCTGCTTGCGTCTGAAGGAGATCATCAAGAACAGATGCAGACTCAGTTGGTATCCCTGTCGAACTAATGTCGTCATCGGTAACCGTGGCTGAAGAACTGCCTGAATCTCCGTCAGTTTGAGCAGTTGCACCCTGGATAAGATCGCCGTCCGTAACCATGATGGTTACTACGTCGGAGACAACATTAGTTTGGGCATCCGTAACACCCTCTACGTCATCGTCTGTATTTGTTATTGAAACAACCGTTGTGTCTCCGTCAGTTTGAGCACCTGTTAGCTGGACAACTTCGCTGTCTGTACCTATGATGGTAACCAAATCCGACACAACATCGGTCTGGGTATCTGTAACCCCAAATTGCCCTCCATCGGTATCTGTGACTGTAGCAAAGACCGAATCTCCGTCAGTTTGATCACCTGTTAGCTGGACATCTTCGCTGTCTGTACCCATGATGGTAACCAAATCCGAGACCACATCGGTCTGGGTATCTGTAACCCCAAATTGCCCTCCATCGGTATCTGTGACTGTAGCAAAGACCGAATCTCCGTCAGTTTGATCACCTGTTAGCTGGACAACTTCGCTGTCTGTACCCATGATGGTAACCAAATCCGAGACCACATCGGTCTGGGCTTCTGTAACTTCGACTTGACTGCCATCGGTTTCTGTGGCTGTAGCAAAGACCGAATTTCCGTCAGTTTGATCACCTGTTAGCTGGACAACTTCGCTGTCTGTACCCATGATGGTAACCAAATCCGAGACCACATCGGTCTGGGCTTCTGTAACTTCGACTTGACTGCCCTCGGTATCTGTGGTTGTAGCAAAGACTAAATCTCCGGGAGTTTGACCACCTGTTAGCTGGACAACTTCGCTGTCCGTGCCCATGATGGTAACCAAATCCGAGATCACATCAGTCTGGGCATCTGTAACTTCGACTTGACTGCCATCGCTATCTGTGGCTGTAGCAAAGACTGTATCTCCGTCAGTTTGATCACCTGTTAGCTGGACAACTTCGCTGTCTGTACCCATGATGGTAACCAAATCCGAGACCACATCGGTCTGGGCTTCTGTAACTTCGACTTGACTGCCATCGCTATCTGTGGCTGTAGCAAAGACTGTATCTCTCTCAGTTTGATCACCTGTTAGCTGGACAACTTCGCTGTCTGTACCCATGATGGTAACCAAATCCGAGACCACATCGGTCTGGGCTTCTGTAACTTCGACTTGACTGCCCTCGGTATCTGTGGTTGTAGCAAAGACTAAATCTCCGGGAGTTTGACCACCTGTTAGCTGGACAACTTCGCTGTCCGTGCCCATGATGGTAACCAAATCCGAGATCACATCAGTCTGGGCATCTGTAACTTCGACTTGACTGCCATCGCTATCTGTGGCTGTAGCAAAGACTGTATCTCCGTCAGTTTGATCACCTGTTAGCTGGACAACTTCGCTGTCTGTACCCATGATGGTAACCAAATCCGAGACCACATCGGTCTGGGCTTCTGTAACTTCGACTTGACTGCCATCGCTATCTGTGGCTGTAGCAAAGACTGTATCTCTCTCAGTTTGATCACCTGTTAGCTGGACAACTTCGCTGTCCGTGCCCATGATGGTAACCAAATCCGAGATCACATCAGTCTGGGCTTCTGTAACTTCGACTTGACTGCCATCGGTATCTGTGGTTGTAGCAAATACTAAATCTCCGGGAGTTTGACCACCTGTTAGCTGGACAACTTCGCTGTCCGTGCCCATGATGGTAACCAAATCCGAGATCACATCAGTCTGGGCTTCTGTAACTTCGACTTGACTGCCATCGGTATCTGTGGCTGTAGCAAAGACTGTATCTCCGTCAGTTTGATCACCTGTTATCTGGACAACTTCGCTGTCTGTTCCCATGATGGTAACCAAATCCGAGACTACATCGGTCTGGGCATCTGTAACTTCGACTCGACTGCCCTCGGTATCTGTGGCTGTAGCAAAGACTGTATCTCCGTCAGTTTGATCACCTGTTAGCTGGACAACTTCGCTGTTCGTGCCCATGATTGTAACTAAATCCGAGACCACATCGGTCTGGGCATCTGTAAGCCCGAATTGACCTCCATCGCTATCTGTGACTGTAGCAAAGACTGAATCTCCGTCAGTTTGATCACCTGTTAGCTGGACAACGTCGCTGTTCGTGCCCATGATGGTAACCAAATCCGAGACCACATCGGTCTGGGTATCTGTAACCCCGAATTGACCTCCATCGGTATCTGTGACTGTAGCAAAGACTAAATCTCCGGGAGTTTGACCACCTGTTAGCTGGACAACTTCGCTGTCCGTGCCCATGATGGTAACCAAATCCGAGATCACATCAGTCTGGGCATCTGTAACATCGACTTGACTGCCCTCGGTATCTGTGGCTGTAGCAAAGACCGTATCTCCATCAGTTTGATCACCTGTTAGCTGGACAACTTCGCTGTCAGTACCCATGATGGTAACCAAATCCGAGACCACATCGGTCTGGGCATCTGTAACTTCGACTTGACTGCCATCGGTATCTGTGACTGTAGCAAAGACTAAATCTCCGGGAGTTTGACCACCTGTTAGCTGGACAACTTCGCTGTCCGTGCCCATGATGGTAACCAAATCCGAGACCACATCGGTCTGGGCATCTGTAACTTCGACTCGACTGCCATCGGTATCTGTGGCTGTAGCAAAGACCGTATCTCCGTCAGTTTGATCATCTGTTAGCTGGACAACTTCGCTGTCTGTTCCCATGATGGTAACCAAATCCGAGACCACACCGGTCTGGGCATCTGTAACCCCGAATTGACCTCCATCGGTATCCGTGACTGTAGCAAAGACTGAATCTCCCTCAGTTTGATCACCTGTTAGCTGGACAACTTCGCTGTCCGTACCCATGATCGTTACTTCTTGAGACACAACGTCAGTTTGTATATCGGTCACTTGAGTCACATCATCGTCAGGGTCGCCTACGGTTGTAGTAATGTCGGTGACAGGGGCAGTTTGTTCATCTGTAATCCATGATATAATTGAAAGAAGGAATGTTTCAGAAGTCGTTGCAATACGATATCACAAAAAATCGCAATACGTATATATCATATACAGCACAGATATGCAGCACCTACGCTCTTATAGTTGCACTTGAACCTGTAATATACACCAAACACAACTGATCTGCAATGGACCTTTCACATCGACTCATATATGTATTGACGCATTAACGCTTCTCTGCTGTAATACCAAATCATTTTCTGCTGTGTATACTATTATACATGATTACTTATCTGTAAGATATCAAAGCCGCATGCGTCTCAGTACTATTTTGAAAGTGAAAGACAGGTCACACTTCGCTGACTTACCAACATTTCATTCACTTATCATTTGTGAAGGGAAAAATACTTAGTTAAGAATGAAGCTTATCATTATTGCCTCTTTGGGAGTACATATCAGAACCGAAAAAGACAATTTTAAAAAATCACTGTAGTTAATCGGTTATTTGGTGATTTACAGAGGAAAGTCAGATGCGGTTTAACTGTCGAAGATGATTCTCAAATTATATACTACTTTGCAAAGATGCAACTACGTACTTCTCTTGGGGTATCCAATATATATATGTATATATATATATATATATATATATATATATATATATATATATATATATATATATATATATATATATATATATTTAAACACACACATTTCGCTGTATTCACATTTGGAATGATACTATCCCACAAATATTATATTCAGGTCAAGCGAAATGTTAAGAGGCAATATTCATATTAATATTGAACCCTTTGATATCCGACATATATAGCTAAGCGCTATATAAACGTTAAGATCACTGATAGAACGGACTTATTAAGTTGATACCCACGAAGCAACCATGCATATCACTATCACCTTCCCGGTACCTTGACCTTGACAAACCGGTTAACACAAAGGGACACTCTGCCTACTTCGGTGTTACTTCCAAATATTTGTGCTGTTTTCTGAGTAGGAACTTGTCAAGTTTGGCAGTTTAAGGAGTTGTAGGTTATCATAACATCGGATATATGAGGCGTAGTGAATTAAAGACAAGACATTGAGACAATAAGTAGCAGTAAAAGGAGAGTGGTCAGATGAACTGATTGCTGACTCAACATGAATAATGTATAACGAAAACTGATTAACTCGTTGGAAGTAATATGTCAATTATCAACTAAAGTATCATATATATAATTACTGGAATGAGAATCTGTTATTAGGACTAACATAGTTCCCAAGAGGGTTTTATTAATGATGTTTTAAATAACACTTTGGGTTATTTCTAAAACCTTGCCTTTAATTTAGTAAAACCGATACTTTACAAGTCAAATCGTTAAACTTCTTCTTCAGCTAGGTAAAAAAAGCTAGTTGTTCCCTTTTAGGAATATCAACTAAATAGTAAAACCCTGCGTTACCCAGCTGGTATACGACAGAAAAAGATGCAGTATCCGCTAATGTAACACAATTATTGTAAGGTGCTCTGAACTTTTAGTGACAATAAAGATGTAAGAAGTTATTAAAATGTTATGAGAATCAGAGATCATCCTTATCCTACAAGGATGCTTGGTTGTGGTGGGTAAAGTTGCATTGTCAGGTATATTTGGAGTTAAAAGATCCATTTACCTATTTTATGTAATAGAGTTTTCAACTGATTTCGGACTACGTGGTATTTTATTGACCGTCGTGTGTTCTGACGTTGTAATATGACTTAACATTCATCAAATGATGTGTGTACACATGTGAATAACTTGAAACGCAGGTTGGGGAGACACACTAGTGTTGTCAACAGGCTCACCTCCATTAGAACAGAATATATAACGGTAACAACTAAGCCTTTAATTGAGAGACTTCCACAATGGCGGTATAAAGTTGTTCTAACAACTTGTTACCTTTGACCAAGTTACTTGACGTAGTAAATGATGGTAAACTTCTAATTATAAAAAACAGCACGTTTTCAGTCTGAAAACTAAATTAAACCATGACCACGTATTCAAAAGGTATCGTTGTGCCTACACGTTGCAACCATGTTCTTATTATCATTACTTGGTACTATAATAAAGGTATTTAAGGTTGGTGTCACAGCATGACACTGTTGTCGCGTAGTTAAAGGTTCGTGCCACAGCAATGACAGTTGTCACGTATAGTCGTCTCTACACGCGCGGTAAGATATATTGTCAAATATATCAGCTGACCAATACAATACCCAGTTAGATTATAAAACGACGTTAACTTGGGCATCATATGTGTAGGTACAGTATACCTCTATTGTAACATATGTTAGCTATACCACCAAGCAAAAGTATATCAGTTTGTATTCCACTGAACCATATCATTTATCGAAATGAAAAAGGAAAGGTTGTTTGTAATATGATACTGTGAATGGGATCGGTTTGTCGAACTGCATTCCGATCTCAGGGAGCCTATGTGTGTACCCTGATTATGATGACCTTACTGTAATAAGTGGACAAGCCGCATAAGCCACTACAAAAGACAAGACCTGTACCATACTATACCACCCATTCAGTGACAATTCAGTACAATATATAGTGTAAGCCGATTACATATAAAAGTAACTCTTTAATTATATTTTCATAAGGGGCTGCACGTGATGATCCCAAGTTTTTGTTATTTTTTTGTTGCCTTATATATAGTATAGGCTAAGTATAATATCTACGGTTCTATGGATCGGTATAGGCTATATATTATATCAACGGGTCTATGGATCGGTAAAGGCTATATATAATATCCACGGATCAATGGATCGGTTTAGGCTATATATAATATCCACGGATCAAGGCTATATACTATCGACGGATCAATGGATCGGTATAGGCTATATATATATATTATCTATATGTATCAATGGATCGGTATAGGCTATATATAATATCCACGGATCAAGGCTATATACTATCGACGGATCAATGGATCGGTATAGGCTATATATATATAATATCTATATGTATCAATGGCTCGGTATAGGCTATATATAATATCCACGGATCAATAGGCTATATATAATATCCACGGATCAAGGCTATATACTATGGACGGATCAATGGATCGGTATAGGCTATATATGTTATCCACGGATCAAAGGATCGGTATAGGCTATATATAATATCTATATGTATCAATGGCTCGGTATAGGCTATATATAATATCCACGGATCAATAGGCTATATATAATATCCACGGATCAAGGCTATATACTATGGACGGATCAATGGATCGGTATAGGCTATATATGTTATCCACGGATCAAAGGATCGGTATAGGCTATAAATAATATCCACGGATCAATGGATTGGTATACTTGATTCAATATTGCAACAGTTGGACTACCGTGCCTTATGGGATATTCTGGATCAAGTTTAAAGAATGAAAATTCATACGTTGAAAGAAGGTACATGATAACACGTGTGTATTACGATCCCCATCTCCACCATGGAGCGAAAACATAGATTCATCTTACCTTAGTCCCTTCTATGCAATCCATTTTTTGACAAACAAAAACTATAGTTGAATTACTTGTAACATCACCTTATATAAACCTCCCTAACATTATAGCTAATAAAGCGAAAATCTATAGAATGCATTCTTCATACACTCTTATACAAGGCAGTCAACGATGTTGACTACACAAGAGACAAGCTTCTGAATGCAAAAATTGCACATAGGAATGATAAAATGCTTGGATATTTTCGACTTACCATGATACAGTGAAATATTATTCCACAGAGGTAGAAACAGCCCGATATCTTTATAAACATCCCTCCCATAAATTGTTTTGTAAAATATGTTATTTGTGCATGGGGTTCGTTAATTACTGAATTATTTTACTTTAGCTCGTACACTGTGTAGCGCAATTGATAGCATAGGCATTATAATATACAACACCAAATGTATGTTTCACAATGTATATTCTTCATACAACGTTTAAAAACATTAATGCATACCTCCCATCCTCCCCTTGGTACCCCATTAAGAGATATGAGAACAGATCTTACACGTGCACTTTGATACCAACTATCGCAAACAATACCCTCGAAGTATGTTTCGTAACTACATATAACTGCGTGTCAATAAATCTATCGTAAATACGCAAAGGTTGGAATACAATTATAGATATACTTAAAGCCAAAGTTTTGATGACGTCATAATGACGAAACACCGAAACGTGTGTATACTTATAGTGAATATTAAATGAATCAAATAGCAAACTTTCAGCCTCTTGTATAAAATATGGATATTTTGTCTGTTCCTTTAATATTCTTCTTTCTTTTTCATTTTTCATATACTCTGTTATTTGCTGCAGTGTGACAGTAATCGTACAAGTTAAACGTAACTACACCTTAAGGTGTTATTCATTGTTTTGAATAACAATTTCTTTGGATTGTGTACATATGTTATTAATGTGAAATACAAGGTTGTTTATATTTTCATGGTCGCTCTCGCTAACGTAGTAGAACTGTACGCTGTTTCTATCGAGCACATGTTGAAAAATCTACTGGTACCGCACCACAATTAAGAGTAGTGTTCATCCGCTCGAAAGGTTAACCATTGTCATAGAAAAGAGGTAAGAGTACCCAAGGTAAAGCTTTTTTAAGCATGTTATCAGTTACTGCAGCATCGATTGTTCTACCTTTATACGAAAGAGCATAATTTAAAGTACGGATGGTGTGAAAATAGGGAGGATCGAAGGTGATATAAACCATTTTATAAAATCTTTGGTTAAATGTTGATATTACTCCGGGCGAGCAGATGGAAGGGTTGGGATTCAGTATGCCAAACTTGCTCCTCTTCTAGCTCAAAATCTAAAAGGTAATGATACGGAAGTTTGCAAGTGCCATGATAGGTCAAGATCTCAGCTATCATGTGGTGGGTAGGATATACCAGTTGAAAAACTTCTATCTATGCTTTGGCAGGTCTTGAAAATTACGAGTTTAGTGTTTAAGTCAGTAGAACAAGTAATTGGGTGCGAGACCTACTGGGTGCATATCGCTGAGCAGACGACAACAATGGAAGTTGGAGGCTTACTGTGACGTAAGTCTAATTTACATAAAGGGGGCATAAAGGCATATAAATTTCACAACAGGTGTATTGTATAGATCACACAATCACGCAGGTATATATAGACCTACCACTGTATTCAAGTTCGCCATTGTAACAAACAATGTAACAAAATGACTTGACAACGCTGTGTACATAAAACCGGAACAGACAATAACAAGAGAAGTATGATTTACTGGTCGCCATGATTTCTTCTTTACTAAGGTATCTGTATATGAAGCTACGAATCAATTCAGAATCCCAAAGATATGCTTTTGTATCAGTTTCTCTGTGTGTCACTTTGACCTTACACTGTATAGACGATCATTAAATATGTTCATACCACATTTACTGCCAGAAGAAAGTTGTAACATTGTTCGGTATCCCTGTCGCTATACCTATATGAGTGTACACAAATTATGCTAGGTTGATTGTTATAACGAGCTAGGATCTTGGTACTAATGTACCAACGATTAAACAAACCCCTTGAACCAGTCCATCAGTAATATGGGGATGTGCGGAGTGGTGGACACTCTGTCATTACATATTATGTTGTCCCCATTTGGAATGATGTGAACTGAATATTTAGTAGTATTGCTTGGAGAACACTGACTACGGCTTAGGCTTCTTTTGGACTCGAACCAAAGTTTCTGGACAATGCACTAAACACCATTGTTTATCTGAGCAAGCTAGACCTAAAAAAATGAAGCTCATATGTATAATATAGTATATACGTGAAATAAATGAGAACAAGCGAAATTACGGTGTACTATAGACATACAATTGCGAACTGTGGGGCACAACGAAGGATCTTGATCGCAAAATTGACACTTTTCAAAGGAGACTACTTCGAAATATTCTCAACATTAGATGGACCAATAACAATTGGTTATCAAATGATGAGCTTTACAACGAAACCAACCAAACACCTTGGCCATCGATAGTCGCACATAGAAGATTGAGATTTTTCGGTCATGTAGCAAGACTCCAAGAGGACGCTCCAGCAAAGGTTGCTTTAAGAGAAGCACTGAGACATACTGCTAAACCAGTTGGAAGGCCCGTGACTACATTGCTTGGAAAAGTAAAGTCGCAATTGAAGGACATTAATATTAACAATTTCGAAGAAGCAATAAACCTTGCGCAAGATCGTGATACGTGGCGGAGGTTAATCACTGAGCATGTCGGATAGACGAGACTCAACTTACTACTATTACTATAGACATAGTAACTTCACGTATATATTGTGCACAATGATTATTGAGGGGGACTCAAGGGTAAAGCGCACAAAATTAGGGTCATTGACCAATGGACTGTATCGTTCCTTTTCAAAGTTATACAAACAGAGAAAGAAAAAAAAACAATCCAAATTGAGAAATTGTAAGTTTGATATGATAGGACTTTTCAATATTCGTTTTTCATTAATAAAAATGTGTAAAAAAAAGGAAGAAGATTTTCCATAAAAATAAAAGAACAAGAGTTACGCTCTACATTTAATGATATAACTATCGTTTACAACACAAGGCTTGACAAATAAGAAAATATACCAGTCTGCATGAAAAAGAAAAGCCGATGGTAATATCTTTAGCACAGTATTCTCGAATACTTCCTTTACTCAAGTGGAAAATATCCCTTTTATGCAATATATTTGTCTAGATGAGTTGGCCAGCAAGGAATGTATTGTGATTTTCTTATTTCTTTAGCTGTTTCATTTAGAATATGATCACCAACATATACCAGTATAGTACCAATAGTAACAAGCACAGCTTGATTGAACTAAGTATAAATAGGCTACTAACTGGTTGCCCACTCAACGGGTTCCACTATACCAAATCCAACTTCATAGCCTATCTAATTTCTACCTTTTATGAGCAATACGATGTCTTTTCGTAACTACCTTTTCACCTCAAAATAACAAATTAAAAGAAACTAACTTAACAACAAAAGTGTGACGAGAACAGCACAGAATATACGAAATTTAAATCTTAACAGGAAAAAGGGAGACTTACCCAAATAGGTACACAAACCGGGATATATTTCCTTCAAATCCCCAGGCATGCTGGTCGGTATCGTGGAACACATTATTTCGGAGAATAACCCAAGGAATGGGCACTGATCGTCGAACGGACACACGCTTGGACATACAAATAACTCTGGAGACTGGTCGCTACAAGGGGGAAATAAATATAAACAGAGACCGTTTCCAATGGAGTCGCTGCATGCGAAAGATGCACCCAGAATGAAATCTACCGAGAAAAATGCAGAATTGACCATCGGTCCGTTGGCTTTCGCCATAGAGTATGGAATATCGCCATTCTCTGTGCATGTTGACGGTACTTCGATGCATTCATCTGAAAAGAATCGAGAAGGGAAAACAACATTCTTAAAGCAAGTTCTCGTGGAACTGATATAGGTTGCACCTAACTACACAGATTCTTCATCATTCCGTACTTGACAATAAATGACATAATTATTGAGACAAAAAGATTCAATGAATGATTCATATTGTTCGAGCACGTTCTGTGTCTGATTCGGATGCGATTTATTTGTCACATTTTTATGGGAATTATATTAAACTATCATTTGCTCAATATTCCATGTGACGTCATTCATTACTACATTTCCTTAATAAAAACTTGTCGTGTAGAAATGTATTCGCATATTATTGATATCTTGTTATTGTGGTTGAAAAAGGAGTATACACCTATATGTGTCCTAGCTGATTCAAGACCTATACTGCACGTGACATCACGTGAATATACGGTATCTTGATTTAATATAGGTTACTGAAGCCTATAACGAATGTGTAGAAAGTGCTTTGACAGATATGTATTAAATAAGTAAAGATCAACCGTTCCATCAGGCGAAAGTATGAATCGAACATCGGACCTTCGTGACACAGACCAAGGTCCGTACCACTCGACCACGTGATGCTACTTTAAACAGTGGTAATTCTGTGTACATTGTCAGATTCAAAAACGCCAGCAGTTGAATGGTGTGTATATGTTTATATTCACAAATGATTTCTCAAGTTCGTTATCATCATGATTGACCTCTTTAGAGTAAGGCAACATATGTCACCAACACAGGACTAGCACTGTTCCATATACAGTTGGCAAGGTTTTCACTGTTCTGGATTTTCCGACTCACTACGATTTCAACTAAATATATATATATATATATATATATATATATATATATATACAGTATAAATATATATATATATATATATATATAAATATATGAATTGAATGTGGTGTGTTATTCTTTATTGATTGATATATATATATATATTATGTATATGTATTTATATATATATATATATATATATATATATATATATATATATATATATAAATATATATATACATATATATATACATATATATATATATATTTATATATATATATATATATACATATATACATATACATATATATATATATATAGTATAAATATATATATATGAATGTGGAAATTCTGTCGTGTACCCGGCCCCTCCCCCCCCCCCTTCGTCATATAGTGTGCCGTTGCTCAGTTGTAAGAGTATCAGTCTTGGCAGCTATCCAAAAACTTGACAGGGACAGCCTAGTCGGCGGTTCCCAAAAATACATATATAATTTATATGGATTAGTCAAACTGTTACAAAGCAATTTAATTAAAATTTCCATTGAAAGTTGAGAGTTTACCAGAAATTAAAGGCCTGTAATTGATATAAAGAGTATACACATATAAATTTGATATTTGAAGCATATGTATTTTACAGACTTCATTTGACACTGAATAGAGTATAACATGTTGTAATAGTTATTGATACATCGTCAATGACGTCAGTACATTGACTTTTTTCAATAAAAAAAAACAATTACCTTGACTCTGACAAACAGCTACGGTAAATAACAGTACAAAAGCTTTCAAAATCTCCATTTTTTATTAACAAGAAACTCTCACGAGAAACGAAGTAACTCTATCCACACAGAAATAATGCTTATTTTGTAGTCCATGGCCAACACTTTTACATCAAATCCATTTTCGTACAAGACGAAGACATAATATCCACTGTTTAACACACAAAACTATAGCTAAGTGTTACTGCTGACCGACCCTGTACGACTTTACTATACTAGGCTATACTATATATATAGCCTACATTTACTACACATCTAATATACAATATTTACTATAGTTAGGCTTCCGCTCAATTGTGAGTACGATAACAATATCCATGAAAACATCCTATATTTGCACAGAAAAGATCAGTGAAGGGTAACGATATTAACCAAAGTTTACACTTCACGGTTAGCTTCACACAGCTTTTGGAAAGGTTAAAATTACCAGTGCTAGAAAACGGGTCATATTCTCACATTTAAATTCGCATAATTCTCAAAAGAAATGGCAAGATCTGGCATAATTTTTTGCGATATGATATTCCGTGGTTCCATGTTTATCATTGTCGAACCCCCAGTGCCCTGACAGTTGCTTTCTTTCTTATTTTTGTTGTAATTTATCAAATAAAATTGCCCAAAAATAGTATTGTGTGCCCCCCCCCCCGCCTCCCCAACCCTGTACATGTTCACGGTTCTCACATTTTTACCCCAGTCTGATTTTGCTATGGCTATGGTAAAGCAACAAATTGTACCGTCATCGTATTCAGCCAGTGTTTACATGCGTGATCAGTGAAATACCCAGAGCTTGGGCGGATATTACTTCGACGCCCTCTAATTTCGTTGTGTGTCCAAAGTAAACAATGCTCTCAGTAAAGCAGGTCTGTGATTCATTGCATTACACCTACGTATGTGCACATGTGATCAGGTGTTCTTATACAAAATTGAGTCATGGTAGAAGCATTTGGTAACCATCCTACGCTTTCCTATTTGTTTTTCATCACTCATATCTAATCTCAGATCACCCTAGTTCTTTCGACATGGAGAGATAGTGATTTCACGACGCTAAGCAGTCTCATTGGTGTGTAACTTACATTCCACCTCGGTTGGCTATCCAGTTTATGGGTTTTTGGCTCATTTTGGACTTTTTAAAAAAATGGGAAGACCATTTCAGATGGATTAAAAGCCTGCCTTACTTTGACCGGCCTTAGATCGAGTTCCCACAACCGCCCAAAATATTACGTATCCTTGTTTCTAATGCAACCGACTTCCTCCACTTCACAATGGCACTCGACAATAGCATTCCACCATAGCACTGGAATTCCTGTGGTATATTTTTATTCTACAGGGTTCAATATTTTCTGGACCATGGAATTGTCTGATAAGGGCGGGGGGAGGGGCGTTGTGGTCAAGTGTTTAAGGCAGTGGACTTGTGATCTAAGGATTACAGGTTCGAGCCCTGGCCAGATCATTGCGTTGTGTCCTCGGGCAGGGCACTTTATCTCCATTGCATCTCTTCACCCAGGTGTATGAATGGGGACTTGCGAGGTGACTTGTAAATATAGTTGTGTGCGCCGGTTTGTGGCTGCACCCTATGGGACGTCCCCCAGGGGACACGTGGTTGTGGTGCACTGTGGTGCCCCAGGAGAGATTGATTGAATTGCGCACACTTTGGTGTGTAGATGTGACAAGTTACCAATGACCAGGGCTAAGTTTTACACGCTATGGTACACTCGTTGAGGTGTGAATAGCGTTCTAAATGCTGGTTAATATTAATAATAAACTGCACGTGATATAGAATCGAAACTTCAAGACCATGCATCGTGAATAGGTTTTTTTTTTTCAATTTCAAGATATATAGGCACTTTGGGTTTTACCAATGTGGCTCTTCTTTTTCTTGTTTCTTCCCCTCCCTCCTTTTTTTCCGGAGTCGTCAAAGCCGTGTCTCATACATGGACGTCACGTGATTAGCCAATAGTCGAAACTAATAGTTTCCATTTAATTGCTTACAACGTGCACATTAGCCCAAGGCAAATATCTAAATCGGAACGAGCAATAAATATGCTAAATTGTTCCAAATTGGTTATTCATACTCATGTTTCATCATAATCTTTTTTTATTTTCCACCTTTGAATCTATTCTATTTAACGTGCATTGTTTAGATATTAACCCATATTCATGTTTGTCTCCTATATAGGAGAGTAGTAAAAAATTGTTTTCGCTAAATCTGCTAAAAAATTGGGGGCGTTTTCACGGACTTTAACATCTGAAGATTTATCGATAACTTGATATTTGGTTTAATTAATAACAACTTTAAAAAGCAAGAATCCATCCTAATACTTTTCCCTGCCTGTTGTGTTGGATATTGCGTGCCAAAGCTAATATGCCTATCAACAGCTAGGATTTTTATTACTTTCGCATTGAACTAAAATTATTTTCTCTTTCAAACATTCTTAAAAGGCTCAAACTATAATAACCTAACATCTCTCATTAAATCTTTTCAAAATGATGACACGAACTTACTTGATTTCATGCTGCCACACCAACAACTAAACGTTTGACATCACACCCCACAGGGATAGGGAAAAATTGGTGGGGCACTGCAGTTTCTGATGTATATCTAGATATTAAAAATAATACAAGAAATCTGGTTTATGGACATGGCTAAGGAAGAACAACAAACTTTTTCGACTTATATTTATAACTCTGCATTTTGTTTTTGTTTTTTGAAGAAGCCAACGTTCCAAACGACGCTCTCATAGTGTTTTAACCTTTTGAACTGTAGAATACCGGCAAAAAGAATAATTCATTTCCAGAGAACTTATATTGTTTAACATTTCTCTTCTGTAAATGCTGTAAATCAAATTTATTATAAACCTTTATTCCTTTCAGTCTTACACAAAAAGGTTGTAAATGGTTGAATCTCTGTAACAACGTCAGACCACGGAGTTGTTAAGGGTTCAGACGACTGATAGCAATTTAAGTTGTATTAACATTTCCAAACTTGGCTTCCTATAAAGTGAAATACTTCAAGTATGTATGTTACAGAAAGCGTGGGAGTTGCTTAGCTTCTCAAGTGGGGATGGGGATGGGCTGTATGTTACAGAAAGAGTAGCCGCCGATATTCTTCTCCAGTAGGGAGGGTAAACCAGGGGTAGACTTTATAACTGGGGTGGGGGTGTATGGGGGTGGGGTATGTTACTAAAAGAGTATGCCGCCGATTTTCGTCTCAAGTAGGGAGGGTCAGCTAGGGGTAGACATTGTCACTGACCTGTAGTCTAACTGAGTACAATCTTTGCGAAAAGGTCTAAGGACAAGGTGAGCAAAATTTGTCTCACTGTTTTCTTTTCCTTAAGGCTTTCCACAAGAACGCTATGATATATTAGACAACTATGTGGACGCTGTTGATTGCTTGTGTTGGGATACCGGTTATCAAAAAAAGCATTTATGCCACCAAATCTGAAGGAAAATATATATAATATAATTTGAGGTTTTTCCAAATAAACCCGTCATAACAGCACTTTTTGTCAACTTGTAATCTAAAATTAAACGAGACCTTACCGTTGAATTTTGAAAGTGATTCTACCTATACATCACCCCAACGGAGGGATTACATGGAGTAACAATTTGATCGCTTCATTGCACAGTTGGATCTCGAGGTGAAAGGACGTCTCAGGCAGTGCTTCCCCTTCTGGCAGTACTCGTGAAGCAGTTGGCATTATAATACGGGAAATCAGTATCTAGGCTGAGCTGGTAATCTGGACTTGCTTGCTTGCAGAACTGATACATCTTTTCATACAATAGGTATACATTTAGATCTACCACATCACGTGAGACTAACTTGCTGGAGCTAGTTTTAGCTATTACGGTACCATTCGTTTAGATGACGCGTTTACACAGTTACGGTAATAAGTTAAACACAACGATGACCTCAAAAGATATACGAGTTAAAGGAATAACGAAGGCAGGGATCAAAGAGAGTTCATATCGTTCAGTAACGTCAAACCTATCTAATATTCTAATATCCGTTTGACTGAATACGCTCGCATTGAAAATTGGCTCCCTAAGGCCTAACCACATTACACAGTAAGCGGCCATTCAATACGCAAATTCCAACTCAATCGAGCAGTAGCGCCTTCTCCGTAAGAATGCTTTACAAAAGCACAGTCAGTAAACAACAATTTCATTAGAATTTCTCAACAAAAGCGAGAGAAATCAAAGAAGGTTCAATGGCAGGGCTGCAGCCTAATGATTTGAACCAGATATTAACAGGCAGAGGAATTACCAGGCAAAGGAAAACATATTAAGAGTAAATAGGGAAGAATATGATATACGGATACCTATGGAGATGGAGTGTGTCTGTTTCCATGAAGTAGATAATTTTGCGAACCTTCTTTCATCCCCAGAAGACTGTTTAACAGTAAAAAACAGACTTTAAAACCGTTTGCCAAAATAAAGCGGATGATAGAGCTACCTTAGTGAGGAACGACAACCGTGACCACGCAAAGAAACATTCCATTCGAAGTGGATATGAAGTAAGCTTAAGTCTGGCAAGGCATGCTGTATGTTTAACTTTACAGTCAGTCTGCATTGTTACTGTTACTTTAGCGTACACTAGGCCTAGCCTCAGTGTGCTCGTTTAGCGTAGCCTTTGCCTTCTTTTCAACGCAAATTTTAAGAAAAGAGAACTCTTGATTTTATCGTAACTATTAGCTTCAGGTGCTTCGTTAATATTTTAAGCTGCGTTGTGCTTATAGGAAATTGCAAGCAATTCTAAAGTTCTAGCCCTAGCAACAACAGCTGATTATTTTCCACGGGGTGTCTACCACACGGTAAAAGACTTTGTTATGAGATTTTTACCTCCCTGACGTCATCAAAATGGAATTTCATGCGTATTGCATAATCAATGGCGGCTTACTGTGCATTGTACATTCAAAGCGAGCGTATTCATTCCAACAGAAAGCGGTTCCTGCCTTCGGTACTCCTTTAACTAACACTCACATGTAATGTAAATAAAATCTTATATAGCGCACTACGCGCGATGCATCTATGCGCTTTACAAACAATCTAGAAAATACAATGACATAAAACAGTAAATACATAAAACAGTAAATACATATACCATCTACAGATATATACAGGAATATGAGATCGAAAAACGATTAAAAGCACTGGTGAAGAGTAAAGCGATAAAACAGATTGACTACAAAATCTACACATAGACACATAAAAAAACATCAAATAAGATACAAGACTGAATAAAGTAGCTTAGCTTTTAGGAGAAGTTGCCCAATTATAATCACTTAATTGTTATCATCAATCTTGCTATCTCTCAAAATGATTCCTATGAGTCCATAACATAACCACGGGAAA